>NW_008795244.1:17206-59619 GCF_000699145.1 Aptenodytes forsteri | reverse complement strand
AGCGTTTTTTTTCGTGTCGTCGTCCCCCCCCCCGCTTTTGTTTCTCTTTCTCTCCCCCCTTGTTTTACTTTCCATTACAATTTATTATTACTACTATATTTCAAGTATTAAACTGTCTTTATCTCAACCTATGAGTTTTCTTACTTTTGCTCTTCCGATTCTCTCCCCTATCCCACCGGGGGGTGGGGGGAGAAGGGCGAGCGAGCGGCTGTGTGGTGCTTAGTTGCCCACTGGGGTTAAACCACAACAGTGGCACACAGTTTTATACACCAAAGAGGTAACATCTGGATGCAGCCTCTGGATTACACAGGCCAAAACCCATTAACAAACTGTTCCCAATAAGGCGTGGAATTACATTTGGATGAGCTTACTAAACTAGCTGTACAATGAAAGGGAATTTTCATCCACTGGAAATACAAAAACATTTCTCACCATTCATAAGCGCGTAAGTAAGAATCATTACTGAGTTATTGAGGAAACTATTTTCTTCATTGATGACACGTAGAGTAGCTTTTTTATCATCTTCCGATGAATCTTTTGATGTAATCCCAGCCGAGAGATATATTATGACCATATCCGTATCTAAAAAGAATTATATATATATATAGCAGAAAGTGCATTAGATTTTTAACTCAGGAAAGTCATGTGGTAAGAGCCCTTACATCTGCTTACAACCATATATTGCCAACAGCTTCATTTGTGAGATTCACAGGAATCTACAATGGATAAACACACTGCAGACTTATGAATTATATCCTTCATTATGAAACTTCCGTTCCCAGCATTTAACAAACATCTGTTTGATTCGGTGCCTACCAGCTACCCAGAAGCTTGTGGGTACTTCTGTGGCTTGTTTCTCCTGAGCAGACCTCACAGGCACTTTCTGGCGTGGCTGCAACCAGGCAGGAGTGCGCGAGACCAGCATGCAGTGTGCTGCAGAAGCTGCTCTAACTCCACGGAGAGGGCTTAACAAAAGCAAAAAACCTGCAAGTTTTATCTCCTGACCCACTGTTCCTCTCCCGTCCTGCAATTCTATAAAGCCGAGCTGCGCTGCATCCCCGGGGAGTATCTGATTATATTTCCTACACGAAAAGTGCACGGTGCTTTCCCAGCCATTGCTGCTACAAGAGCTGTGCAGGGGGCTTGGCATTGCTGTTGCTGCTGACCATGGGGCCCTCCTTGTCCTCCCTTCCAGTAAAGTTTGACCATGCATCAGCCCCTGCTGTAGCATGGTGGCGGGCACCCCAACAGGCATACACGAGAAACACAAAATCCTTGCAAAAGATCTTTTCACACACTACTCCTTTGCGCCTGCATTAGCACTGCTGCAATTTAGTCCCTGACTTGCAGTGCAATAGCTGGAGGATGCCGCAGGATGGAAGACACCCAACGCTTTCCTATGGTGTAGGTTAGAGCGTAATGCTTCAGAAATGTGACACAGCACACCGCCATTCATCATCGGCTCGTTTCGCATGAAGTTGAACACGTTTTTCAAGCTGAGTATGTTCTCGGCGAATGGGCTGCCTCAAAAGCCTTTGAACATGTAAATTCAAATCACTGCTCACACACCATCTTGTTTCATCATATTATATCTAAGTATTAAAAGTGTTTTATGCATATAATTAAGACACTTGCAGGGATCATACACAACCATATAATCCGAAGCACATGAGGTTAGTTGGTTATATTCCAACTTTGTTGTCTCATCTGGTTTGTTTTTTGTTTGGGTTTGTTGGTTTGTTGGTTTTTTTTTTTTTTTTAATAGGTATGAATGCTTTGACTTGTACATTTTGTCATCATGACTTGAAAAGAATTTCAGCCAGAATTGGCTTTTGATACAAACAAGTTAAGAGGTGCTGTTAATTTTGGCTGAATTTCTGCATATTTTTTTTTTTATTATTAGAAGCTAAGACTAGGGAAAAAAGCACAGCCAGGTATCAATATAGCTTTGGCTGTAGTTTAAGGAAAATTGTTAATGTGTTTCCTAGGCTATAACATAGCTATTATATACCGCCAAGCATGATGCTGCAGTCTAAAAGCTTTGCTAGCAGGAGTAACATAAGACAGTCCTAAGTCTGCACTAGGGACCAGTGGTAAACAAGGCATCTTATCATTTAATAGCTGATTATCCTACGCTATTTGATACGCTACACTTCTGATAGCTGGAAAAGGCCTTTATATTCACTGTACCATTACTGCACCTATCTATCTATAGTGTGTGTGTATATAATACATAACATACACTGCAACTTTTATATACACACACCCCCCTCCACACCCTACCTATTTAACTAGTGTGTTTTCAGGAAATGATGGTAGTTGGTGGCAGAGCATTTGGGATAAGGGTCTGCTGAGCGGGACTGCAATAGGAACCGGCATAAGGCAGGAAATTCAGACGTGTTCAACAGCACAATTCTTCCACCTCATACCAGTAGTTCCCTTCTAACTTTTCCAGTGCAAATTCGGGAGCAAGGCTGTATCTCAATGGCTTCCCCGACACACCCACACATTGTTCTCCGGGAACAGGATGTTAGAAAATTAACAGTGAAATGAATGATATTTTTTTCTAGGTTTATTTTTCTTTTTTAAAAAGATGAAAAGATTATTTACAAGAAAATGAGACATGTTTTATATAAACATCCTCTTCTCAAACCTATTGTGTCTCACCCTATGAATTCTGAAATTTGCTATATACACATTAGGTCTTTAAAATCTTTCACACTTAGAGACAACCTAAATCCAAAGCATTTGCCTTTTCTTTTAACTTTCTGTAATTGTGCCCCAAAATAATTGTTTGGTATGAAACTGAGTAAAAGTATGCGTTTTCACATTAATGAAGAATATGCCAAAACCTAATCCTAATATACAGTGCCAGACATAAAAGATATGTAGGAGGATGCTGCAAGACTCTACAGCTGATGTTCTTGGAATAACTACTAATGACTAATGCATCTTATCCCAGCCAGCTTCAGCAGCGCTGGATTTTTTTTTTTTTTTTAATTTTCTAGAAAGTTGCAGCCCTTTCATCATTTCAGCAGAGGATGGTAAAAACCTGCCCTTGACAACCCTATCTTTCAGCTAAGCAGTGTACAGTCAGATAAAAGTTTCACTGTATCTATGGCCTAAAGTTCCAAAGTTGGCTGAACCTTTAATGCCAAAAGCACCATTTTATAAACTGAAGGAGTCACATGAAGTAGGAGCACATTTTCTTAGTCTTTCCAAAGCACGTTCACTCCTGGACTTTTCTTTTTCACTTTCTTCTGTTCTGAGCTGGTGCCCTTCAGGACAATGAAGAATTTGCACTCACTGGAGCAGGCACAGGATCAAGCTATGGGATCTGCGTTATATAAATTGACTAAACTGATAGGTGCTTTCTCCACTCTTCCACAGCATTGGCAGTGTTACTTGACTCCAACGAGCACTCAGAGCACAGCTTCAAGAATTTGCTTTCCGCGGCTTCCTGGCAAGCAAACGTGCCACTCAATTTCACATCCATCTTTTCCACATCTTTCACCACATCCTCATTACAAAATACACACAACCCCCCCTCAGTCTTGGGAATGGGAAGGAGAAAGTCCATAATGCATACACCAAAATTCAGGAGGATAGGATGAAGGAAAATTTAGCCCGGCCAACCTCACATTCCATAAAATATCACCCATAATTAGTATTCTCAAAAAACCCCTTCCCCTGAGAAGCAAGGGCCACTTCTGTAGGATTCCAGTTAGACGGATTACCCATACATTTATGTTTTAGCAAGAAGTCAATGAACCTGCAGTAAGAGCAATTTTCATTAAAAGGACCTCCCCACACACATTTGGAAAATAATTTACCTATCAGGCAATCCAATCCTGCAATTTCATCTTATAGGCCAAAAGAAAGGAAAGTCAGCAAGTGAAATAACTTAAAAGGGAATGGTCACATTCAACAGTCACTCATGCAGATTCCAGACCAAGTAAATGCTACTTAATAAAAACATGTGCTCCCCCCCCCTTTTTTTTTTTTAATATTCAAGACACTACAATCCTTCGGCGTCTGTCAAAGTGAGAATCTCAAATAAGAAAACATTTGCAAGCCTCAGAAATAATCAGGATTGCACAACAAGAGACTTACTTCCTTGGAGTTTTGTGCCATTGTTCGTATTTCGTATCAACTGGAAAGCCTTTTGAAATCCCACTGCATGCTGCGTAGGGCTGTCAGATGACTTTATACTGCTAACGAAGGTGGACATCTTCCTTTTTGTCTCACTAGTGGCAGGAGACAGAAACGTCTTATAGCACTGATCCAGCGAGCAGGTTCTTACTGTGTCTGCCACGGTTAACACAGAGATCTTGAAAGAGAAGAAACTATATTGGATTACCTTACCATTTATAATTCTTTACGCACCGATATAGAAAACACAATGATAAGACAACTGAAGAGATTCCGTGGATTTAAAATTCAATTGTTAAAAAATAAATGCTTGAGGCATAAATCCATCAAATTTGAAAAGGATTAGACTTATGGTGATTTCAAGAAAAAGAGACTTCAGTCTTTGTTTCTCAGACAAAGTCAGCTTCACTCTGCTCGTACATAATAGTTAATACACTGTTCTGGACAGAAGCCTAAGTGAACTAGAGATAACTGAAAACAAAATCAGCAGACAGCATTTTCAGGAAAGCCTTGAGTGCCTATAGAAAAGTGGATTGCATACAGAAAATGAAAAAAAAAAAAAAACAACCACCCCTCTAAGAATTTTTCACAGGCAAAGCATTATGTTGTTTTAATGTTTCAGTCAAAGCAAGCCAAATCTACCATCAATTTTTATCCTGTAAATAAGTTAAGGCATGTAGTGGTAACACTTGCATTAATATACACATAACATACCAGTCTTATTAAATGAGTGGCATACTTTATTATAAATTATGACTGATGCAAGACAGTCATAGAATAAAGCAGTAATTATATACCCGTATAACAGGTTTCATAACCACTGAGCTACTGACCAAGTAATAGATGCCTTCAAATATATTTTCTTCACTATAGGCCTATATTAAGACAAATACTTTTGACACTTAAATTTAAGTACTATTAATTCTGCTAAACTATAAGCATTATTATACTGTATTAAAACTCTCTAAAAGCACAGAAGTTAGAAGTGTTTTTCCCATACTATTAATGAGAAGACTTAAGGCAAAGATTATAATGTTGTCCTTCAACTTGATTTGACTGAAACTCCCGTCCTATTAAAAAAAACCCAAAAAACCCAAGCAGAAAGAATGATCAAGGTCCTACTAACAGAGAATTACTGAAAGTAAAGACCAAACTGGGGACTGCTTGTGGTCCTACAGAAGCACCTTATGGGGCCCTGGTTGTAATCTGTACTTAAAAAAATTACAGGTTAAGTGACTTTCTCATTGTCCGGTAGAGTATCTCTGGCAGAGCAAGAAATAAAATCCAGATTTCTCAGCCCTTTGCTTTAGCCTTTCCTTGCTGGTATCATGGTTGTCTGGGAATGTTCCAAACACTAATTATGTTTCAGCTCACCCCAGTATAGCAGTAGAATAAATCATTTCCATTTTCACGAGCAAAAAAGACAGCCTCAGAGGTAAAATTGTTCAAAAGGTAAAGTTATTCAAAACAATCTAGAACTTCAGAAGTCGTCAAGCTCGGAGCAGGGTTCTCCTACTTGCACACCGTATCACACTCCTGACCATCACCTAAAGTCTCTGCCAAGATGAAGGAGCCTTTAAACATTACTCAGAAACAAGATTTTGCCTTAGATTAGTGGTTTTCACTTTTTTTTTTCAGCCTGTGGATCCCCAAAAGTTTCCCCTGCAGTAATACAGGCTTCCAAAAGTGAGTTCAAGTCTTCATCACCCATTAGAGGTAGACCACAGATCCCCATGAGTCCATGGACCACAAGTTAAAAACACTGCTTTGGATGAAAATTTAAAACATTGAGCATGGTTAAAACCAATGAAAATATGCTCATTCCTTGGAGAAAACTTACCTTATCGTGTTCATCTATAGAGCTCAGAATAACCTGAGCAGCATCTTTGGCAATCTGAAGCTGCGTGTCTGTGACCGAAGCCCCATGGTCCACAATGACAACGATATGCTTGGACTGAGGTCGAACAGTAGAAACATAGACAGGCCTGAAGAAGAACAAAACCCAAACCACTGCCATGAGTCATCTTGTAATTTCCACTAAAACATTTACAAGTGAAACCAGTTGAGAATCAAAAACAAAAACACCCCACAAAGAAACAATTAATTATAACAGGAATTTTTGCCTTTATGAAAACTTCTACTAGGAAAGACCAGCTGAGAATCTGAACATACAGAAGAGGCTCTCGCTTTCGCTCTCTTTCTGATTTTTTAACCCAAATCAGGTGTCAGATCCTTCTCCCTCCGTCACAACAACTACTTTCAGCTAGGAATAAACAACTTTGCTGATGCAGCAGCAGAGTTTGGGATTACTGTTTGCAGCAGCTCACATCAAGTTTTGCATTAAGCGTTGACAAGCAAGAAATGCCTCATGATAAATGTTGGGTGCCGGGAACCTTACTCACATGTAAAAGTAAGTGCAATAGTGGGTATTTGCTGGTTACATGACAAGTAAAAACCTGTGCAAGTGTACAGAGTTGCATTAGCATAGGGTGGTTGGTTTGTTGTAATAAGGGAAGGCTTCTGGCCAAGAAAGGGTTTTCTCTGGTGCCCTGGAATGCATTTCACATGGGTCGTGCTCCACAACCCCTTGGGTCTCCACAGTTTTAAAACCCATGGCCAATCTGAGTTAACTCTGGTGAAGGTTCTTGGTGCTGCCATGTATTTGTTTGTGCTAACATCAAAAAAAAAACTATTTTCAGTGAAGCGGTACTCAGATCCAGTTCAATATTGTGAGAGACGTGTGAAAGATTTCACAAGCTCTCGTGCCAAGGTTTCAACCTGGAACAAATTAGGAAGGTCTTCGGCAAGGAGGAAGAATTAAAAAAAGGCAGGACTCTCTTCCCTCTTTAGTCCAGACCCAAAACTAGTTAGACTCAAGTGTGAGTTTTGGGATCTGAATTTTATTATATCAAAGGCAGCCACAGAAACCTTATTAAGAGTAAAGGAAATGCAGAAGATTTTAGACAAGCCACTGCAATAAACAACTGGCACAAATCAGTTTGTAACTGTAAAACAGCCTGCAGCTCTACACTGGTATTAATACCTAAAACTTAAATAGGGCCTTTGATCTTCGAAGCACTTGAGTATTAACTAATTAATTCATCCAAACTACCCTCTGAAGTAAATATTAGCAGAAAGATATCCCTTATTTAGCCATGGAGAAACTGCAACCAAGACTAAGTGATCTGGATGAAATCACCAATGGTTTTAGTGTCAAAATTCTGATCAAGACTGGGGTACCCCCAGCTCTCACGTCTTCAAACCGCACCTTTCCAAGACCACAGAAAACTTAATCAAGCCCAGACGCTTCATGCTTTGATGACACATAGAAGATAACATCTGTAAACATTTGATTGCTCAACACTGACAAGTAACCAAAACACTTCTCAGTCTCTGTACACTCAGCTACGTAGAATTTAGCCAGATTGATTAACCGGTACAATTAGCTAATGTGTGACCAGAGATACTAAAGCCACTGCACTTTCTTAGAACATTCCACCTTTGAGTCTTTATCAGTCCCACAGTACTGACAGCAAAAGCTAGGGAAAAAATACTGCACTGCAACTGCTTTGCTTCATGCCTACAGAACAGGAATATTCCCCTGTGCAGGAAAATCCTGTCACCATTTGATCCTTTTTTCCGCAGTTTTTTTAGAAGAAACAAAGTTTCCACCATTGCTGCTTCCCTGCTATCCACAATGCGCCACTTGAACCTTGGGTAGAGATTGGAAAAACGCTCCTACCTATGCTCTTTCCAGTCTCTCACCCTTCCGCCCCCCTCCCCAAAGCGATGCACCTGCCAAATCAGTAGAATACATGTTCACTACTTCATTAATGGAGGTCAAGTATGAGTCAAATACAAGACAAATTTTGCCTATGGGATGACCTACAATTTACAAGTTACTGCTATTTACAGCTTATTTGATTTGGGAGAGGTAAGGAACCTGTATCTGATTTTATTTTACATCTGAGTTTCTTAAAAGTGAAAACTCATGCTTTAAAAAAACAAACCTAAGAAAACCCAAGGGACCCCATTAAAGTTACTCATGAATGTTGTCATCTTGGCAAAGCGTAACGCTGAAATGAAATCAATGCTTTAAGAATCCAATTTTAGTGCTTTGCCCACTAAATTGTAAGGAGACAAATCATACCTGCTGCGGTGTTCATAGCTGCCTTTGCACCGGAACTTGTGGGCTGGGAAAACGGTGAAAATGCCTTCTTCTGAGCTGAAATACTGCCATTTAATTCCTGGGTTGGACTTCAGATTATCAGCAAGAACTGAAGGTTACAGAGGAAAAACGAAAAACAAAGAGTTACAAAGGGAGGTCAAACTTGGAGGTATGTTTATGCAAGGCCTCTCTCATATGTGCTTGGAGAATAATAACCAAGGTCCCAAGACCAACTACAAGTAGCTCTATTTGAGGACTGATAGATCTTCACGTCTGATTTGCAAACAGTTAAAGTCTTTTGGAAACTTAACACTGGACTTGACAGATTTTGTTTAATATGTGATGACAATTCCTGATTCTCTGAAGTATAGCTGCAACCCAAGAAGCCAAGGCAGGAGCAAGGAAGGAAGAGATTAAAGCAATTATATATAATATGTATACATACGTACATTTACATGTAATGATAAACACATTGTCCACATAGTTTTCATAAAGAAAAAACCCTAATGTTAAAAAAATCATGTGTTCTTTATACTGAAATAACTCCAAAATATTAAGTAGGTTTGCTGCTTACAGCTCTGTAACCCAATCTGTTAACATTACCTATTCTGACATCTGTTTAAAAATGTCTATATGAACATTTAGCAAAAATAGTTTTACATGCAAATGTGGTTCAAGGAAAAACTCACCATTACGGAAATAGTCAAAAAGGTTAAAAAAAAAAAAGCATTTTTCCTCTTTGTTCATTGTGCTCTCCTGTTTGTGTAAGGGTAGATAGATTCAGCTCCCACTCTTGGGACTCAGGAATTTCCCCAAGTTTCTCATTATCCCTGTGCCATCATTAGCAAGGCTGTGGGCCCCTCATGTATTGCTTGTTAGGGGAAATAGCCACTTTTCAGGGAAAACACAGCATCTTCCCTCAAACAGTTATGCTGCGGCCACACAAAAGCGCTACCTGGTGGGTGGTGGCTCCATGCTGGTTCCACCCATCCCCACTGTGAGCATCTCCACCAGGTTCCCATTTTCAAGATCATAAAATTCAGAAAGAACGATAATAACAGTTCTTAGCAGCTATATCGCAACTTTCCTCCAAGTCTCTCAGAAAGTCTTCTGTGGCAGGTGATTATTAGTTACTCATTGCATGGACAAAAAGTGAAGAACAAAGAAGGTAGACGACATGTTCCCAAGTTGTGCAGTCAAGCAGGAACTGAGCTCAGAATATAACCGTAGGGTACAGATCTCAAACCTTCCTGAAGTTTATGGGCCACATTAATTCTCTTTAAAATGTGCTTACTCTCCTATTAAAATAATCTTTAAGGAAGCACTACTTAACACTAACAATAAAAGTCTTTCAAAAGATATAGCTTAGTGATATTAACAAAACTGACTACATCAGTAAAAAACACACAACACCACCAAAACCAGCAAGCCCAGGGCCGAGACTGCACTAATAACTTATAAAGATATTTAATACACCAAGCTAAACCAACCAAATGCATGGATATTACAGAAATCCCAAGCACTCAGAGCCCAGGTGGTGACAATTGTGTTTGAATCACCCGAGGCAGAGGCAGCATTGGGATTTCTGCCTCATAGTGCAATGGAAACGTCCTAGCTGCAACCCAGCGTGTGCACCTCGACTGCTCTCCCTGCAAGCCTGGCGAGATGAAGGGATCAGTGCCCATCCCATGCATTTGCCAGCTTTGCCACACCAGTAACATTAGGCAGCCGTAGGCTTGCTGGGTCCCTTAAAGCAAGAGGAAAAACGATCCCAGGAGAGAGGGAACGGAAAGTCATTAGCATGGGAGGCACAAACCCTCGCATCACCACAGCAGTAACAGGATTATATTCCACTTGGGGCAAATCACCATCTCTGCTTGCAGCAAACTGAAAATAAAAACTTGAATATTTGAATTCTTTAGTTTTTACTTAATAAATGGATCATATCAGCTTAAAATGCATTTAAAAAAAAAAGTATTTTCTTGCCATTTCTCCTTTCATGTTCTTTGATTATAAAACTTGCCAGAACTGGCAGACGGCAGCTCTGATTTACAGTGCTTCACCTTTTGCTGAGCATTTACTTTTGGTATTTCCCTTAGGATTGACACTGAAAATAGGCCAGACATTTTCATCTCCCGAATCTCAGTCATTATCAAATATGCCAATATTTGGGTTGGAAATCACTGCAAGGCACATTTCAAACCTTAGCCAGACATTCTATGACAAAATACCCAAGTAGAGTACAGTTTAAGTTCAACATCCTCAACAGTTTAGCACTTTCTCAAGTTTCCCAGACTGGCTGCAGCCACAATGTTCGCTCCACATTCAGCTCAGCATAAATACCCTGTAAAAACCACTATCTTGGGGGGTTTTATCCCCCCTTTTGCCATGGTTTTTTTACATTTCCACAGTGCCTAGAAGTCCCAGTAGAAGTCCTGGCTGCACCTTGCTGGACTCTGTACTAAGATGCAGCTTTGCACAATTGTGGCTTTGAAGAATTTGGACAAGATGAGGAGGAGGACCGAGGAAGAAATGAGAGCAAGACATGAAACGGTTGATGAGGGTTTTCCCAGTGCGTTAATGACCGAGTCGGGGACCAGAACTACACTCTGTTCACACCTCTCACTTTCTTATCCTTCTCCAAAAAATACCAATTCAACCCCAACAAGGATGTCAAAGCTTGCATCTCCCTCTCCTCTGTGCATAGGTAAAATCAACCTGGTTATACTCTTGGGAGCAGGAATCTTTTTCTCAGGAATTTTCACACTTTCAAAGAAACTTTTGTTTGTTTCACTCAAGTTCCCCCTCAATTTCTCTTAAGTCCTTGTTTTGGTTTTACACCTGATATGATACCAATTTAGCAGCGCCATTTCTGATTTGTACAAAGAGCAGGTTTCTTTGGTCACGGACAATGGTTTCTGTATCCCTATGTAGCAGGGACACAAAGCAATGTGAAATTTTAATATTGCCAAATTTAGGCCCCACGGAAAACTTTAGGCAAAAGTAAGTTTTAATTAAAAACAAAATAAACCTAACCCCACAGAGTTTCTAGCTTTTATAGCTAGGACTACCAGAAATTCCTCTCCTCATCCCCCTTCAAAGCACCCATCCTCTTTTCCTCTCTGAAATCTTGTCTGGTAAAACCCAGATTCATTTCTGAACTCACTGAGGGTTTGGCAGCCTGACCCTTCAGAGAAGGTGCAGCACCGGTGCTCACAGCCCACACAAGCTCTCCTGCGTAGGAGCATGTTGCACGGCCACAGCTGTGGGAATCCAGGAAAGTATCTGATAACCCTTTATTAAGCTGCAGAGAGAAGCCTGGAAAAAAATCCTTTAAAAGTATCAAAACCTTGGAAGGAAAAAAAAAAAAAATCATAACTACTTAAAATTTTTTTTAAACAACACTGTCTTTCAGCAGTGTATGACAATCAACATTATCCATTCTACTGCAATACAAAAAACTTGGAAAAAGCTAATACAATTACACTTTGACATAAATAAGGCCATCAAAGTCCAGGCACACCACTACTACGGCTGAACTGCTGCTTCACGTGATTGCACTGCCTCGCAGGCAGGGAAGGAGAAGAGAGTATCAAACATTTAAATCCTTCTTTTTATGTCTAGCCACCAGGATTTCATAGTTCTGGGTGTGAAGTATGGCAAATGTTTTGTATAAAAAGGCTGAATTTCTGTATTTAAGTTTTTGATATGGGTTACAGAACTTGAAAAATGTCTTTTCAAATCAGACGTGAACACTCAGTTAAAGCCTGGATGAAATAACTTGTCCAGTTTAATTTCACCAACAGCATTAAAATAAAGGAGTTTACAATTAAAAGGGTTTTCTTTTTAATCATTGCTATATTAAAGATAAACTTCTCATTTCCACAAGGCCATGATTTGCATTTATTTCCCCATGGGAGTATCTGGATTTAAAAGTATTCGTTGTCCCCATAAAACAATTGTTTTTGAACCTCAAACAAACTCCTTACAGACTTGGTGCCTCTCTCTGCTATTCCTCCTTTTCACAAAGTTCTGCTCATGTTTTCTTTCAGCTAGTATGTTAGTTCAATAATGCCTTCCCCAGAGACTACCAATTTTATCGTAACTCTTTGCCTTCCCCCCCTCCTCCCGCTTTTTCCTGACCACAGTAGACAATCTCCCAGCAGATAAGCCATGGCTGAAAAATACATACCTTTTCTCTTTAAATGCACTTTTATTTTCCATCCGCTAAAGCTGTAAGAACGCCCTGCAGATGTTTCCTTGTTTCTTGGTCCCTGCCAGGACACCCAGCAGATGCTCTTTTTTAGCCTAACCTCACTTACCCCAAACTTTCCACTCCCTCAGTTGCTTGCCTGTACTTTATTCTCACCTTCTCCTTCCAGCAAAGCCAGCCTCTGGACAGGTTACACAATCAGACGACCCCAACAAAAAACATACTGTAAGGTGAGCTGCCTGTCTAGCTTATAGCTAAAGGCTAAATTTGACAAAACTACACCCCTGACAGCACTAGCAGAAATGTGTGCAGGGCATCTCACTGGTACTCACTTTCTAGGCATCCGTATGCTTGACCAAGACCTGTGGTTCCCATTTTAACTCAAAAGCAATTTACTTTTCATTTTCTGGTCAGGTTCAAGTCATTTTTCTAAGTACAAGAAGGTACCCATCTCCCTGTTCTAACACAAATCACAAAGTACTTTGCATTACTGAGTACATGTAAAGATTTTGCCTTTCTAAAATGAACATCACCATTAAATAAAGATCTAGCCTTGATATGATGCTACTTGGAGGAAGCTAAGAGTTCAAGTCTTATACATGCAGAAATCTTAGTGGTATCCCTTAATTCCAGGCACAGACTGGGGATATAAATGGCCAACTGGGAGCTGCCCATGAGCTAGCATTGCCAAGTCACTCCGAAACCTCTTTTCCCTCCACTTACAATGCAGCACTATCTGACCCCAAATTCAGCTGCAGACAGAAAAAGTTGGAAAGTATTAACATGAGAGTATTTGAAATGATCATTCTCTCTAATTATAAATATCTCACAAGGCAAAAAGGACTCTTAGAAAGCAAGCCCTATGTGATAGAGTTTATAAAACTTCAAAGGGAATGCGATATGATAACACTTAGCACTTCTAGATACCACTTTACATCTTCAAAGCATAGTCAAATCATTAACTAATTAATCTTCAAAGAACAGCACAAACAGTCAGTGGGAAAAAAAAAAGGAACTACTGAACATAATTGCTCATTATAAAAGAGTTTCTTACAGTCCTCCTCTTTAGCATTACATTTATTGAGCTGCAGACGTCACAGTTCTCACCCAGCAAAAAAAGTTTAATTTTCTACATACTGCAGTTCTTCTCTGACAAGTACCTCCATTAAAAATAACCATCATGAAGACACTTTAGTGTTCCCCAGAAACAGCAGCAGAAAGAAAATATGTTTATTTTACAAGTAAAGACATTGTCTAACTCTCCAGACCTACAAATCTGATCCAGGATTTTGAGTCAAACTATATTATGGGTCACGTGTTTTCACCAGAAATAAAAGGCTCTGCAGCTCAAACCCAATTAAAATTCTGCTGATGGCATGAGCCAGGACGGAGCCCAGCTCACTCACTGGGAGCTCTTTTGACTCTGAAGGGCAAAGAAGTAAAAAACCTTTCATTTTAAGGAATGAGCCCAGCTTCTTTGATTAGAAGGATTTGGAGGGGGGCCGGGTATTAGCTCATCTGCTCAAATACTTCCCAACTATTTTAACTCACCCGAGCTATCAGTTAAAAGTATAGCAATGTAAGGAACATGACCAAGGCACTCCACGTTTTAAATGATCAACACCTCGAATAAGGCACAGACAAAATTTATTGACTGACTTGGCACCATCTCTGCATATTGCCAGGGAAGAGTACTCTGCTAAAAATGCCTGACTTGAAAGAGAAATTTCGGCGCTTTGAAGGATGAGAAGGAGAAAGATTTACTGGTTCCTTGTTTATTCAAAAAGAAAAAAACCGAAGGAATCTGATAACATAATGCACTGGCTCTGGGTAAGATTTTGTCGTCTAATAAATAAAGGACTATTCATACCAGTGAGGACAGATCTCTTCATCTAACTAACTGAAGCCTGTGATTCCATCTGAAGAATAAAGACTCTCTCTTTATCTATTTTGTAGTAATGGCCAAAAGCAATCCAAATGGAAAACTCAAGATAAAACAAAACCTTTTCACGACATTAAAAAAGAAATGTCACCTAATATCAAGAAAAAAAAAAAGTGGCAAAAGCATTATTGTTTAAGGGTTGAGAAGAGAGACACATACATCTATTTCTTTCTTCTTCTTTCCTTCCCCAAGATTGTTTATTTTCTCTTTATATTATAAAAATCCAATAGAAAACTGCAAAAAAAATGCTTTATTTTTGAAAGTTTCATGAGCTACACTTACCCTTCTTAACACATTGTTCAGACTAGAAGCTGAGATTGTTGTCTGCACCGAGGGCTCTCCCAGGCTCTGCTCCTGTGGCTTGCCCGATGTCTGTGGTGCAAATTCCATTCCCTTCCAACACCTACAACTTCGCCACTCTGATCCCACTTTCTTACGCTGTGCACAGAGCAGGCCAAGATTAACATTTAAAGAATTGAGATCGATGCCGAACACAGCAGAGCTTAAATTTATGTTTTGCCGAGAGCTTTTTATAGGTCGGATTATTTAAACTGCAAAACTCATGCTAGAAAAGAGATACTCATGGGAATTTTTTTTTACATGAAGAATGAAATGACCAACCCATTCGGGAAGACAACCTGGTTGATGGACAGGCCAGGCTGGTTTTGGAAACTGTGGGCAAACTAGAGAAGGGTACGGGAGGTCCTGTTTCTGGGCTGAAGGAGCAGAGGGCTTTTAAACCCTTTCTCTAGGAGGCTGATGCACTTGGGGTCCTCCCCATCACACTGCATCCAGTGGGAAAGACGGTATGACGTGATTTTTGGGAAGCCGTGACTTCCCATCCTGTCTTTAAGTCTAAACAAGCAAAGCAAGGCAGGAGAGAAAAAACACAATCAAAATACCCAGATGTACCAACAACTCTTAGGCTTTTTAGAGCAGAAAAATAATTCAGGCTGAGGTAGAGTCTGAATCCAAAGTGCAACAGATATTCCTCGGTAGCTCTACGTGAGGACACTTACAGGAGAAATAAGAAAAATATGAGATTAGAGAAACTGTTTTCTTGTTTGATCTTCATCCTCTTTCAAAGGTGGTTTTAGTTTAGAGTAATGAATACACACATATAGATTTATTCAGAAACAGCTCCTGTGCAGACAAAGTGTATCCTCTAAGGCAAGTGGTTTCACAGAACTAGGTCACCGCAGAAGTAAGAAAAAAATTAAGAGTTTCGAGAGACAGAGGACACTAAGTAAGTACTTTTAAAAACCATTCCTAACCTGACAGCCATCTTCACAGCTGTAAGGATGCTGGTGCACTGACAGAACTCTGTCCTTCTGACCAAAACTGCTTCCCAGTCTGTTTATATCCCCAGTCTGTCTCAAGCCAACTATTGTCTTAGACCATGAACTCCTTTGGGCAGAGACTGCTTTTTTGGCACAACAGGTCGTGGCCCACAACTACATAAGCGAGAGCTTACAGATACCATCAACACAATACCCTCCACCCGCAAAACAAACACCCAGCCTCCTGCCCCTAAACCTTCCCACATCCAGTTTATTCCAAAACCCAAATATTTCTGCAGCGATACAGGGACACTGCTTTGGACGTGGGCGATGTCTACCTCCACACCAGCATTATTCTGCTCGACCCTGCTGACAGCAACCCTTCCCTGAAGCCACACCAGCGTCCTGTTCTGTGGCCGGGGTGGTAGAGCTCACATGGTTTAGATGTTCTCAACTGAGGACCAGGAAAGGGAAGGTGGGAACCACCATCTCTCAGTCTTCCAAACACCTTTGCACAAGGAGGCGAGGACTAAGGGTATATCTTGTAGCTCACCTACAGAAAACTTATTTCACTAGGTGTGTACCCAGTATCAACTTTTGTTTCTCAAATAAACCTGTTTCCATCTCATTTTTCTGCATCAATCCACTCTTTCCATTTCACTTCTCTCTTACAGGCATTTTCACACTAATAAAAAAAATCCCCCCAAAGGCTGTGTTTCTGAGAGCTGCTAACAGGAAAGCCGGAGGAGAGTCTGCTGTCAATAAATCCTGAAGCACTTCCCTGTTCTTACTATCACTCCAATTCCCTCTTCTCTTCTGCTGCCCTTTTCTGCCAATGCCATTTTTTGAAGATACCCCTTTCATTGGGAAGCTTTCAAGGGAAGAGGAGGCACTCAAGTCTTACTGTTGAGCCAGGACAGCAAGAAGCTTGAACATGTGCTCACTTTGTTTCTGTGAGAATTCAAACCAGAAATTTAAAAAATGTTTAAGGGAAACTATAGCTTATTTGTTTTCCACCACTCAAGAAGAAGGAATATTTCTTTAATACTTCTTTTACATCCATCTTCTGCAGTAGAAAAAGTGGTTTTTTTACTTAAATAAAAAATATTAAGTGATTCATTCAGTGCTTTGCTTTTGTAACAGTGCTTGAAAACTTGCTTTCAAAAATTATTTTGATTAATCAAGAACTGCATGGGATTTTAAACATTCTTTTAATAAGAGTAAGTTGTTTGCTTGTTTTGTTTTTTTAATAAAGAGATAGCTTATGAGTAAAACAAAGCCCAGCGAATCATAGTAAGTGAACAAAGACTGCCTATCTTTAGGATGGAAAACACTACACCAATTATGGTGATGAGACGTATGTCAGGAAATTAGCTTGTCTGGCCAGCACCTGCATTCAAGATGTGGTATACAGTGGATGGGATGGAAAGGAACTTATGGGGACTGTTCGTTTTGCTTTTAGTTTTTACTTTTTCTTTTTAGATTTCATTAGAAATCCAGAAAGCAAAGCTATAGGAAGGGACACAGTAAGAGAGGCTAGAGAGAAATTTGGGGTTCTTTCATCCTATTTGATGCAAGATATGCAAATGCTCTGTGAATGGTGAGGGTGGAATCGCAGGTCTGCCACTTCATCAGTCAAGTTAAAAAATAAATCAGTATTTTATTCCAAAAGACACATGAAAATTAAAATAAATAAAAAAATCTCTCAAATCTGCATTACTTGTCCATTTAAAAAAAAAACAAAAAAAAACAAAACAAAAAACAACCCCCCCCAAAACTTACACTAAATGAAATCCATAACCAAAGTCTATAGTGTTGTCCAATTTACAACACTAAGGCATCGTAAAATGTTGAAAAGTAAGATGGAACAGCTGGACAAAACTATGACTAAAACACCCTGAAATCCATGTATTAATTCAAAGCTGACTAGGATGCAAAAAAAGAAAACCTTGCTGCACTGGAGGACCAAAAGCTGAATTTTTCAGGGATAAGTCATATGTATTTTGGTTCTAAGCGTATTTCTAGCTCTTTAAGTGTGTCAAGCAAATGCACTGACTGTCAAGATGGAAATGCCCTGACAAGACAAAGAAAGGAAATATTTTAGGATGTCCTTATATTTTGTAGGTTTTGCATATCGCTGCGAACACAGCCTCACATTAGCTGAACTCAGTTAAGAAGATCACAGAAACTTCTTTGCATGGCCCCTTCAGTAGCTGACACTACTGATGCCAAAGCAGGCAGGCCTAGGAAGGAAAGTGCCTTGGGAAAAAAAAAAAGAAATAAAAATTGCATAAACCACAACAAAATTATTCATGGTAGGCTGGAATAAAATCTTCATGACATTTTTATAAAGTACTTAGTCTAAGGGCATTACTTTAGGTATCATCTTTCAATCATGAAATCTCAAATTAAGAGCAGTGTGACAGTTTCAAGGAGAAATAAAAGCTTGTTGCTATGGCAATCAATGCTAATTCTCTATGCCAAGGAAATGTTAAAGTCTAATGGAAAAAAAACCAACCCTACAACAGAAGGAAAAAAACTAAAACTATACTACTTACCAGAATTTAAGTCACGTCCAGGATTGAAGGCTCTGCTATTGACGGTGGTAGACAGTCTATCACAGCTAATAGTTCTAGAAACGTTGGTGTTAAAATTTCCATCAAATCTGAAATGACAACAACAGGATTAGCAATCTAACATTATCTATTAAACCTACACAGCATTTACAATGGAAACGTATATTTTTGAAATTTCAATGAAAAATAATCATTCTGGAAACTCCAACATTATACATATTTTAAGGGTCCAGAAAAAATTGTGAAACCCAAAACTAGCAGGGATAAGCTCATCACGGCTGGATTGCATCTGCTCTCTAAAATGATATGTTGCATTTTCCTCCACAATATTCCTTGAAAGACAGGATCATAAGAGAGTGTACTCTTTCATCTAGATTTAAACAGTAGAGGTTCCAGCTTGGGAAATGTGGCATCCAGGCACGCCATCAGAAAGTGTCTCCTCCTGTTGTTGAACCAAACTTTTTCTTTCACCAGTACTATTATTTCGTCTTTCACTTTTAAAAAAATTATTCCAAGTGTCTTGCATGAAGAAGATTTCCTCTTTATGTCTTTACAAAAACGATCTAATAGAGCAATTGTAAACTTGTTTTCTGTACCAAAACTTGAGGATTTACATTGCAACTAGCAGAAGGAACTTGACAGTCTGAAGTTTTGTTACATTTTGTAACATTAGGTTAAATAATTCAAATAGATTCATAACTCTAATGCAAAAAGTATTTTAGTGCATAGTTCTAATGATGACAAAATATAATTAAACCAATGCCTTAAAATTTAAATAAAAAGGGTTTTTTAAAGGGTTATAAATAACCGGAAACACTTCTGAAGCTTTCAAGGACTTAAATGCAGTTTTGTATCATTTACATAGGCCAATTTTATTTATTAACATTTTTGTGACCTTGAACATTTTGATGACATTTGACTTACGGGCTGGTTATTCTACTGCTTCAAAAACCTATTTACTTCCTATCAAAGAATTTTTCTACCATCAACCTATTCCTAAGAAATTACAACAAACTGCAAGTGAGGTCTGTCTAACATCCCGTTCTGGACAAAGAGCCTTAACTAGCCTTTCTGGCATGAAAGCTGATAGGAAACAAGTCTTGGAGAGAAACTGGGCAGACTAGGGTTTTGTTCAATACTGTCAAGACTAAAACAGCAAATTACACAAAAAACAGCTACATCAAAAGATACTGACCAACTTAATATTAACGGCACATCAATCACTGGCTTACATCTATATACCACTCACCCAGTGCCATTCTAATGCTTTCCATTTAGCTCAATGTACATTTTATTTGTGCTTAAGGTTCTTTATTTAGTTGCTTATTGTCAACTGCACTTAATTGCTTAAACTGATGTTACATTTTTTTCATACACAGACGTATATGTACACATACCAACACACCCACATACATATGCTATCACATAGTGGAGGCCCAAAATACTGCAAGCAGAAGTGGTATGAAAAACAAGTACCATTCTTCTGGTTGAAGATTTTAAGAACTTGAAATCCAGTAAATTGCAACTACTTCAACAAATATGGTGCCCAGTAAGAATGGAAAGACGCTGATTTTCTGGTTCTGTCCTTACAGAGTGCTTGCTGTAAGGGCTGGGATTCGTAGACACAAACAGACAATAAAACAATGCAGTTCTAAATCATCCCCTTAAAACAACAATTAGCAGAAACAAAAACCACACGCAGATGGAATTAGTTACCACAAGGAAATTTCAAGTTATGACCACAGGAAGCAAGTCTCTTTAAGCAAGCTAAAACTCTCCTAATCCAATATATTTTCTTTCAGCCCAATTCAAAATAATTTCATCCTATGGGGAGGTAGCTGCAGCTGCCCCAAGCCAGCCAGATGCAGGATTTGCCGAAAGCCTCCATCTCTCTATTTATGGGGTCGTTGGCACAGGGGATGCAGGAGAACCTTTTATGTAGAGAACCTTTTATGACTTAGAAGAGATCTGTGAAAACTAACTAAGGATAAGAAAAATATTTGTTAGTAGGCTTAAGACCATCACTTCTGCAAGTGACTGGATCCACTTTCAGAAATTTTAGCATTACAAAACCAGACAAACGCTCCTGAGAGGAGCGCTGGAGCTCACTGTGAGCAGCACTGCTGTTGCATACACAGGCCACAAGTTTGCCTTTTGTTCATGATTCATGCCAGTATAACCATATTTAAGGTTGGGCTGATTTTTTTTGTTGTTGTTGCTTAAAGCAGAGGTTAACTTCTGTAATTGGTGAAGAGTATAGCATAGCCTTCTCACAAGTTTAGAAATTTGCCTTTCAAGTATAGGAGTCATTTCCTGAGAACTTACATTAAACTCCTTAATGACTTTCTGAATTACAAATAAGTAAAATAGTCTTTTATATAAATGCATAACAAAACCTCAGGCACTGACTTCTTTGGTCTTAACATCGGATTAAATTTTATGATTCTTGTAGAGTCACAAGAAGTCTCATTTTACATAGCGAGAGCTCATCAGACTAGAGGCTCTATTTGAAGAAGCTCTAATCAAATTGAATTTTTAAATATGCAAAAAGTGATCATGATTGATTACTGCTTAATTTTAATATCTTCACTGCCACCAAGAAATAGCAGTGAAAACAATGTCTCCTTAACCTGGCATGCTTTAAAATTAGTTTAATCTAGATCCATAAACACTACATGCATCTTAAACTAACCGCTATTCTTAAAGGAGATGAATGAAACTACCAGTGAACAGTTAGAGTTACTGAGGTACCAACATTTTTTATCCCTTTTCAAACCTAGACTTAAGGGGGGGGGAAGTCACATATATTTGGAAGTAATTAACTGCCCCCCATACACTTTAAAAATTATGTAGAATAAATGCAGTTTAAACATGGCTCTATCAATTTTGGTCAATATTTTTAATATACATATATCAATACTGGGGAAAAAAAGTATTTTTAAGTTGCAAACCTCCTACCATATAGATGCAAATGTACATGGAGAGTGCAAGTTTTTACATCAGGGAGTCCCAGAGCAGTCTGTACACAAATTCTCTCTCTCATCTCTTTACAAATATTTTACATACCTCAGTCTTTTGACACAGTCAGGTTACCTGACATAAACACAAACATTTAACTCCACTTGCCCTCCTCCGTCCCCACCTAACACAGACAATTATGAACTTGCTCATCACTGGAGAAACATCTTTAATTGTGGCAGCTGCTCAACACATCAAAACCACTCAGTGATGAGCAAAGTGAAAAATACTGTATACAGTGGGAACAAGAACAGGCAGCTAAATTCCTTGCTCTACAAAAAGTACTGTGGATTCCTTATTGGACGCAGATGTTCGGTGCTTTTGGTATTTTACACAAAACAGCATGATCAACAGCACTCCATCAGCGCTGGTGTTTTGATTCAAGACTCAGATAGAGGCAAAGAGCTTTTGATGATCTTCTGCATTATCCTCGCTCTTCATGGCGAGGAAGAGAGAGAGAGAAACGGACGGACAGACAGAAAGGTCTCCTGCCCTCTTGATCAGACTCCCCCACCATCAGGTTGTAAGCATCCCTTTCTGATCTATGTCAGACACCGAAAGCAGCCAAACCGTGATGGCGTGGAGCTCTGCATGGGCTCACCCACTCTGCCGGGAGCTACCTGTCGAAATTATTGGCAACCTGCTCTCTGAAAACTCCCCAAAGTCCTCTCCATTGAGGAAAAGGCTTGACATTTCACAGGAACATAGTTCTCGGATCAAGGCTGTGGCTTTTCCTATCCCCATTAAAATATAACCACTTCAAAAAATTACAGCTCCTACCAAGCAAGCAAAAACGTTGTTGATTTTTTTGTTGGCTAAAGAATCTCAGGACTAAGATCGATTGATGAAGGATGGGTTTCACAGAAAGCGTGTTTATCTTTGGGCAAAACCAGACGGAGAAGAGCTAGAGGCTGCAAATTAAACATCTCCATGCTAAAGAAATATTTCCGAGGAATACTAAAGAATAAACTCTTAGGGAAAAATAATGACTTTTCAGGATGTTGGCTAATTGTCCCAGTGCTCCCATCAAAATCTATTAGTGATGGCAACAGGATACCTTGTTAGCAACTAACATTATTCATGTCTCAGAACACAGGCAGTAAACGCTGGGGTTTAATTCAAAATCATCTGGAATCTTCCTCTGCTCTGATTTTATTTTATGCCAAAAGTCACCATTTACACTCACTCAAAGTGACGTGTGCATCCTGACATGCAGTTCTCACACTACCTAAACTACTCACTTGAAATTACCCAGCAGAGAAGTTGTTTGTATCTTGATTCAAAATGTTAAGTGTATTGTTACATCACTTCTTCGTGCACACAAAGCTGCCAAACTGAATTTTAGGTCTCTTAGTCATGATAGATATTAACATGGGGTTTCAAGCAGACAAACACCAGGTCCAATTCTGGCATTCCTTCTAGAAAGGCAAAAATAAAGTTATCACCCTCAACTGCCCCGCCACGGGCGCTCTCCTGCAGCCCCAAACTGATCGTCACAGGGCAAGGGGATCAGTGTTTCAGCTATAAACACCCCTATTTACGTTGCACTTTTTACTGGAGCATGTTGAAGCACTTTAATGCAAAAATCAACAAAGTCCCTCAGCTTTTCTCAGTAAGCAAGTATTAAGTTACCCATCAGGAAAATGAAGACATAGATGCCTAAATAATCTGCAGCAGAGCTGGAAAAGGAAAGCAAAAAATTACTGCAGCCCAGCCCACCCCTCCTTTCTCTTGCTACAGCACACAAGTAGCAAAAAGAGAATACAGTTAATGGGAAAATGATATAAATAAAATATGCAGAAGAAGAATTGTTTTAAACCCCACAAATTAAAGACCAGCCCTCAGACAGACCTGTCATCCTAGAGCAAGGACTGCTCCAGACTGAGGTATGTGGGATATCTACTTCAAATCTCTTTTCAGGTGCAGTTTGCCTTAAAACTGACTTTTTACACCTTGCAATGGAGTGTATTTTTAAAGCATGACTGGTTCCATGATACAAGGACCTTGCGAAGAGACCAGCTCCCATCGCAAATGTACGTCCTCAGAAAACCAAGACCAGAAACTGGGCAAAGGCAGTACTGTGGCAAATTTACACTGTGATATTTGTGATCATTTTAATTACACTGGAGAATTTTCCATGTGCTTCTTTTGGATGCATCCAAGTCGTTTTAATTAAGAATGCACTATTAACCTATTTGGCAATCATTTCACCATTAAAGCAATAATTAAAACTAAAGCCTCAACAGTGCCATGTGGCATTTACAGTAAATGCCTATATTCTTGGCTGTAACTACTGGTTTTACCTTTCCTACGATGTATTTATACCTTGCATGTTTTCCACACAAGTTTCAAACCATACAATTCTTCCCATCATTTGCTTTGGAAGAAGTTAAAAACCCCAAAACTTTAATATTTTAAGATTTGCAGACAAGCATTGATCACCACCCTTTCTCTGCACAAAGGCGACTTATTTTTTACCAGTGTCTCCCACTTTTGCCAGCAGCAAGACTACAAGGCAGATGATAACATCAGTGGCTGACCAAGGTCTCCTCTGAGATTTGGCCCAAAATGTTCTAGGTGGTAACACCAGCGCCAACGCTCAGAAAGTCCTCCAAAATCCTTACCACGAAACCTGTATTTAGATGTAATTAGTTTTTGTACTTACTTAAATGAGAGCAAAAGACATTGGCTGAAATTCACTTTCAAGACAGCCCCACTCACCCCATCCCATCCCCCTTTCCTTGCCTCTCTCTAAAAAGCCCTTCCTTCTGGATTCACTTTAATGAACAACTGATCGAAACTGCATCCCGAGGGAGCAAACAGAGCTGCAACTCCCACTTTGATCTCTTCCCCATGGAGAAACGCACTCCCTGCCTAGCTTGCAAGATGTTCATTTGATTGACGTTTGCTCTGATGTGCGAACTGCTTTGAACTTCAGACATTAAATTCCCATCAGGCTGCACTCATTTTTATTCTCCTTCAACAGGATTTACAAGCAGGAGATCAGCAAGTGTAGAAGATAAAATAAATTTGCAGAAGCTTTGAATCTTACATCAAAACAGTGCTCAAGTGAATTCCAATTGGATTTTGTTCGGCCTGAATTTACAGTGTAAATCAACCTCTTTTGTACAGTTTCAGTTTAGGGAAAAATGAGGGAGCTGCGTATAAAAATGACACTTGAGCAGCTACTGAGGGGTTCTCATTGTTTTAAGATTCATTTCTTTCCCCCCCTTTCCGTTCATACAAATTTAAAGCTGATTTTAGTATGGAAATGAAATTACTTAAGTTCACTGAAAATTCAGCATTTCCTTTGACATTCACAACTAGGCATGTTTTCTTGATTGTAAGGCAAGATTTTAACTCATATTTTACATACTTAAATAAATACTTCAATATATGGTTCCCACTGCATCTAAACAGAATGCTGGAAAACAATGTTTTTATGAATAAATTCAACAACAAAAAAAAGCTACTGATGATCCAGTTAACCAGTTTCTTCTGGCAAGGCACAGAAGTTGTTCCAATTATTTCAACTACTGCTTGAAAAGTCAAAGTATACTTGCTCTCAGATGTAAAGAAAGTGTATTATTGGAAGGAGGACTGCAAGCCAGTAACACAAACTATTCCAAAACCCACTTTTTCACGAGGAACTTGGCCACATTTACAAAGTAAAAGCAACAGTCAAAGAGAGCAATTTCCTTAGTACCTGCTACAGTTTATGGATAAAACAAGGTCATGCCAAGACTAGCACTATGCACGCTCCCTACATTTTCTAGGAACCCACATGCATTACTGTAGTCTGATACTCTGCAAGAACAGCAAATACATCCTAAATTTCATTTAGTGTAGCCCACCCACTTCTCCTTTGGAAGTGCAGCTCTTCAGATATTGCAGCAACTGAAGGAACTGAATGGGATTCCCGTTATCTCCCACTTAACTGCTCCAGAGAGGAAAGATAAACACAGAAAGAGCTGCGATAAAATTGAGCTGCATTAGCAAATATTTAACCATCTGTTTAAAAAAGAAAAAAAACAGGCCACTTCTGAAGGCGGTATCACAGTCAGGGAGTAAATCATTTTCAAAAATAGGTTTGTAAACTTATTCAAACAGCTCTATTAATGTTTGTAATGCAACACTGCCAAGTGGTATGTTTTACCAACAAATATTTCTCCATTCCATCTCCTTTCACAAATTTAGATAAATACATTCCCTAAGCTCTTATCAGCATAGTTAAATAAAGAACAAAAATAGATTTCCAGCCACCTTGAAACACATATGTTAGCAGCAGAAGCAAGAGCATTAATGAGCAGCAATGCACCTCTAAATGTATGGTTTTTGGAGACCTGTGACAACCTTCCATAAAACCAGCAGTGAAATTTGTTTCTGTCCTCCAGGGTAGAAGCAAAGAGAAAGGGGGATGTTTCCACCAGCGCATGTGTGTATTCATGTCCTGTCTGCAGATGTAGGGTTATCGGGGGACCACAGTCGGCCACGCCACCCCTCACAGCAGCAAGGCACCATGCCGGGTGGCTTCCCGGCGCTACGACTCTGCCCTTCTCTCCCCGCTCAGGTCCCAGTCGCAGGCAACTCAAGGAAACCGTTTCCTACCTTCTCTCACAGACATCCGAGGACATGAAATGCTGTAGCACATCAGAGCATGATGATTCTTAAAACTGGGCAGGAGAGGAGGAGGATCAAGACTGGGTTAGGGAAGATTTTTTTGTCTCCCTTTAAAAGCATCATCTCTTATTTTGTTGGAAAAGCTGCAGAGGCAGCTGCGTGTTTCCTCACAAATGCATCTGAATAAGAAGTTACAGTCTCTTTCTTTTTGGAAGGTAATCTTACTGCAGATATGCAGGGCTTTGCTATGTCGAGAAAACCACTGGAGTGTACTCTATGGCACCAATTCTGTAAAGTACGTACTTGCAACTGCATCTTCACATGTACTTACCGTGCGAATGTAACTTTAACTTACCTGGCAAAACTGGAACTATATAGGGCTACTTCTGAAAATCTCCTACAAGAGCCAGCTAGCATCAATCACAGCTTCTCCTGAAAAAGGCATTTTGTATACCAGGTAGATGACGAATACTCAAACATTACACACATTATCAGACTTATTCTTTCTTTTTGTGCAGAAAGAGTTTGATTTTCTGTCATTTGCAAATATTCAATATAAAACACCTATTTGATCTACATATTGCCATCCAGTCCAACACCATCTTTATGAAGAAAGCTATTTCAGTTGTCATTCACAAGTCAGATCACGCAGACCTGCAAAGTTACAACCCCACGCAAAGCTAATGCTTCCAAACCTGCTTCCCGAAACTCATTTCTTAAGTCCCTATTTAGACACTTTTCACAACTGACAGATATCCCATAAGTTCCCACTGAAGGTGCAGGGAAGCTGCAGGTGCTCAGTACTTCTGATAAATAAACACTGTTTACTCTTTCCCCAACCCTCTTGCTGACACTCTGCTATAGCCCCATCTGCACCCCACGCACATCAGGCCATTTCAGTTCCAAGACTTCCTAAAGACCTACCGAGTGCCTTCTCGGGAACGAAGCATCTCAGGCATGACAAACAGGAGACAACGTCTTCTACACAAAGGTATTTATCCTCTTAAGAAGGACGATACTTTAATTAAAACATTGTCTTGTAAATAACCACCCAATTCAATCATGATAGGGAATGTCTGGAGACAGCATGAAATCTGTTTCTCATGGCTTCTTCAGCAGCCTTTATTAGTGAGGAAATACAAAGCCTTATTTTTCCGCAGGGATTGCGTCAAGGATTAGAAGATGCATGTAACCTGACATCCATTTTCCTTATCTCCCATCAGTTTACCCATCCATTTTGCTAAGAGCCCAGAGCACTTTATCCGTATTAACTCTGTCTGGTTGGAGCAATGCCTCTTCTCAACTGCTACGGGCATTTCCTCGATGCGGCACACAGCCCTGGGAAGAGGAGCAAGTCTCCAGGCTCCGACCTCACGGACACAAATATAGCCCGGATGGTAGGGCAGATACCGGATCTACGTACCATCCACTTCTGAGCTTGTCTGAAACCTACGCTCTCTGGTTGCTCTTCTCAACTATTGTCTCTCCCTCCATCGCCATCATGATTTTTTCCATTCCCAAACCTTGAATAAGTAGAACTGAAAATGCAAACAGCTATATCTGAAGCAAGGAACAGCAAAAACTAAAGAAAAACAGATAGCCTGCCCCTGCTCTGATGCTCCAATTTAGCAGTCCACCTCTACTTAGCAGTACTTGCATATATACTTAAGCGTATGATTAATTTCCATTTACACAAGCACATGCTTAAATGCTTTGGTAAACTGGGTGAGCATAAGCGTATGATTAAATGTTTGTTGAATTAAGGCCTATGGAAAAATTCCTTGCCAAAACCGCTCAATAACCACCAACTGCACTGCCTCATCAAGTTGATTTTGCATATTCTCATTTATTTATTTTCACCACTTTCCAGAACAAGGTAGTTCCATTGCACAAACCTACCTTGGTGGGGAGAACAAATATGTGATTGCTAGTACTTACACTAGTTAGGCCAGTATATGTCAGGTACAATATAGCAAACAAAAGCACAGTCAGGCTGTTAATTTTAATTCAGAACTAGTCACTATGGACTGGAATCGCAGTCACATGGAAACTTCCTCATCTGGGCTCTTCACTGTAAAAGCCAACACCACATAATGCCAACAAAATAAATATTGTTTTCCTTGTCATATCTCACTAGTCAATTAAACGAGCAATTTAAATGCCAGGTTCATTTTATATCCCAGTTCGTGCTTTGTTAGTCCTATTTTGTATCATTTATTTCTAGTCACCAGATGTGGTATTCTCACAGTTGCTCTCAAGGAACACGGCAAACTGTCTTCTAAGCCAATGCTCAGATTTTCCAAGATAAATACAAGCAAATACAAGGCCACACAGGGATAATTTTGTTAATGCTAACAACAAATATAAACTAATTAAAAAGATACCAAGCCATTAAAAAACCCTCAAAATCAATCCTCTCTCTACACAATAGTTTATCATCTCTACTTTACACAGATAGTGTAAATACCTTCCCACATAATTTTTCCAAAACAAACCCACACTTGCTGCATTCCTAAAGCAATGTCACTAAGCTAGACAGTGGTGTAAAAGGCTGACAGAGGAATTGCCTGACAACATGAAGTGCCCTCAGATTTACAAATGTCATCGTGCGTTTAGAGGCTGAACACCATGTGATAAACAACCTTAAATATTGTGGGACAAGCCTTCAAATCTACAAACACCCTGAAGATAATGTGCTTCTGACACTGTTCTTGCACCAAATGTTTACTTGAATAAAGAAGTCACATGACGAAACACCTCCCTACACCAAGAAAAAGAATACACAGAGTTTAGTAGTTGTAACACAAATATTTCACAACCCTCCTGAAAGAAAAACCATAGCCCTAAGGACACACACATTTTGAAGTTACAATCTAAAGCAAAGTATCTCTTGAAAACAGCAAATAGCACAGACAAATCTGTGTCTTTTTCAGTGTGACCTGTTCTACAGCAGCAGCTAATAAATGCTCTAAACCAAACTATTATAATTATTGTTGCTCTCACTCCAGCCCTCTTCTGCCCAACACTAACACACATCTTTTAAACGTCAAGGATAAGCTGTCACCAGCAAAAGCACACCTAACTTAACTTCTCAAAAGTGCAGGCCTCCTCATAGCTGGACCAAGTTAGTCCAAAAATTAAAGATGGAAGAGTTCAAGCAAATCAGTAGCCTTCAAAATATGATCACAATATCCAGGTGGGAGATAATTTGTGTCTGTGTTTTAAAAATAATTCCTAAATCCACGTTCAAACACTCGTTTGTATTCCAGTTCCCCAAAATCTGACCATTAAGGTAGGTATCTTAACTTCTAGTATTTTCTGTCAAAAATCTCAGTCTATGTATTTCTCTGGACAAAAAAAAACCCAACTATTGGTGATTTCCGATACACCTGCCTGCAAAGACACTTGCCCCACTGGCCGTTTCCTCCCTTTTAACCAGGCCTAGAGGTGACCAAGAGAGAGAAATGGGGATCCTAACAAGCAAGTAATCTTTTAATTTTTATGGAAAGCTTCTGCTTAAAAAGATAGTTATCTCATTTTGGCATTTCTATTAAAAATTAATCTCTTTTCTGGAGAGGTAGGCAGACGAGGACAGGTTTTGAGGTAGCTGACAATGCTGAGCAGAGGAATGGCATGAGGTGCCCTCCTGGCATTTCAGGAACAACCACCTCCTGCCCGTGTGAACCATTTTACTTTCCCCTTCAGCAGACTTGTGTCAAACTAAGACCTAATAATGCCACCTTGGTTATCAACATTAGCTTTTTTCCCCTGACATTTTTAACCAAAATGGGGAATCTCCCAGAAGGGAGATGCCACAGAGAAAGAAAATGAAAGGAAGAGCAGCAGGCAGGAGAGGCAGAAGGGGGAGAAACAACAACCGAAATGATGGCAGAAACATTTAGACAATTGGGCAATTAACAAAGCACAGTACTGATAACAACTCTGAAGTTAAGTTTCACAAGAAAAACATGTTTTTACATTCTTTCTTTGTATGACTTGCAGACAATTTCCTAAAGACGGCAGTGGTCTGATAAGCCATAGTTCTTCAACCATAAATATTTGATCCGGTCTTGCCGAAGTGCTGTCTGGAAGGTCCTGCAGACTGATAGACCGGTCTGGTAACCACTTAAGCAAATTTAATATTATCAAGCCAAGCAACTAAATAATGAGAATCATATTGTACAGCCTGAATGAGGAGCTCTGCAACTAGAATATTCACCTCTCTGCTTTGCCAGTTGTGACCTCCGGTGTGTTTTTTAAACCACTTACTGTGAAGGATCCTTATGCAAGTCCACCACGGGTAAAGAAATTTCTAAAGGACTTCCAAGCTAAGTAATTTTGGAGGACAAAGTGAAAGGAAATTCATGAAAGTTTGCAGACTAAAAGCAGACCTCTCTTTTTAGTTTTTTATGAAAAATTATGTAATACTGACAAGGGGGTGATAAATCTCCTCATTCCTCCTTCTCTTCACCCCTTGTTTGGAAGGTGTTACTGCTGGCTGGCGGCTCCTGCACGGAGACATCAGAGGGCAAAAAGGTTTTCATCCTCAACTAATTCTTGACTTTTCTACTAACGCTGCCGACAGCCTGGCCATTGAGCACCAGATGTGCCACCATTTCACGTTTGCACCTTGTCCAGTAGGAACTGCACCAAGACCACTAAATCTACGCACAACCCAACAGCAAGGTACCCCTTTCTTTGGAGCCACCTGAGGCTTAACCCTATCAAGATTTCTTACTTTCATGCCAATCAAAACAAACGCAAAACAAGCAAGTGGCCTTTCTCTCCAGACACAGATTCATACCACATATTTGAATGCAGTGAATATTTTAAATCCTTATATAAACAAAGGTTAATGCCATACTTCAGAAAAGATGAAAGCACGCTGCCATTAAGAGAAGAGCTGTCTTACAGAGTTAGATTGCAGAAAGTGCTTTTAATATTTATTATCCAAATTACCTTCCTCTCTCTAAAATGTTTTAAAATCAGACTGAGATATAAACAATGAAAATATACTCTATAATCAAGGTTTGCTTAAACTGAAGGTTACTCTATATTCTTTTCTAGTGCATGTGGAAGTAAATGTTTAAAATGTTGAGCATTTAAAAGAAATTATTACACTTTTATTGGCAAAAAGTCAGACCTTCTATCATACCTTCCTACAATTAGGAAACCCAAAGAAGTTTCTGCAAATACGCAGCATAATAAAACGTGATTAAAGACAACCAACTGCCTGGATTTAGACTGTTCAAAACTCCTGTATTTAAAAACAAAACAAATTGAAAATGGAACAAATTCTGTTTCCAAGCAATGTACTCAATTTCAGTAAACCTCTGTGTATTGAACAGCATCATGTCAACTTGATTAAACTGTAATGCAGTATTTTTTAGCATGTGATGTACTGACCAACTCGTGATTTTGGTTACTGCACTTCCAAGGAAGGGGGGGGGGGGGGGAAGTCCCATGACCAGCTTCTGAAGAGTTATTCAGGGTAAGCAGTGTCTCAATGCAAAAACAGTATCTTGGATATAGACAGACTCATTTTGTATAGAAGACTATTCCATGCAATTAAGGGTTGAACAAACTTTTTTCCTTTTTGTTTCATTTTACAACCCATCACAGCTGAGTCCCAGTTCTTGTTTAGAGCTCCTCATTAAACATGTGCATAGTAGAAATGTAAAAGAATATAAGGACGAGATAAGGAGCACCTTTGGAGTACTGTCTTCCCCCTTTTTCAGAGTTATCAAGAATGGCAGAAAATACAGGCCATTTTGCAAAGAAATCATCTTTTTTCTTCCCATATTAAATGACAGCATAAGTCATTTCAGAATTTAATACTTACTCCATCATAGATGGTGGAATAGTACAGCAGTCTTGGATCGCAGTCAAGGGCGACGTGAGATGAGCAGTATATGATGCTTCCACTACTTGCTTGTTACGATTCACGACATCCAAGTAACGGTTAAATTTCTCACGAATTTTTTTTGCCAACTGAAAAAAAAAAAAAGAAGAAAGATTAAAATTAAGCCAGTTTCTCTGTATTACCCTGCTCCTTATGAATCAACTTAAATGGAAAGTAAAAACTGCATATGTTAAAGATAATACTTGTCTGCTTTGCTCACTGTACTTCTATTTTGGTGGCTTAAGCACTGTGAAGTCAAGTAATTAATAATATTGGCCACAGAAAGCAGTCTATACAAAAAGATAAAATACATTTACCATCTAGCAATGGGTACTTGAACATAGAGTTTTGCATGTATGAAAAGTGAAATTTCTGTTACATCAAACTTCCCTTTCATTAAGAACTGATACCTGGATGTGATTCTACCTATGCTACTGGCTTACCACTGAAGCTTTCCAACATGATGCTCTTGCAAGGCCTGACAAGGACATGATGGAGACTAAAATAAACAGGCCACAAGTCAATTTAAAGCAGCTCTATAAATGGCTTAAGGAAAGCCCAAATTACAGTTTTACAGAAGACCTCACCTACAGAGAAATCTCTTACTGCTTCAGGAACAAACAGCCAACAGTACATCTGCCAGTGCACTGAATCTGTTTAAGGGAACGAGCTCAGGATCCAGGCAACCCCAAATACTGCCATGCATATTTCTCTGTTCATCAACAGCCTCTTCAGTCAGGTGGATCTGCACAGAAGTATTTCACAACTCCTTTCATGTAGTTCTCCTCATTGCAATTTGGGCAAAATAAGCCATCCCAGTTCTTGCTTTTTTCTTTGTATCCCCTGCTGCTTTCCTGGGGGGCACCACAGGCTTTTAGCCGAGCATCTTCCGAGTGATCTTCTTCATCAATCTAGCAGCTCACTGTGGCTAGTCTTAAGCTACAGCACTACAAACTTCAACAACAAAATGAAAAATCGGTAATTGACATTATATTATAACAGAAAGAAAATAATGACAACCATCTCGCACAGGTGAAATTCTTCCACAAGCCCTTTGTTGTCAGAGGTCACTCTGATGAAGGCAGCCACTTATAAATCAAGACAAGGTTTTGAGGTTACACTGTTACTTGTAAGAGCACATGATCATATTTCTCTCCTTTCAGAAAGTGAAAACAAACAGACTGTCATCCCTCCCCAGCAATTCTCAGGCCTTTAAAAAAAATTAGTGTGCCTAACTTTAGAAATGGCAAATTGGGTACTTCAGCCCTTCTCTTTAAATGTTTCTTTTAAAAAAAAAAAAAAATCAAGTCTACAAATTTTTGCTAACAAATACTTCTGAGCTCTGCATCGGGGCTTGCTGGTGTGCGATTCGAAGGCATGGTCAAATCATGCAGGCTCATGCAGGCAGAGCCCCGTGCTCTCTCCGTGCCAGGCAGATTCAAAGCAGTCCGAAGGCACACGGTGTTAACAAGGGTAGAGCCTGCTGGGACACATCACAGGCCTACTGAAGCTCCTGTGCTGTCGGATAAGAGCTTGCTTGTGTCTAGTTCATTAGGCACTTCACAATGAGTCTGACTAATGACTTTGCAGGGGAAAATTGGAAGGGAAAATTTGTGGCTGTTATCTGAGCAAACGCGACAGTAAGCACAGTTACTAGGAAGCATCAGGTTTTACAAGAAACATTTACTGAGACTTTTGCTCCTAGTCTTTCATTCAAAGTGAGAAATTAATGAAATGGATCAGCCACGTACAAAATTTGCTCTGGCACATTCGGTATCCTTTTCACACCAACATATCTATTACACTTAATCATCCACCAGATGCATCCTAAATGAAAGAGAATCATCTCTAAGCAATATACGGCCCTGTTGGATACTCAGAAATACTGCATTTTGAGTTTCTGCAAACTTTTTCCAGAGCTGAAGTTAGCTCATTAATTCATAACACTCATCTCTCCTGCTCCCTGTACACACCAAACCCTACGGGGATAATTTAACGGTGCCGCTACATTTGTGTGCTGGGAAACGCAGTCGATTGATTCAGATCCCCTAGACTGACAAATGTCTTTCCTAACTATTAACAGGACATCTCATCATGATTTACTTCGTTATGCGAATAACAAGGCCCACACTGATAACAGCATTGCCTCTGCCTCCATTGTTCCCAGCAAATGCTGCAGTTCAACAACAGGTCTCCTAGGAGCACAGGTTTTAATAAGACCTTGCTCAAATGACTTGCAGAATTATACCTAATTAGCTTTGTAGAATGATTTATTGCCAAGGCACCAGAGGACTACTAATGGTCTCCTCCATGTCAGGCATCCAACACTATTAAATTGCTCCCAGTTGTTAGATAATAAGCTGCTGGGTAGTTCCCTTTCTGTTTTCCAGTAAACTTTCTTTTTGTCCAACTGTACTCCTCAAATGTGTCCTTGAGAAGTCTATTCTTCTGGAGGGTCTCAAACATACACAAGCCAAATTTCCTAAATCGAAGCATTTAAGTTTCATGGTTACAAAGTTCCTCTCTCAGTTTGGGCAAATGAAATACTTGTGCTTAAGCACTACATAAACCAGATACTTGAATCTATACACTTCTTTGTTTCCCTACCTGAAACCACAAAAAGGGGAGAGAGCTTAAGTTTGCTGGAAAAAAGGACCATGCGACCATCATTAGCAGTAACAAAACTAACACGGAGCACCACAGCAAAAGGACTCTGTTTGGAATTACTGCTTTTCTCTGATAAATGAATGCTGTACAAGATGAGGTTTCGGTGTTGATGAGTTTTCACCTTCCAGGTTGAACGATAAAAGCACCCCACAGCCTTTGAATTTTACCCTGCTGTGCGGAGTCTGAAGATCTGAGAAATCTGTTTTTCAGAAGAGCCCGTACCTCAGAAGCTGATAAAAAGCAAATGCTTAGTATCTAAACTGCATCTCCCATCGAAAAACCTCTGAACGGCTCAAAGTCATTACATTACTTTTATTAAATAGGATCCAACACTTCAGTCGGGGCAGAGGGTCAAGTGCATGTCAGCAACAAGGGACCTGAAGCCTCCCAGAGCTACACAGACATCTATTCCCTGCCCACGGACAGAAGCACGCTTGGAAGAACTGAGTTTGTCTAATCTGAAGAACCTTAAAAATACTGCCCTCTGATAGCAAGAGAATACTCGCAACAATCAAAACCAGTTTAAAAACAGCTGACTCAAAAAAGTCACCAACGGCAAGATCATCCGAAAGCAATGTTCCATTGCAAATTGATTACAATGAATAAACCATGTTAAGAACCTAAGGGTAACACACCAATCAGCTGAAAAATTACTAAAAACAAATGGTTCCAATTCATCAAATCGAGAAGTATAATCCAGATGAAGCCTAACAAAACTAACTTAATTTTTCTTCCATAGTTGGGTTTCACTGGAGCACAAAAATCCACGACAGTGAACAGGCATTCCAGCTCTCAGTGATTAAAACAACAGCAAAAAATAATACATACTTCCTAGCTCCTCATCTATGCCTTGCGTGCCCATGCATGCATGCACACTCACATCATTAGCTCAGAAACATTACTCAGTTTGCAAAGTGATGCACTCAGTTGCTAGAGCCTGTCAGAATAAAAGCTGCAGGCTTAAATCAGCTTCTCATTTTTCTAAATAAAAAACCTAAAATCTTTAACCAAAAGATCACTATTTTTTCCAACATATACCCTGCGGTTTTTAACCTGCCCAGAGCCGAACAGCCGTTGCATACTGATGGATGCAAGACCCACACCACGCTGGTTACAAAACCTCAAAGGTACAGAAAGAAAGAGATAACAAATAATGAAAGGACAGAGCATTTCTATGAAACCATCCTAACGTAACTGTTTAAAACATTGTTAAGGCAAAATGGAAGATTGTGTCCTGAATCAGGCACATAAAAGGGGCAGCTAGCTGACATCCCACACTTGGGTATACCCTTGGGTAGGTACGAAGTGTGACAGACATTTCCTGCTCCCACAGAAATGCTCAAATTCACCCATTTTAATGGAGACTAAAATAAATCTGGATACCTTGAGATTGACATAAAATGCTATTATCCTCGGGTCAATTCTCACAGTGCTCTTCACTTCATTTTAAAAACAAAGGGGGGAGATAAAAGCCTTGCTCGGCATTCCTCTCGTCTTTTTTCAGATTTCTGTATTTTCTTCTTAATTTTAAGGAATCGAATAATAAGAAATGAGTGCTTGCTCCAAACAATGCAGCCATTAGCTCTATTTATTTATTTATTTATTTGGCAGCTGGCATGCAGCCAAAGCATTTCAGTTTGCAGACAGGTTGGACGGTAACACCTGTTTCTATTACCACAGCACCCATGGGTAATACACTTCAATTGTCACCATCTCCACTGACAACCTTTCATCACAACATCAGTGAGTTTCTCTAATTTTCCCAGAGACATTTTTCTCATTTGCATAGTTCCCTCGAGCTTTTTTTTAAAGCCTCGCTCCCCTCAAAGCTCCACAGCTCTGAAGTCTTCCCTTTTCAGGGAGCACTGAGGGAAAGTGGAGCTCCAAGCTTAGGTTTTATTTCTGGCTGTATCTTGAAAGCCAAGGTATTTTTAATATTTTCAAGACTGTATATAAAATATGTATCAATAAGGTTGACAGGCATGGATGTCATAACGGACCCACAGCCGGGGATTTAACACTTCTGGGCTCCTCGAAAAGTATTGCTTACACATTGAAGAGTTTAGTTAGTATTTTTAAATCCCCTCTGTGAACCAGAAGAACCTGGAACAAAAGTACCTCTCTCCAACATCCACCAGGCACTCCTCCCACTGTATCACAAATTAACACTACTGTGCATCCACAGATCCCTATTCTAGAAAATTTTTAACATATTTATTCCTAGCCTGCTTGGGTCTTGAAGAAACCACTGCTTCTGTACAAATCCAGAAGAGCACAGAGGTCAGCAGGGACATGGCTGAGGAAGGATCATAGAATCACCACCAGCTTCTTCCCACATCTCTGCTTTAACAGATTCAAACGATTCCTACTCCTCTGGGTGATACTGAAAATACACTCTTGAGCATTCGATCAGAATGCAGGAAACTGCTTTCCAATGTGCATTTCTTCAAGGAGACCAGCATTCATTTGAGGTTTTCCACTGGCCAGTAGCTTTGGCAGGGCTTCCCAAGACTTACTCCAAGGAAGATGTCAAACATGGTGCACAACAAGAACTAGAGAAAGGGCCACAACTCCTGCAAGTCATTCTGGAAATATGTTAAACACAGTATGCATCGCCTTTTATCACGAGGCTCACAATTAATTGACATAAAATTCCACACTGTGCGAGCATATCACTTTTCATAGCCAGGGAGATGTCATGCTCAACAGCAAAACCTAGATTTTTCAGCACGCTGATATATTTCCTCTTGAAAGAGTTCAAAAGCTCTTTGCCCAGTCCAAAAAGAAACAAACAAAAAATCCAACCCAACCTAAAGCATAGCACACCAACATGCCAGCTAGGTCTTACCACCCTGCACCTTGGCGGCCAAGAGGAGCACAATTACGGCAAGCGCAGAGCTTTCTTTTACCACTTCTACAACACCTGAGCAGGCAGAGCAGCACCCGGGGCAGACACATCAAGGACCCTGTTTCTACTAAGAACGTTGCTCAGGAGAACAACATCTGGTTTCTCTGAGGCTGCAATGCTGTTTTTGCAGGAGTCTGGTGCTGGATTGGTGTGACTGTCAAAGCTGTCAGCCGTGGGCACTGACCACTGACGTGTAACACAGTGAGGCAGTGGGACGGCAGCCAAAAGCATCCTTCCTTCCGCCATGGAGGAGACGCTTTCTGCTAGTTTGGTGACAGAGGGAGGAAGTGTGTTCATCTGTCTCACAGGTACCGGTGCTGTAAAGCCAGGCAGGCTTTTGATGGCCCATGTCCTTCATCAGCACAAGTGTTTCTGCAGCAAGCCTGTCCTTCCAGACTGAGGCATAGCTTACTTTTAGAAAGACATCTCATTTTGGTAAAACATAAATAAGTAAAAGAAATCAGGTGATGAGGAGTCCTTCTGTCAGCACTGCAAAGGAGCTCCTTAAACTCACATATAATTAATTATTTTTATAACAAATACATTCCCTGAAGACACAGAGAACATCCTGTGCGTAGCTGGTGTCTGACATGATGCTGGCCTTAGCAAGGAACATGTAGAGAACAAAACACGGTAGAGATAGCTGTGTACTGTCCCATAGCTTATTAAAAACCCCATAACTAATAGAATAGAAATCAACTGGCAAAGAGAAACAAGGAAGAACAAGGAACAGCTACAGCTCTGAACGTATTCCATCACCTGGCAGTTGGTAACAGAGGAAGCAAAAAACCAAAAACCAAACCAAGAGAAGTCTGGCTCTGAAGTAGGCTTAGAAAAAGTGGTGCATTATCTAACGAGTTTCACACAGGCTGCGTGGAAGTCCTCCAGAAACCCAGGAGATGACAGCAGCCCAACAGCATAAGGATCCAATGAAAGAAACCCATAGTAATAATACCACTTGGGATTTTATTTGCCTTAGTCTATTGCTCTCCATGTGCTACAAAGTCAACAGAGTTTGCAAAACAGCTATTTGATCTTTAGAGAGAGCTCCCCCAAATTCAGTGAGTGCCTGTGTCCGATTCCGTTTAGAGGCCACAACTTCCATCCTTTACCTTATTTTCAGAACTAAAGCTGATGTTGTCTATTACTTCCATAATAGTCATCAGAGAACAACCCTTCACAAGCAAACGAACACGTGCCCCTCACTCATACGGTACTATATATTTAAAAGTATCTCCAAAAATGAGAGTCCTGCCAGGGTGAAAAATCCTCAGCAGCTGTATCCCACTTGTGCAAAATTTCTAATTATTCTAACTCCAATGAATAACACACACTTCACTGAACTTGCCCAGGTATGACAGCGAAATCAATGTATGAAATAATTCTTACCCACCAGGAGTATAAGAGCAATGCAAAGCAAAACTCGGAACACTGGATCTTTCAGTTTGTAGTCAGACATGGAAAAAAAAATCCCCAAATTCAGATAAAAAGTTCTCTAGCAGATTGACAACAAATATGTGTAGGTGTGCTTTGTAGCAAAGTTAAAAAAAATAAAAACGGAAGTTTCACTTTAGATTAGGTAACATACAATTTGATTTCTGATTTTTTTTAACCATTTGATTAGATTTCTGAATTAAAAATATGTTGTATTGCAAGAAGAATGCTTTCTATTACTCCAAAAGACATTTTTGTGGCAGACACAATTTACTCAATCCCAAATCATTAAAGATTTCAGCTTTCAGGGTTTGGGGTTTTTATATATATACACACACACACACACACACACCATTTCTCAAAAAAATACTTTTGGTAACCTGGTTCTATTAGAAACAAAATTGCATACCTGTAAAAACCAGTGTTTTGCCTCACAATTCCGTTCCCGAACCTCCCAACTAACTTCCTTCGATTTCTTAGCAGCTCCTAGCAGATTTATACAAAACTGATTCTCTAGGTTATTACTGCTATTTTTATGGATGATAATTATGCTCTGAATGAGCTAGAAGGAAAAGGAATGACAGTCTTCTAGCTCTAAACACAGGAGTTACATGAAGAGGATACACTAAACAAGAAAAAACCTAATGACAAAAGGCATATCTCACTGCTTGTGCATTCAGTTATTCTAAATTAAAATCCTCCCTCTGTCCCTGTCCTTCCCAGCCTTCAAACAGGAGTGAATATTCCCAGGAATGTTCCAGCAAGGTGATTTTCAGCCGACATATGCATATTTTCAATTGACCATCTCAGCTAATTTAATTACTTTATTTGCTACTGCTTCTTTCCCCAGGATGCATGGACGGACAGAAATAGAAGAAATTATTATGAATTTCTCTCTGCAGAGATGTCGTTGCTGCTGTGTTCCAACTTCTCTGCCAGAGTTCAATGCATCAAGACTTTTCTGCATGAAGCTGGTAAATACGCTCCTGTTCAAGACTGCATCACCGTCCTCTCTCCTCCTTGGAGCCCAGTTTCATATTCTTTATACCACAGAAACCAGATGTCTGGCAGGTTGAACACACACTGACTACCTTGAAAATGGCTAATCTAGATTTTCTCCTAATAAAACTAACCATTTTTCACTTTATTTATATCACTAGTTCACACCACTAAATTTTCATACTGTATGCGAGTTCTCTGGTATTGAAATAACTTACAGGAAAGGAATCCAAGTTATTTTTGGCAATCGCCATCCAATTTTTAATAACCTATTCAAAGCAAAAAAGGTTTTATCCATTACGTACAATAGTAATTCTATAACTGTAGACTTTAGAAGTGTAAGCAGTTTAACGTCAAAAGGTAAACCACTCCTTGTGTGGCATGAAGAAAGCCAAGCGTATTAAATAGTTAGGCCTCAAGGCCAACAGCTGTAGTTTTTCACTTTCTCAACAAACTGAAAGTCATTATTTGCACAGTTTGGTATTAAAAAAAAAAAAAACAAAAACAACCCCAACAACACCCCCCACAACAATTCAGTGGTCTGCCAGGAAAAAATCCCAGCTGACATAAAACTGTAATTAACTGCCTTTGGGTATCAGTTGCTAAGAAAATGTTAATGAATGATAAAACCAGGAATGAGCGACAGGGGATTTGATTTGCTTACATTTGTTTGCATTTGCTCAAGACGATCCCATTCGATGTACTACTCTTACTCATAAAACTCCAGTTATATTGCTTGTGATTCATTAGAGCTAAAAGACCTGGTTATTAATGAAACAGAAGTGCTCAATTATTCTTCTATCCACTTCACTGTTGAGCTTTTAACCACAGTAATTATGCTTCACCGGGGCCTCGTTTTTCTCCTCTGACAGCTCTGAATTCATCACACTATCTACAGTGTTTAGACAGTTATTTATATCTACTTAGGGTGAATATGTACATCTGCGGCTGGGAAACAAGCAGCGTCTTTTCCTAAATGGAGAATCGATAGTCGAGACTTCAAAGAAGTTTTAATCCAGTTTCTTGGTTTCCCAAAAACACTTTTGGCTTTCAAAAGCCATCTGATACATATAATCTAGCCCACATGGCCCTTTTGTGGTGTGCAGACCACCCAGAAATACTCGAGAAAAAAGTTACCCTAGCACAATGTCAAAGCCAGCGAACGCTTCTTTTAAGATGTCAGGATGGTTTCAGATTTAAACTTTTAAACTCGGGCGACAATTACCCTTTCGTGGTCCCTTTGCACGCAAGCACCCACCTGTACATGGTCAGAGGGAAGCCAAAGCCTCCTGAGGGTGGACAGTGGCCTCCAGCATCATGCTGAGTGTGGCACGTGTCTCCTGTCTGCACCGCTGAACCATCACCATTCGTGCACATCTGACCTTGGGCACCACATAAACCAACCATCTAGAATCACCAATAGCATGATGCCTTTCCAAGCAGCAAATTTCTTCTACGGGATCATAATTTGGGCATCCAATTTTATTTTTTTTTATTTACAATATTTCACCAATACATCAACAACAAAGAAAAAGTATGCCCAAATTAGTAATAGGAACACACATCAGAATTGTATAAAATAGTAACAATGATACAAAATGAACTACTCAAACACACAGTCATATGTATCTGGACCTCCAGGGGAAAAAAGGTACCACTTACATGAAGAGAACAGGATGTCATTATACTCAGTTCCATATAACCTCTTCTTAATTATGTGTTCTCCAATTAGAGGTTGTCAAAAAAGAAAAATAATTTGGGGGGTTTCTTGGAAGAGAGGAGATTTAAAAAAATAATTGAAGGGTTCTAATACAACATTAATGGCACATCTGCTGCCTCCCATGTCATGACATTCATACTGGTGACTGCTTAACAAAAAAAAAAAAAAAAAGAAAAAATAGAAAAAAAATATAAAGCAGAAGCCAAACAAACCCAGGAGAGAATAAGGATAATTATTAGGGGTATGGAAAGTCTTCTGCACAATTCACTTGAGAAGCAAAGTGGGAAAGGTGGCGTAACAAAGACAGGCAGTGGAATCAAAAACAGAGGAGGGAACGTCCTCCTGGCTTATTTATCCCTCCCCATATTTTTTTACTCTTGTATTATAGGTGATGATCTCAACTGTGATGACTGAAAATCAGAAATGTGTTTCTACAGCCAAATTGAATATGTAGGACAGACTCCCACAAAGTGATCAAGCTTCAGGAAAAACTTGCATCAAATGTCTTCTAACTAACCAGAGCTAGGAAAAACCTCCTGTAAAGCATAATAACTATTACTAGGGTTGAGACACTATTATCTGCAGGGTCAAGCAATCGTTAATACCAGAATTAGTGTAATTTACCAGGATTAATGCGTTGCTCTGTTTCTTCTGTTGTTTCCCACACCATCTGTATCTCACCAAACAAATACCTAACACAGACACAAGCAGTACCAAAGCTGAATCATAGAATCATAGAATCATTGAGGTTGGAAAAGACCAGATCATTGATGGCTTTCTCTTTTCTTTCTCTTTACTTTCTCTTTTTTTTCTC
>NW_008795244.1:0-16573 GCF_000699145.1 Aptenodytes forsteri | reverse complement strand
TTGGTCTGGGCCCATCGATCCAGCCTGTCCAGGTCCCTCTGCAGAGCCTTCCTACCCTCGAGCAGATCAACACTCCCACCTAACTTGGTGTCGTCTGCAAACTTACTGAGGGTGCACTCAATCCCCTCATCCAGATCATCGATAAAGACATTGAAAAAGACCGGCCCCAGTACTGAGCCCTGGGGAACACCGCTCGTGACCGGCTGCCAACTGGATGTAACTCCATTCACCACAACTCTCTGGGCCTGGCCGTCCAGCCAGTTTTTGACCCAGCGCAGAGTACACCTGTCTAAGCCTGAACTTTGTTGTTTTTTTTCTAAACATAAACCTTGACATTTTTATGACAGCACTCACAGGAGATTCATCTTAAAATTTGTGTGATGCCAATCTAACAGTCTAACTTAAATACAAGATCATTAATCACATGCTCTTCTATTTATCAAAGTTATCTGTTAATATAGTTACACACTTCAATTTAATGCCAGTATGGGACAAGGCTTCTACACTAAAGACTTGTTTTTTGTTTTAACAGAAATCCAGTGTTGTTGGAACTTTTCCTGAACTATTCCATTTTCGGAAAATTAATTTAGTTCCTACATTGACCAGAATCCCATCAAAAGCCACCATATTTCTTCTGAAACAGAAGAGGAGATGAGCCCTGCTCTCCAATGCAAACTCTCCCAAAGTTTAAATACAGCGCACAGAGATTCAAAATCCCATTTGATCCAGCTCTGCTTTGACTTTTTCCTTGGGAAAAAAAAAAAATCATCTGAGAATTTTACTATGTACAGTAAACACAACTTAGAGTGTTAATTTGTTTGTATTACATGACCAGTTTTAATGCACACGAGCACGCAACATACTGATGTGCTCTTGGAAGCCGGCAACAGCAGCTTATGTGCAAATCAGGCTACCTGCATGGCTGGAGAGCAATTCCCTTTTCCCCAGTGAGAGCTCCTTTGAGGCACTTCTGCTTTTACTGAACATTAAAACTGGTTTGATAGGGGTCTAGGAAGGTCAGGTTACTCACTGAAGGTCATGCAAGTGAGTCCATGCTTAAACTGGAAGGAAAAGCCAGTTCTTTGGGCGCCCAGGCTGCCCAACACAGGGCAGCAGCTGCCTCTTCTACCAAAACTCATCAACGTTTAGTACAAAGGTGCAGTTGTGAGCATACAGAATTGGTACCTTAACTTCTTAAAGAAGAAAACAAAATCTATTTGATCTGGTTTAAAATTGATCCAAAATTAAATTTTCCAAATGTATGCATGTATTAAAATGCAAACAGCCCATGTGTTGAGATATATTATCTCCATGTTAAATTGAAGAGTTAAATGTTCAAATGTGTTCCCGTAAGAAAAACCCACACAAAATTACAAAAAACCTCAACCACAACTGTTATGCATAAGGCTGTCGCTGTCCCATATTTACACAAAGCAGTTGCTACCATTTCCACATTCATCAACAGTATTAGTGTTTCTGCCTTGAATTAAAACAATTTTAAAAGAGACACTTCCAACATGAAAACCAGTCAATTAATGTGAGATACTACATGAGGGCCCCAGCTCTGCCTCTGCTCTTTTGTTTCTAAGGGAAGAACCCACACAAAGCAGATGGAAAGCCTTTTCATGGCAATGCAAAACTCTCAAATACATCATCAGCCCATATAACAATAATCCAGGGTTGGATAACCCATGGAGATGGGTTATCTGATGTGCTGGACACTAGGAAAGCGGCCACAATAAATCCAGACAAACTGTAATTTCTAAGTTGCCTCTGCCTTTGTAATGCCACCAGCGGGCAGCAGGAGGTGGGAAGGGGCTTTCGGACTCACCTGTTGAACTTCACTTTCACCATTCGATATTTTCTCTGTGTACACAAAGGAGTTGAATATCCTCTGCAAGACAAATCAGAAAGGATGCGTAAGAGACCTTTTGTCATAAATATCACATTAAAGCAGCTCCAAAAGGTGCACAGGTGAGGAAATTTGTGTCAGAAAAGGACCGTTTCACCTGGGGAGCCTATTGCCAGGCTTACCCAAGGGGAATCATGTCCCCCTATACCTGTTTCTGGATCTGTGTGAAGAGGCTGGTTTTGGTTTTGAAGGCACACGTAACAGTTTTTTTGCAAAACATCTGTTAATTTACCAAACTGAGATAAGGTGCTAAAAAAAAAATATGTCGCATTTGAAAGCTACTGCCCACGCAAACTATGACTGTTCTCTAGTGCTAAACATTTAACCCAACATAACTATTTTTAAAAGTACTTGTTGTTTCCAGCTAACAAGAGGCTGTCAGCCAAATTTAGACGTATTTGGTATCTGGAAAAGAGAAAAATGAGACCCACTTTTGAACACAACCAAATCGGGCTCACTAACAGCAAAAAAAGGATGTATCAGAAGATAGAAGTGAGAGAGCTGTGTCCTCCCCTGGGAAAGCTTCCTGTCTGCTCCCGGAGGGACACGAGTCCCTCCGTCCGCTGTGCCTCCGCAGGCAAGAGCCACACCGCTGTCACCATTTACTTACAGTGGTTACATGGAGGAAAAACACTCAACACCTTGTTAATATTCTGCTTCCAGACTGAAAAATAAGGCTGGAAGGAATTTGGGTTACACCGATGACACTCCTGAAAAGTTTGCCTGAAACACCTAAGTTTCTCTTTCAAGATTTCTCATTTCCAAGGGCAGCTCTCCCCTTAGGGACAGTGGGGCCATCCCCACTAGAAAACCTACAAGTGTCCCTAAAATATTCCTTTGCTATCTGTCTTAATAGCAATATGCAGTGGCTGCATAACGCAATGGAGGTTTGAGAGAACAGTATCATGCAAAACAAGAATAGTGTTGGTTATTCATTATCAATAAACATAATAGTAATACATTGAGGTTATTTAGGTCATTATACATTGGAAAACAGAAAAAAAATGCCCCTTACTTTATGAAGGACCTTCTAACTTTCTCCTGTCCTCCTGCTCAAGTGCACGCCAATCCCCACAAGCTTGGGGGTAACCAAAGGGCAGGGAAGGTTTGCAGGTTTCATAAGAAAGTAAGTGGCCAGTTCCCCACGGTATATCAAACATCCTCTACGAAAGCAAGATATCCAATATAGAAGCTGAAATAATTTTCCAAGCAGATCCTTATTAAAATGCTGACACTTCCTTGCAAACATGGGTGTTTACAATGAGAAACACACTATGCACTTTTTACAAAAACACAGCCCAAACCTGAGAGATGCTGTTAGTGCCTGCCACAGAAACAACTGCACAGGGAGCCCGCCTGAGTCGGAAAGGAGCTGTGCAGGCTGCTCCATGGGAGCGGGTGGTCCAAGAGAGCATTTTAACGTTGCACCCTGTGCGACATTTACTGGAGCTTCTGCGCATCATGTAGGGAAGAGAGTGAACTACCTTGAAATACATCTTATGACTTCAAATATATAAAAAATCAGTGATAAAAGCAGAAAGAACACGGAGGGTGAACTCCTTTCTAGATTGTGGAAGAGGCATGAAAATTTAAAAAAATAAGTCAACAGGATTTTTCTCTACTAGCTGGGATTCCACTGACAGAGTGGATTCCATATCTATCAGCATTAAGTCAAACACATGACAGTACATCAGCAAGAACATCTGCAGGCACAGCTACATCTGGTGAAGGACAGTGATTCTTAAAGACCCTGTTGAGTCCCTCCCTTGACATGATAGTTGTGAAGTTACTAAGACTCATGTTTACAGCAACACAATAAGCCAGAGTCAGCTCTCCAAATTATTAGCAATAACAACTGCAATTACTAAAGAAGTCTAAATTTCATCCAAATCCAGTGTAATCATTGGTCCATGACTCCAAGAGTTTTCTTGATGCAGGTTTAGCTGATTTCCTCCTAGTAAGGCTATATGCAGCTATAACTGGCAAAACCAGCCTGGAAAACCCTTTGGTGTGCTCTGCTCCACTTAAGATCATCACTTTCCTGTATCCCTCTCCCTCCTGAGGACTTCAGGAATTTCAGAAATCTGAACTCTTAATACTAAAGAAGCTTTTGGAAGGGCAGCAATAAATCTCTTTGGTTTACAAGTCTCAGAGAGCCAAGAAGGCGGGGGGGTGGCAGGGGGGGAAGAGAAGAAAAGAAAAAAAGGCATCTACTCTTAAAAGCCGCCTGTACATTGAGACTTCCTCTTCTTCCAGACGTTTGTTTAAAGTTCTGCTTGGGTACTCTAACTACAAACATGTTGGCTTCCCCCTCCGCCCCCCCCAGATGAAAAGATAATTTAAACATCAGAAGAAAATACATTAAAGCATGTCATTTTGATGCAAAATGTTTTAAATTAATTGAATTTTTCTCTCCACACAGCATTTAGTCTCCAGACATCAAAAGGAGCAAGAAGGAAATAGACTGTCAGCTACCGAGAATGGAGCTTTCTGTCCTTAACACAAAGCTGACCCCTTCCTCCACCCCTTTAACACCTAGCCGTGTTTATGAACTTTCAAAATAATGCCAGAGAACATTATACCCGGTTACGTAAGAGTCACAGTGCCAGCAGGAATTTATTTGGCCACTGGGCTAGGTTTTTAACCTATTTTTGCTTGATTTATAGTTTAACCAAGTTCTCGAAAACGTTACGGTATCTTCCACTTTTTTAACTAAAAGCTCTGTGCATGTCCGAGAGGGGGGAGCAGGAGCCATCACAGACAGTGAGCCTAAACAAACAGTAAAAACTAAATAAGGATTGAGAAACCACTCAGGAAGACACGCACACCGAGCTGCCCGAGGCTGTGTGTTAACTGCTCGGCCCCTGCCTGGGTACAGTCCCGTTACTTGAGATATCTGCTCCCTATTCAAGAACTCCTATGCAGAATTTCACCGGAAGCCAAAAACATCTCCCTATTGTATTTAAGCTAATTTCGGAAGCCAAAAACATCTCCCTATTGTATTTAAGCTAATTTCACTAACTTAGATAGTGATCTAACTTTAAGTAGAAAAACAGGGCTAAGTGGCAACCTCCAAATGAAGTTAAGGGAACTTCACAGACCCAAGAGTAAGTCAGCTCCGCAAACTTACAAAAATAGTCTAAATATTTAGGAGAACTTGCCCATGGTAGTTTACACAGAGCATTAGCATCTGTACCTTATTCTTCCCACCCCTCATTGTTTAATTGAATCTGCTTAGCAGATGGCAGCAGGCTAAGTTCACTCCAACAGGAACAATTACACACATGTTTAATGAAATGCTTGCCCAGGATTATTTGCCGTAACCCACCACCACTCGCTCTTACAACGCACAAAGGCTGCAACCACTGTGCTGGTTCGGCCTCCAGCCTTTCCCTGCACCAAGCTGGTGCTCTGCCAGACATGGAGCTACCTGCATCCCCGCCACCGCTCCCAATGCCTCCTCATCACACACCACCTCAAGCCCTGAAACAGCATTTTATTTTTCTCCATTTGCCCCCCTCTTTTTGCTATCATCAGCTATTTTAAGATTATCATCTTCATAGATATTCAGCTTCTTGCTGATATCTTGACCGATATCTTGACATTGGTCAACTACATGAAAAAGATTCATTTTCTGAGGAATTCTCAAACTCCTTTAAACCCAACGTCTTTAAAAGACAACAGCTTTCTTCTTGTGGCACACAGCAGAGGGCAAAACTTCACGCTCTGTGCTATCTGCTACTTATCTTACGTGCTGGGCTGAGAACGGTTGCTTCACAGTTGTGCTCCAACCCTGCATGTGCTGTAACACACCTGCACACCATGCTTCAACTACTCCAACCGCTTGGTTTCATCAAGCAGATTTCCACAAAGGTTTTCAACTTTAAAAAAATAAATGAAAACAAAAGCAACTTTTGTTTTCAAGTCCAAACTCTGAATTAAATTTCAAGATTCAGTTTGGAAAAGAGCATTTTGTGCTGCCACAGCTTACCCAGCACGGCAAGCAAACTTTGCTTCATTCAGTTCAACTATTTCTGTCACAAAGCATCAGTTTTCAAACACAACATTCAGAAGTAAACAAAATGGAAAACTTTTTCAAAACTTAGGAGTTTTGAAGCATCTGCATTTTCCATACCTTGTTCCAAAAGTAAACTTCAGAAATAACAATAATTCCAGATTTAGCCAGGTCTAAATTAGAAAGTCAGTGAAAGCATAATTTTCTTTTCAAATTACTTAAACATTCGAGATGCTCAGAGAGAAATAACACTTGTCTGGCTGGCTGTATCTGTCACCTGCTGTTTTATACTCACATTTAAACTCTGTGCTCAGCCTCCTCTGTCCCACAAAGCCCTGCACCATCCCTGGGGCCCCCATGCCTCCGGCAACACCTGAATCCTGCAGCACGATGCTCAGCACATCACTCATGCTCTTAATCCTCCCCTTCCCTTATTGAACACGATGCTCACATTTAGCTACACAAACAGAAGCCTAGAAAGAGAGAATCATGGTATCCGCAGGGACCACTGCAGGACTTCTGGCGATCTGTGACAGCTCTGAGACACGTAGGTTTCAGGAGAGCCATGTGATGTGTCCCTAGGAGCCTGCAGAGGATGACCACAGCCTGGATGGAGTCCTGAGAAAGCTGCGGTTTGTTTTACAAATACACATTTTCAACACATTTGAGACTCTTGCTTTCCTAAGCTCTTTAGTTACCTGTCTGGGTGAACACACTTGCAACTTCCTAGAAAATATTCTTCTGTGGTATCTAGGTATATCCTTTAATGACTTCAACTGCAACTGCTTCTCCGTGCCACCAGCCTGCCTCACTTTTAGCTTTGAACAACAGGACAAACATTTGATAAGCGAGATAAATAGGGAAGCGATGAGAGGATCCAAAGGCAGGGGTCCTTGGGGCTGCGTCAGGGAAGATTTGGGCCACTGCTGTCTAATGTCGACCCCACAGGTGGGGTCTGACAGTGATGAATGGGCACAGCACTCAAACCCACATCTCCGGGTAGGAAGGAGTCAGGTTTCCCACCAAGCTAGAGATAAGGAGTAGCTCAGGTTTAGCTTTGTAGTGTGCCGTAACAAGGCTTAGGAGACTTTTATTCATAATTCGAAGCCAAAGGCAACTCAATTGTAAATCTGGGAGACGACTCTAAACCAAGCTTAGCATAAAAAGTAAAATATTAACTGACTTGTTCGCTCATTTCCTTGAGATTAAAATAAACTCAGCAGCAGTGTACTACAGTGAGAAAATAACTTCAAAAGCTCCCAGTTTGACTGTCAGCACTGCATCAAAATAAACAAAAATAGCCACCACCCCCAAACCTCCAAGGTCCCCAACCAAACACATGCGCCAAACTGCTCCGTGGAGTAGTCAACCATTTGCACATCACTTTATTTGCTAGAGAGATACGAATCCATCTCCCTACTGACAAAAATAACATTTTAGAGACAAAGAGAATCAGGAAAAACAAATACAGGATTAGTAAAATATCCACTGAGCTGTAAATACATTGAACCTGTTTTAGCATCTATATTGCAAGACTTTAAAAAGAAAAAACCCACAACTTTCAACAGATTTAGGACGTCGACTGCTGTTACCTGTCATATTTGGGTAACGACAGGATGAAAAAACTCAACAATATTAAAAAAGTATACAAAACAGCAGTAACAAAATGTACATGTGTCAAATATACGCAGTATTAGCTCAGCAGGGCTGCAATACTTTTTAAACTTCAAGTAGCAACTAACCAGGGCCTATTTCTTATTTTAAAGGTTAATGTTTTAAAAAGTGGTAAGCAAACAAATATATAACAAATCCTTTTTCTGATGAAACTCCCCAAGTGAGATTGTTTTGAGGGAAACCTGTGGCTTCTGTCTGGAGTTTATTTTTGCAGTGTCTGAAGCCGTATCACATTATGTTTTGTTACCATCTTCTAAAACCGAGAAACATTAAATAGTGTGTTCCCATGAGATCAAGGACATGCTTGTGTTTTCCTCTAAGAAAGTACAATATACATATAAGAAACTAAAGTAAACTGGAGGAAAACATAGCAAAAGGCAAACCCAGTCGGATGAGAGCAATGATGGCAGCAGTCTGGTATTATAGGCCCTGCTCAGCTCAGAGACAGACATGGCAGCTACACCAGGACACATCTAAAACGAATATCCCAACATCACACTGCAAATGCCCTTCTCTTTCTGTGGGTTTCAGAAAACAAAAAGTTTTCAGGACGGATTTAACTAATTAATGTTTTTCATTACGTTATTTGTCAAGCAGCAACAGATATCTTTATCAGACAGGTAGACAAAGATAAATGTGATGCAGAGCTCACAAGCTCTGGGTCGGCACTTTCGTGGGGGTCAGAGTGCAGGCAGCCTCTCCTCGGAGAGCAGGCACCACGAGCAGCACCTTCAGTTAAAAAAATGAGGAAATGCAAAGACTCATACAGCTTGTGATTTTACTGTCCTGGCCCAGTTCATCTCCTACCATCGACATTTTGCTCGGAGAAGCTCTGTACGTCACTAATGGGCAAAGCTGGTCTGTGCTCGATTATCTACATCGCTGGAGTATTGTTAAACCACATCATCATTTGAAAGACTCCTTTGGCAGCTTCATTTAAATTATTTTGCTTATTTTACGTATAAAATTTACAAAAGATTACTTGGAATGAGGAGGAATTTGTGTGTGTGGGGGGGGGGAATCAATTGTGAGACAAAGCTGTGACTCTCAGACATAGCTTTTCCATAAGCAAAGTGAACACAGAACTTCCTGGCACTCAAGATGCAAGCATGCGTGCGTTTGCAGACGTGTATCTCCGCATGCTCACACACACACCTTCATGGGTGCATACATTCCCCAATATTTGAGAAGGTTTTAAGCAGGAAAACATCTCACTTCCCAATTTTTATCTTAATGAAGATTGCTTACCAATTCACTATTTATGAATCAAGCTACCATTATCTTCTGCCACGTGCTGAGTTGGCCCATGGCACCTCTGCTCCCCACTCTGCAGCCAGCACTGGAGCAAAACATTTTGTGCAACACAGAAGACAACAGAAGAAATGGTATTCAGGTTTGATCTTGATTTTGATGGTAGAAAGCATCACAGTTAGCATTTATAATTAATCTATTATTATTAGCCTGTGGGAGGTAAAAACCTTTGGGATCGTTTCAAGAGTCATATTCAGAAGGGGAGATGGTAAGTACGACGTCGCTTGAAAAGAGTCAAAGTAGAGCACAATTCTTATAACCGTGTTTCCTTGGAAAACTTCAGGCATTTGCAAGGAGAGAAAACTATTGAAAACTGAGTAACTGCCAAAAATGCAATCAAGAACCGGCAGATTTTTTGTCTTCTTTTTCAAGGGACCAGAGAGGAGGGAGGAAAAAATAGTGAGAGGGGAAAATACCCTAAGAAAATTAGTTCCACATGTTAAAAAGTTTATTCATTTAGCCAATGTAACTTGACTAAGGTTATACTCATGACAATGTATATGGCAGTATTTCAGAAAAAGGAAAGTCATGCTACCCAACCTTAAAATATAAAGCAGATGGTCTTCTCAATAGGATTGGATTTTTTCTCCCTACACTTATTCCTCATCCCAGCCTCTAGGATGTGAAATTTAAAATATTTATATGTTTTTTTTCAGGTTGAGAACTTTTTGATTACTGGACATTTTTCAACTTGCTGCATTTTGTTGGTCCTCTTCCCTTTAAAGGGAACATAAATTTGAGCATTTATCAGGAGCAAAATCGACCTGAAACTTCATTCTGTTGGGAGAACTCTGGAGTTTATTTTTCTGGTTTGTTTTCAAGCTCATGTCAAAACGACTAACTAAAAATGGGGAAACATTTAAGCAGCAAACCAATACATGTAAATAGATACAATACTATAGCCAAAAGAGCTTGATATCATTTTAGTATAATTACTGTGCTCGTCCAATTTGGTCATGAATTCAATATACAGCAAGTATGCAGAAGAAACATGGTTCAATCTATGTAACATTCCAGCTAGGACTGTGTAATTTTACAGCAAAGTCAAAAAAACCCAAAAAACAAAAAACAAAGGGACATACAGACACACACTGAGAGCACATGATTTTGTTTCCTGATCTGTTTAACACAATCAAGGCAGAAGCTGTTGGGTTTTGTGTGGAGAAATGCTGCAGCACAGGAACACTAAGGCTGGAGTGAGGTATTAGAGAGATCTACTTGAATCAGAAAAAAAATCCAAGAACGACAAGCTTAAACATAGGAATTTATAGATCATAAATCACGACACTAAACTTCTGTGCATAAAATGAATGGGCTGATGCTAATGTAATTACAGAACTGTTTTCTTTAAATGTCCAAGACTATCATTTTTCAGGATCTCTCAGCAGGAACCATCAACATACACATGATAAATATCATGATAACAGCCTTCCCCTGCAACTGCTGCTGCAGCGCTTCTTAACAGTAACTGTCTAATATTGCCTTCACTCAGAAAGACACAAAAGTTTAAAACTTTAACACACACACACACACACACTGCAGTCAGTTCTCAGCTGTTTCCACGCAAGGCACCAACACTTTTTTCAAGAGAAAAATAATAGATGAGTAACAACCTGAAAGAGACTGTCTGTACGTAAGTACCTTCTTGTATGAGTCAGTGTTTGTAATAAAAAGTACAAGAGTACTCTCATATGATAATATTATTTGTATTAATAAGTAGAAGAGTTTTAAGGTCACCTGTTTACATACCTCATTTGCATTGTTTTTATTTGATATAATCCGCACCCTTCCTTTTTCGAGCGGAAGGGAGCGGGAGCAATTCTTTACATTCCTAAATTCTTAGGCGGTTCAATTTCTCAATTAAATTCTAACATAAGTTAAAAAATTAACTCAAGAAGATAAACACTTTGCATCAATTATCTTAATCATTCTCTCCAACCTGGATGCAAAGTTATATTCAAATAACTGTTACATTTCAAATTGATCCAGGGCTTAAAATTGACTTAAACTTGACCCTCTCATGCTGCCCACGCAGAGGTAAGTTCAGGCACACCAACTCTCAGGTGCAAGACCTCACCAAACCCAATGAAGTGCTTTGAGACCTGTGCACCTGACGAAGGTACATGGCCCAGAGCAGTGATACCTGCAGAGGGTAATACCTCTCTGGCTGCTGAGCTGCGCAGGTTAACTCAATTTCCCCATTTTCACACGGCTGGTTTTGGCATGCTGGCTCATGTAGGTGCTGTGGCTAAAAAAAAAAAAAAAAAAAATCTCTGTCGAGCTCTTGACAGAGATTTGCAGGCATATATATTAAAAAATCTTCCAGTTTAACATCAGAATATTTTATGGGTTAGAAGTAAATAATTGCTGCATGTACATGGGCTATATCCCACCTGCAGACGTAGCCTCCCAAAACACTTCTCAAACCAAACCTGGTTTATGCAGCAGCTGTGGGAGCCAAAGCAATACAGACAGAGAAAGGATCCACGTTTGCCTACGAACAGTAAGTGGAAACGGCACCCAGGGCGCATGTGCTGGAACAGGCTCTCGTAGCAGCACACGTTACATGTGCAAAGCCCTCCCTACGCCTGCACACTCGCATGCTGGGGAACACCGTGTGCTCCTGGAAGAGCTGCCCAGGGGCTTGTAGAGTCCCATCCTCAGAGGTACCCAAACCCAACAGGACAGGTGCCCCAGCTGAGCAGGGCACGAGGACCTCAGGAGGTCCTGTCCCACCTCTGCCACTCTCCAATTCTCTGAGGACATGGTGGCAGTCCTAGAGCTGTGACCCCCACACTAAAACCGTGGGTCAATCACCAGATTTTTACAAAAGCAGAGAAGAGTTGGTTTAATTTGCAGTCTTTCTGACCTTGAAATTTGAAATCCCCTGGTACTCTGGGTGAGCTTTAGGAAACAACATTTCACTTTACCTAGCTGCTAATGAAAAGAGAGTTACCCATCAACCAGCACTGGGAACAGGATATTTCTTCTCTTGCTTCGAAAACAGGGGTAGAATGAACTCAGGGAGCAAGCACACGAATGGACTAAATTATCTGACAACTTCTCCCTGTTATGTTTTGTGAGCCAGATGACCACCTGACACTATTAACAAGATTAAACAGATCTACAACAGAAGTAAATGCTTTATCCTGGACACCAAAAAATAACGTACAGATGCAAAGTAGCAAATAATTGCTAGGTCAGTAAAGCAAAGAAGATGATCTCTAGAAGAAACTGCTAAACCACTTTTCCAGGTGAATCGCTGGTGCTCATCCAAGGTCGGCAATAACCCCCACGCTCTGCAAGACAACAGCCAGAGGAGCAGAGCTGGCCCACGGCATCCAGCAACCCACCTTCAGCTGGTTCCTGCTGAACGGAGGGCAATTAGTCCCTAGGACTATTTTTCCCCTCATTCTTTCATAGGGTTGTGGTCTAGCATGAGTCACCCTGCCGTGAAACAAAACCTTGCAGGAACACTCAATGAGAGGTGGCCGATTAACTGTTCTTCCTCATGTTTAACTTGTTATCTCGGGATGCAGAAGGAGGTAGAGCAACCCGCAGAAAACAAATGTTATCTTCTGGAAAGAGCAGAGCCATTAGATGTTATCGGTTATCAAAAAAAAAAATTAACAATTGAGACTAAGGAGAGGCTCATGAATTGAATTCCTACAGCACTTCAAAGCAATTTGTGCATGAATGCAAGCATTTATTCTTCTAATTAAAAAAGAAAAAAAGCAAGCACAATAGCAAGACATCATTTACATGAAAGAGGGGGGAGTAAAAAAAAAAAAAACAAAACCCACCAAAACTCAAACAAAACCTCCAGTGTTAATCAAGAGCAGAGTAGACTCCAGCCCAGAAAAGGCAGAGAAAGCTCCAGATTTAATGAGGAAAGGCACTGAAGAGCAGCAAAACTCGACTCAGCGTTTTCTGTAGCACTCCTGCCAAGCCATCCCATGAGAATTTCTACATCCAGCCTTCAGGAGCAAAAAATTATCAGATGTTTTGCGAAGAAGAGTCCTTTATCTTGCACCCTCATTGTTTTACAAATTGAAAAGGCTGCAAGCCAAGGGTGGGGCTGCAGGGTTCTTGACTCTGGATCCCAGAAGATGGGACAGTTCCACCAAGGCAGCTGCTGAGATGGGAGAGGAATGGGGCCAGAGGGACCTGCCGCAGACCAAGCTGTGCTTGGCACCAAGCAAAAGAGCTTTTTCCTATTTTGCTTTTTAGTGGTCTCACTTTGTTTTTATGAAGAAAGTAATCCTAATAAAAAAGGAGAGAGATGACTCTCTGGCATACCTCCCTTTTCCATGTCTATACCGGGTCTCCCCAATATAGACAACCTACGTATCACCTATGTGTCTGTTTCTCCATATGAAGAACACTAGACAGTTCAAGTTCGCTTAACATTAGCAGCATTCAGGCAGGGGCTATTCAGCTATGCGCACTTACTTCCGTTAAACAGAGTCCATGATTTGACATTTAAGTACAAATTTTTGTAGATACTATACTGGTCTCCAAGACTCCCTGACAAATGTTGTCGTTATTCGGGGAGTCATTTAACTAGGGCTTCAAAACATAAAAACCACCTCAGCTCTGCTTGTTTCTCTTGCCACAACAGCAACCTTAGCATAAATCATATTTGAAGAAGACTAAGTAGCATAAAAGGCTTATGAAAAAAATCAGAACACAAAACAAAATTTCTAATCTGCTGCTTTAATTATTTGAATATTGGCAAACCAGTATTTATTATCTTAAATAAATATAATAAATACACACCATGAAAACAATGGTGTCATTCACTATTGTTGAATGAACAGCCTACAGTATCTCCTAACTAAAAATAATTATTTCAGCCTTCTAAAAATTAGTTTTGCTGAAATTATTATATTTATCCTTCAAACACTAAGTAGCAAGAAATTAGACTGAACCTCTATTTAAGAATCAGAGTATGCACTTTTCTGATGAGCTGCTGATCAACAATACTGAGATGAACATCTGAATGATTTTTGTTCAAAAATGGATGCTACAAATTAGCAGCTGAAAATTGTAAGAATTCCCCCCCCACAAATCTCTAAAGGTATTTCACCTGTCCGAAGATGACACCTGAGATTACAATGCAGGATTTTTTTAGTTTCCACATAGGCACCTTTTCCTTAGTCAGTGGAACATCTTTTTGCAGCTATTTCAACATATGGAATACTCTTTGCCATGCGGTCAGATTCCTGTGGTTTCACATTAAAGCCATACATCCTCAGAGTCACTGCAGGAGGAGTTTTCTGCTGGGGCTGTCCCAGATCTCCCACTGTTTACCCGGGAGTTTTCAAGAGAGAAACGCGCTACTTCCAGCTTCAGCAGACCTGCACTACTGTGAGCTTCTGTAAGCTGTTCTTTTTAAGAAACCTTTGCAAAAATATACTCACTATAGGATAATGAAGGCTGATCATTTGATGAGAGGCACCAAATACATGCACACATAATATTGAAAAAAATATTATACAGGTATTGAAGGTAAATCAAATATTTATTTCCCAGTGTGATTCCTTTTCACTCGCTGAAAAGAGATATAATTATTTTAAAAGAAGATGTATAAAGACTAATTCTTCTATTTTATACTTGAAGTTTGCAGACACACATGCTGTGGATTGAGTAGCATCACCTGTTCTCCATTTCCTGAATTCTTCCTTGAATCTTAAAGGTATGACAACATTCAATAACTGTGCTCCTTCAGCCCTTTGAAAATAGTCTTATTTATTTCTGAAGTTCAATTTCTTTGTGAAAACACTGAGAAAAGGAGCAAGGGTTTTGTGGGGGTTTTTTTTGGTTGGTTGTCTTTTTAAGAGATTACCAAAAAAGAAGAAAGCATGTTCTTTTTCTAAGAAAACCTGGAATCTTTTAACTGAATATTCATCCGCTTCTGCAGATTATTAAAAAACAAACATGACAACAAAGGATTTAATCAGTTTAATGTGGACCCACCCAGGTGTCAGCACAGCGATGTAACACAACTCAGGGGGACAGAAGAGCCGAAGAGGCTCCAGAAGGTGCTGCACAGGCAGCTCTCGCATCCCTTCCCACCCCCACCACGCTGCCCCATGGCACCGCTCTGCAGACAAGAATCCTTCATGTTAGCCTTAATCATTTGTCAAAACACAGAAATAAACCATCCACTATCCAAAGGGACCCTGCTCAATAACCTGCTGCAAGGAGTTACCTTTTGTAACTCACCGGTTTTGGCAGTCAAGATGGAAAAACACGAGGTTAAAGGGCCAAAACTGTAAAGCACCTTAACATGCAGATCACTAATGACACAAAAAGGATCGTTACCGTACCTAGTCATGAAATAACGAGTCCATGATCATCCTCATCTGAACTATCCTTTTACACTCCCAGAGATGCAGGAAAACATACACCCCATCAACCACTTTAACCTAGTTATCCTCAACTGCCAGGAGTATAGTCATTCCACACTAGTTAAGGTAGAAGTTTATTCCTGGATGTTAAGAAAAAGTTCAAGTTTTTAAGGGACTGTATCAGTATGCAATCTTGTCTCGTGATTATCACCCGATCCTCCAACTCTGGTTGGAAAAACTGCGCACTTCTCAACAGACTGGACTTTTAATGTGGCCAATGTTATTACTGAAAAATACAGGAAAACATGCAAGAAAAATCACAATGCAAAAGAGCTGCAAAGCAAAGAGGAAAGAGGAAAAAGAAAACAGCTTTCAGGATGTTTAGAAACAGCCTAGATTTTTTTCCGAAGATTTTTTTGAAGATAGGTTTTTCCTCTATTTTGAGTTGGTTTTACCCCCGGTGCAATCTTCCAAGCCCAGAGAAGAGGGGAGCAGGCTGGACTGAGAACTGCACTATCCCGGCTGTAGAGGACAGAATTAAAATCTAGAATTGACTGACATCAGATTTATGTTTTGAAACCTAAAAAACCATATAGAAAACACACAAGATAATTGCGAAAAACCTACAAGCACAGTCCTGGGACCTTGCACATCCATACAATCTTGTAATTTATGGTCAACATAGCATAACACTGCGAGGACAGGAGGAACAGAGCAGACAATAGAATTTGGGAGCAGACTTCCACTGTAAAAAAGGAATTTAAACTGGAAGGAACCAACTTTTCAGAAAAAAACAAGCCAGGAAATTTATAATGGTAGTATTAATTCCTTTTATGACGTGATGTCATTGCCAGTTGGGTTGTACCTATTAAAAAGATCAAAAAGGACTCATGCATACACACATTGTTAAAATTAAAACAATGACAGAGGCAATTACTATTTTTCATTCCTTCTGTAAATATTATTACAAGCTGCTTTTTCACAAAATATTTACAAACTATGAAACGAGCTCCACTGCTCCTGGTAAATGAACACAATTAAAACAATTTCTGTTTCAAAACAGAAGAAAAGTATTTGACCTTTTTTTTTTTTTTTTAAATCTTTACCCATATGTTTTATTTTTTTCTATTGTCTGAATTAGGAATATTGTTCTATATTTCATTCTTTATCCACTAAGGTAATAAGTGATAACATTAATTAAAAAATGTAAAGAGCTGAAAAGTGTCAATTTCCAATGTCAGTTTTGTGATGCAAGACAAATTAGTCATGTTATTCTGCATTTAATATAGCCTTAGTGAAGATCAGAAA
>NW_008795243.1:1285889-1293884 GCF_000699145.1 Aptenodytes forsteri | reverse complement strand
TCTGCCAGGAAGAAGTGCTGGCTTTCAGCATTAAAGTCCTTTCTAGATGTTTCATTAGGAGTTCTTTTCATGATTAGGCAGTAAACAATTTTAAACACAATAAAACAAGGAAAAATAACCAGTAAAAATGCTTTACTCCTCTCTTATTTGGTACTTTGGCAACTGCATTTGCCTCCTCTGCCCCTTCCTAGTCTCCCCAGTCCAAGGACACTGATGGGTGGGGTGTGGGCCCAGCCCATGGCCTTCGAGATGCTGAGGGGCCGGGGCACATGGCACATGAGGGCAGGCTGAGGGAGCTGCCTCTGGTCGAGGATGGTGTGAAACACTGGAGCAGGTTGCCCGGAGAAGTTGTGGATGCTCCATCCCTGGAAGTGTTCAAGGCCAGGTGGGATGAGGCTTTCAGCAACCTGATCTAGTGAAAGATGTCCCCACCCATGGCAGAGGGGTTGGACTAGATGACCTTTAAAGGTCCCTTCCAACCCAAGCCGTTCTGTGATTCCATGATTCTATGATTCTATGATTTTTAGTTCAGTCTGGGATTTATTTTCCAACCCAGTTTATAACATCAGGAAGTGACTTCTGCTGTAATAGTCCCATAATACTGATCTGTGCCTTCTGATAACCTTTCTAGATGAAGCTAAAGAAGGTCATTAGCCCCTTTCCAATGCTCGCCTGTGAAAATAAACTTTCGAGGCACTAGATTTGGACTGATGCATAATCTAATGTGAGTAATGTGCTGCACTGTGGATGCACTAGTGAATGTGGCACAAAGGGCAATGCATGCTGAAATCTTGTGAACTATCAGTCAGATTTGTTCAAGCTTCTCACTTCTGTTGCACTGTCTGAAATTGTCATGCTTCATCCAGGCATGGTAAAAGCCTAGAGAGCTGTGCTGTAATATCTTGAATAGCTGACATGAGTAATGGCCTTCAATATAATGGCATGAGGTAAAGAACTTGCAGTATTGCTCTGCATCTCATTTATCTACAGCTAGCCACGCTACTTACAGTGCGTATTACACTGTTGGCTCTTGACTAGAGCACCTCAGAAGAGCCAATTTGCATGTCTATAAGCTTTTGCCATACATTAGCAGGAAATATGTAAAGTGTTGTTCAGAGGTTTACACACAGAGAGCCTTTCTCTAGAAACTGCTGGGATTGCATTGCTATTTCTCTTTTTGTTTTATTAAATGGAATAAATAGAAGCACCTCTTAATGAACTCAGATGAGCTAAAATTACATATTTCTCACCTTACAAGAAATAAATAGTACCTTAACACAGATCCTTAAATCTCCCCATCAGATAAACAATGCTTAGCACATCTGATCATTGTACTTCACAAGCGTGATTCAAAACACGAGAGTCTTGGTGGAAGATTCCTACTTTAGAAACTCCAGATTTTTAACCAAATTTCAGTGTAAATCTGAATCGCTTCTTGTAAAATCAGTTAGTTTGAGAAAGGTTTAAGACTGGAGCCAAATTAGAGTTTCATGACCAGCCTTTACATCTGCAAAATTAGAATCCAGGTGTGACTATCAAAGATATGATGAAACTAGGATTTTGATGTTAGGGTTAAAAAACATATCATCTGGATTTTAACTGTTATGACTCATGCCTGAATTCTGTGTTACAGTCCTGTTGCTCAGCATGTTGTAAGCATCAACAGCATGCCTCTGATATATATTTTTCTTTTTATCCTAACTCTAATTCACACATTAAATTGGATTCCTCTTCTTTTTAGCCAACTCCTATGCAGTCTTGTGATCACAGATTTCCATACAGTTTATACTTAAATGTTTTGATTTATTTGTTTGCCAATTGTCTTTATGCATTTAGTTAAACAGAATAGAATAGAATAGAATAGAACAGAACAGAACAGAATAGAACGGAACAAAAATGATCTCTTGTGTTAATTGTTCATGTTTGCATCATGTTGCTTTCATTTTTGCATTTCTAAAGGAAGCTGTAATACAATGAATAAATGTCCTTTTTGTTCTTATTGATTTCTTAAGCCTTTAAATACTGGTATTCTTAATAACAGACATTATATTATTTAAGATAGTAATAACCTCTTTTATCTAACAGTATCACTGACCTATTGGTGCTATGCCAGAGTTTTGTAGCTTTAGACGATATATAGCAAAATTAAATCAATAACCTAATCCAGCAATGCTCATGAAATATGAATATAAAAGCTGCTAGAAGTTGAATATGATAAGAAGAATGTGATAAATAACCTTGAGAATATACCGCAAGATTTTTTGGGGAGGGAAGGTGATTCTTCGAAGTTTTATGAAATTTCTTCCTTCTTTGTTTTACATTATGATCAACCAATATAAAAAATATATTTTTATCCCCTCACCACATCACAGCTACCCTCCTCCAAAGACTAATATTTTCCAAAGATTAACACTTAAATTCTTAAATATCTAAATCTTAATAAGAAAGTAGAACAGTTTCAACTGTGATACTCACTTAAGATGTAAGAGGCCCAGGTTTAAATCCTCGCTCTATCCAGAGCAGATACCACAGACTCAAATTTAATTATTCAATATGCCAAGTAAATGTATGTGCCATTCAAGTGCTTTTCTCCTTAAATTTTGACCACAGACTGCACCCTAGATCTTAGAAACGTTTCTCTGTCAAATGGTTATATTCTTGCAGAGTAAGTATTTCTTGCAATAATCCAGCATTCAATTTAAAAAGTGGCTAAAATTTCCAAATAGAGGATTTTCAGTACTGCAAGTGGTGAAGACTTGGTTGGTTTGGTTTTTTTTTTAAATGTCACTTGATCCAACTCTGTGGTCATATGCATAGTGCCCCACAATGGCATGTTGGCTTTTGTTCTCAATAATGATTTTTTAAAAAAAGTTACCTAATACATAGTTGATCTGACTTTTTGTTGTACCCTGGATCTGTTTTGGAAACCTTTCATTCTTGGAGTGAAGGTATACATGAGGTATAGCTTTTCGGTTCCTGAAATGCAACAGAACCATATCTAGGGCAGTCACAGGGGTTTTAAAGCATTCTTTGAAGGTGAAAGGATTTTCCAGCTCATGAAAGGAGCAGACATCTTCTCAACAGCCTTGAAATTGAAGATCATATTCCTTTGACTGGTTTGATTGCTGTTATCAAAGCCTGCATCCTGAAGTGTATTATAGCACATGCCTCATGACATGCCTGTCATCTGGGCCTGAGAAATTTAAATAAGTGATTGAATTTACAAACACATACGCATATCTTTAAAGATATTAAGGCAAAAAATGTTTTCTGAATCTTTATCCAGATTACAGCTAGTAGGACTTATCTGAAGGAAGCTTTTTGAGGTATGTTTGCTTGTTTTTTGTTTTGGGAACTACTGTCTCAAACTGAAAATTTTTACTAAACTTGCATCACATTGTTTTCTCAGGTGGAGAGTGAAATTTCTGGTCAAATGAGAGGACAGTGCTTGTTGTATCTGTATCATAGTAGAAAATCCTGCTCAGTTCCCAAAATCCCAGGTAGGAGCTGTAGTCAATGTGCTGTAGAGCTGGTTTTGTACACTGTTCTCTGTTGGAATAGCTCCTCTTTATGTTAACAATTAAATATATATTGATAGGAGTGTCAGAAGAAAAACTTCACTTGGTTCTCACTCAACACACAAAAGTATCCTAATCTCTTGGTGCTTAGTTATTCCGCAGTATGGAAGAGGCTTTGTCTGTGGGGTTTGGTGGGGGAGAAAAATTGGAAAGGTCTCATTTACAGATTGATGTTGAGCCAAAACTAACACAGAAACATTAAGACTCTTGCAAGTGGAATTCAGGGGACTGTTTGGCTTTGTTTGGCTTTTGTAGGGTAGAAAACAACGGTAACAGAAAACAAACAAACAAACAAAAAAACCCCAGCTTCTCCTCCAGCAAAAGTAAAGAGAATCTCTAGCTTGTATGTCCTTACAAATCCCAGCTCTCCATTTTGCATGTTCACATACAAAGGCTACTTTATACTTTACAAAATGCTCCCCTAACAAAACATAGTGTTCTGTTTGTGCTGCTGTTAATACTGTGGAAACAATGTAAGCACAGACAATTTTCTTTCCCTGCAGCTTTTATTTCTACAGGTCATTTGCTGATGATTTAGTCTACCAAATATTTCTAGGAAGATATAAAAAAATCCTAAGAACCATGTAGTGCTTCAACATGTTTTTATACATTATTTTCAAATGCCACAAAATTCCCCTATAATCAGTATTCAGACTTCCTTGTCTCCATTAACATTCCTTGATGTGCCTTGGCATCCTGACCTTGCAATGCCTTGTCTGAAAATTTTCACCTTTTCTCTCTTTCAATCTTAATTGCCTCTGCTCTGTGAGTTTTCTTGCACACCACTTCTTATAGCACTTGAAGCAGAACTGGCAGAGATGTCACTGCTACACAATAGGGGTTTCAGCTGCTTCTAATTTGCTCCCTCATATATAGAAGTGTTTTCCAGAGGCACTGTTTCTTGTGATTATGTAAAAATATGACTTATCTAATGGAAACAAAGGAATGACAGACATAACTACTTTCCAACACTAGAACAGATAACTTTTAATAATGAAATAATGAATCCCTGCATACTATGTAACATTTTACTTCTATATCCCAACTACAATGTTAAAAGCAATCAAGACTCAGCAGTTATTTTACATTTAAAATGGAATAATGAAGTAATATTTGATGTTGTCTAAAGCCAAGCTTTAGAATACGTGGACCCTGTTTGATGGCTGTCTATCTCCCAGCCATTGTGTTTACACATATAAATGAAACAAATGGTCCATTGACGGAGAGGGGGGGAATAAGAAATCTTGGAAAACTATTAAATCAGAGCATGGTTCAATTCTTTGTTCCTCTAACTGTTTGGGATATCACCATGGCTTTTATTTTTTTGAGTCTTTTCTATTGTGTTTACTTGACATTAAAGTCATGCTTTTTGTAGATGTCTGCAGCAATTTGAAAATCAACAGAACTCATTGATTTTTTTTCTCTTGTTTGTATTTACAGGAAAGAAGGTGGGTTTTTTTCCCACACACAGAGTTATTAATTTTAGAAAAGGAAAAGTAGGTTTCTTGTTTAACAAAGACATGTACCAAATATAGCAATATGTCCTTCTACAATTATTATTTGCATGTTTAATTTATAAATTGTCACAATCTACTGTTGCCACCAATAATAACACCATCCTAGACAATCCATTGGATGTAAGAACATTGCTGAAATCTCATAAATAAATCAGATTGCCAGGAAAGATCCAAAGAGAGAATTAGAACACACCACATAGAGTAGCTGCCATTTTAATGTAAAAATGTGGATCAGGTATGAAAACCAACTCTTTTCCTCTCTCCTTCCGTTTATAAAGGAAAGAATGCAAATATTGTGGGATCCCCATGTCCTGATACCCAATTCTTTTCTATCCACTTTTTTTTCTTTTCTGTATCTAACCTTGTGTGCCTTTCATTATTACAGCCTGTATGTTCAGCTGTAGCACCACTTGAATCTTTCCCATAAAGTCTGTGGTCCTGATCAGAAAATGAGTTTTCTGTGCATTCTCAGTAATGATGACCAACCAAAACTCAGACTTAGGTCATATAGCTGAAATCAGGACAGGCCAGGACCTATAACTCGAATACTGAGTATTCCAGCCAAAATGGTTTGTTAGGGATGTAATCAGACCTGGACTCCAGGAAAATTGACAGAGTCTACAGAAACTACTGAAGGGATTAATTGAAGACAAATGTTGTGTCAGGCTAAAGGTTGGAGAGCCTGGGGAACTAAGCAGTAGGACATATTTTCAGATGAAAAATAGGGCCAAAGACAAGAGACAGTGCAGGGCCCTTGGACAGGTACAAGGAACTGTAATAAGGTCAGAGCTGGCACCTAAGGTAAGACCAGAGCAGAGAAACCACAAAGAACAGGAATCTGACAAAACCACAGCATTCAAACTACATCATGAATTGGTAGAATTCCTTAAGTTGTAGCTAAGAAGGGAAGAGAGCAATCTCTGTATTAAAAGTTACTGTGGAAACAGACTGGCAGATTATTGCCAAGGTGGGCCTGACAGGGGCTGACAATCATGGTTCTAAAGTCTTTACTTTCAGAAAAACAGGGAGTAGCCATTCTGTTTTATTTTGAAATGATAACCTGCTGCTCCACTTCTTGTAAAGGGATGCAGATATTCCTTGCCACTCTGTGAGCAAATACTCTTCTAATTGCTGCCAGTTACTGACACAGCTAAACGTTCTTCCGTGCACAGGCATTCCCTATGATGAAAAATGATCTCTTCTCTTATTTTTCGTAGCACTTAAGAGAGTTCCAACTTTCAGAAACCATCGACAAGAGACACAAAAGGGCAAATAATAAAATGGATGAGACATACATTGTCTCAGTTAACTGCTGTCATTCCTACCTTCTGGAAGATGGGCAGAGACTTCCTTCCTTCTTACTGAGATACAGTAAGGGCATTTGTAGCCCAGATTCTCCCCAGAAGTTCTGAAGAGCATATTAGACCAACAGAAAATAATGAGCAGCAAACCAATTGAAATTTGGTTGCCTACTGATTTTAATTTTTTACATCCTCTACTTGTATCACTGTGACAATTCCAGCTGTCTGAACACCTTCTAAGCCCCTCTGTATTATTAGCACCTCCCTGAGCTGGCATGTATCCGAGTCACATAGCAACCAGCTGGGGAAGAGGTAGCATGTGTTGTGATCAGCTTGGAGATATACATGTATTAATTAGACAGCTACTTTATGTGTGCTAGTCAGCAGGCCGAGCAGATCAGGTAATCGATGGTTTCACCATGTTGCCACTATGTCAGGGGTTGCAGTGACACTGGTCTCTCTCCTTTATCCACCACCAATTTTCAGTGATCTTAAGTAATTCAATGCCTTTGATCCTGGTTGAACTTGGCCCGCAGGCATAAACGTCCCTTCAGGAGAAGTGGAAAACTGAAAAGCTGGCAGATGGACAGTGCAATTCCATATGTCACATTTCCTTACAAAAACAGGCCAAAAAGTATTCCAAACCCACCTCTTGAATGTTAATCTTGCAAACAAAATCTGTTCTTAAGAGGCTGAATGTAGCTTGTTGTACTTCTGACTAAACAGAATAAAATTTAGGGTGCATAGGAGGACTATATGTAAACACAAAAAAAGCAAAGGACAGCAGTAACAGGTCGGAAGGTCCAGGTGGGAAAATGTCTTCCTTTTCATTTTTTTAAAAACCTGTCACCATGAAAGGTGTAGTCACCTCTTTATATGGAGAAAATAGAGCAGCTATATGGGTGCTAACAGAGGGTAAATTGTGCAGATGATTAGGAGCAAAATATATGGACACAGAACTCTAAGAAACAGACCTTAACCTCAGCAGCATGCAAAGCTTCTGTCCTGGTTGAAGTGCACGTTTGTTATTTCTCCTCTGACCCACCTGCCAGTTCCTTCCTCCCAAGCCCACTGCCTAGTACCAATATTTTGTGCACACAATACTCTTCTATACTTAAGGGAACCTGAGGGTATTCAGCATTATCTTATCCCCATATATTTCAGACCTACTGATGGCAATTAAAACTGAAAGACATGAAATTTTTAAATTGTCACAAAACATTGCTATAGTCACACTCAGACACAACAGAAGAGTCCTTAACACGTATTATTATCTTATCCCCATATATTTCAGACCTACTGATGGCAATTAAAACTGAAAGACATGAAATTTTTAAATTGTCACAAAACATTGCTATAGTCACACTCAGACACAACAGAAGAGTCCTTAACACGTATTTCCATCCCATATTGGATGCAAGGGGGAACATTGTCACTGAGGATGAGGAAAAGGCTGAGGTACTCAATGCCTTCTTTGCCTCAGTCTTTAACAGGCAGACCAGTTATCCTCAGGGTACTCGGCCCCCCGAGCTGGAAGACAGGGACAGCGAGCAGAATGAACCCCCCGTAATCCAAGAGGAAGCAGTCAATGACCTGCTA
>NW_008795243.1:1276679-1284666 GCF_000699145.1 Aptenodytes forsteri | reverse complement strand
TACTGAATACTGAAAGAGTAAAGCAGGCTGCCCAGGGAAGTGGTGGAGTCCCCATCCTATTTAAAAGACGAGTAGATGAGGCACTTAGGGACATGGTTTAGTGGGCATGGTGGGTTGGGTTCTTAATGATTCTATGATTCTATGATTCCTTATCACTATGTGTAAACAATGATAGGGCATATACATGTGTGTTCTAGTGTTCAGAGATGGGAAAGGTGAGGAAGAAGAAGGAAAAAGATCACCAACTGCTCCAGTGCTAGGCAATACTGAAATATACTGTCAGCATCGATACACTGCCCACAGACAAAGCAGACTACTATTTTGTTTTTCTCGTTCAGTTTGTGTGTTTGGTGCACCATGCAATTCCAGCCTCTTTTACTGTTTGAGCATCACACAAATATTAAAGACTAGCTATGAGCAACAAACACTAAAAACTTACTCTGGAAAGGGTTACTGATAGCACTATTTTGCTCATTCAATTTGTTGAATGGAAGCAAGAATTTCATAGAATAGCCATTGAATCCCAGCTTACTGCTCTGATCTAATGAAATGGATACCAAGATTTTTATACTAAAAAGAGGGATGGATGCATAAGGTAAATTTCTACACACGGTGAAATTCTTCACGATGTGAAGAGGTAAAGTTTGCAGGAAATCATGCACTTCCCACTTGTTTCATGTATCAGTTTTAGAAGAAACACAAGACTTACCTAAAGAAAGCAAGGGAGGAAATCTCTTAACCTCTTTCTTTCCTTGTAAGTTCTACCTCATTCTATCATCCTCATTACAGCAGGTTAAAAGCAAGAAAAAGGCAACTGCCCTCCATAATATTATTGCTACCATAATCTGCCTTACATTTTAGATGACTGAAGAGCAGGAAATATCTTTTGGAGTCAGAAAATGGGAGAAAATTTTTAACAGTTGAAAAACTCTCCTGAAATCTTCAATTATCAAAAAAACCCCACCCTAACAACTGCTGGGTTTTTTTTCCTGCTTCCCTTTTTCCCTGTGTAGCTCTCATAACTCTCCATAGGTCAACATTTTGTACAGATCAAAAGAAAAGCTGAGCGCTTCACTTCTATTACAGCTTGGGCCTGTGTCTGTATCACATCTAACAGTAACTGCACAATAGGAAAACAGTGATCAACTGGAAGAAAACAAGGGCAGCTGAAGAATATCTGTGTACTTGTTTTCCACATTTTACATGACTCATGCCATATACAGAACTGTTTGCGTACTTAGCCCTCTGTTTCTAACTTCCTGATGATAAACTCCGTGACATTCCTTTCAATGTTATAACTATCCCAATAATAATTCCATTATTATTAATGGGACTATGCACATCCTCTTTTAGGGAGAGGTCGATGTGGGCAGAAAAGGTTTGTCACGCACATGCAAAAACCCCACATTTGTTTATAAACAGTAATGGCATAAGATAAAATTGTTTATCCCATTCATGGTGATAGCCTCTTATCTAAACTAAGAGGAGAGTGAAAGGAAAATTTTGAGAGTTCAGTTCTCATGTTAGCAGAAAGTTTACATTCCTCTGTTAATAAATCTAAGTGGTATTCTAAATGTCTATCTGCAGCACCGGATGATTTCTCTAACTGTTAAGAGAGACCTGCAGTTCTGTCCTAAGCTGTAGAAACATCATCAGAAGCAGACAGACATAATTTTCCCTGATACTGTCTCCATCTATTATTTGCTCAAATGTTGCTGCAGCTAGGGGGATATGGGCTAATCTGCCAGATTTAAAGACAACATCATTGCCACAAACAATTTCAAAGATGTTACTTTTCACAACTGCCAAGTTCATTATTTTCCTTCAGAGATTAAATAATATTTTGTTCATGATGGATAAAAAAAGGTTAAATATATTGGTAATGAATATACTGAAAATGAAGTTTCAAGGGAGTTTGTAAAAAAACGAATGAACAAAAAAGTTCTCCTCCTCTAAAAAAAAAGGTTCAAACACTCCTTTGTCCAGATGGCAGATACATTTTTCTAGAAGTCGTGATCTAAAAAGCAGGTCAAACATAGATGTCTTGAAAATGCTATGGTAAGAAACTGTCACTAGTATGGTAATCTACAGAAATGCCAGTTGTGATACCATTCCAGGATGTTGCTATAAATTGTCTATTTCTAGCCTTTTGAGTGCAGAGTCATAATGACTCGTCTTGTTTATGTCTCCTATACAAGGGAGCTATGGCCCACTAAACAAGAGCATAAACATACAACATACTGGTTGCTCTCTGCTGTCTGCAAGACGAGCCTCCACACTCAATGTGCAGACTACAGATCTTCTGTGTTAAGCACCAGTATGCTTTGAAAAGTAGAACCACTGGTGTGCTATAAGGTTCCCCTACCCGCTTACTGAGTCATAACCTCCTTGGGAAGAAAGGAGGTTATGCAGACCGTCAGTGCTTTGCAACCTGCATCGTGCAGACAGTGCTTTGCAACCAGCACATGGTATAGAGGTCGTGCAACCACTATTTAACAGGGCATGAGGCAAATATACCTAAATGGGTGGTGCTAGTAGAAAGAAAACAAAAGGGGGATGTGGGCTATAGTCTCATTTGTGCCTCTTAGTAATATCCATATCTGCAGGTACAAGCTCGTGAAACCTTTCTTTAAATATTTTATGGTCAAGACGCGTACCTAACACTTGGCACTTGTATCCCGGTCAGACACTATTATTTCACAAACTGTGAAGGCAGCAGCAGTATTTTAGAGGCTGTTGGTGTGTGTGCATTATGTATTTTGCATATGAAGAAAAGCAGACTGGTTAGAGAGCTGGCTGGGATTTGGTCCATGTCAGGGAGCACTTTGTCAGCATCCAAGTAACCCTCCACTGTGGTCTGTGCATTGCCACAGAGAGACAACTTTCTAATCTGTGACAGCAATTCATTCTCTTCTTTTGGACATAGGCCAAATTTACTAAGGCTGAATCTGTCCAAAGGTATGTTCATATCTATTAAACAACAAAAAAAGGTCAATTTAATGGCCAGTGGCATCCTGGCACTTTCAGGAAAGGTTTAATTAAGACTACTATAATCAAACATATATCGATCATTTCCTCACAGTGTGAATCCTGATTGGTAAAGCTGTGTTAGCCTCTGACTGGTTGCCAAAACATCACCCACTCATGGCCAAAACCTGTTATTTTATCAAATAGTTCTCCATAGGCTTCATGCAGTTGTGTATGTTTCCCTTTTTGGAAATACCAGCATCTAGAATTTCTGGGGTTACTGTTTGCTTTAAAAAAAAAATTGTGGGCTAAAGCGGTGTATGATAACGATAAAGACTTCTTTATGATTATTACCTCCCCTCTAAATTTTCAGGAAATGACTGAACACTCATCCAAAAGCAAAAAAGTCACCCTGACTTCACTAGGAATTTGCTCTGCAGGAAAAAAAATGTAGGGTTAGTCCTGCAATATCTCAGAATTTGTTATATGCCTGGATAAGCTTTTACAAGTCAATTTGTTAAATTATCAGTATTACACTTTCTTATTCAAAGTGATTAAATGTCAGTAATGTAGAGACAGAATGCTATAAGGGAGTAGACTAAAAGGGCTTTTAAAAGGACAGGGACTGTCACTGTTATGATACAATATCAGTTGTTCATTTGAAGTTGTTTTCCATCTAGCAATTGTCTCTCTAATTAGAGCGATGACTTCTGTCAATTGGGATAAACCTCATAGCACTGAGGAGATGTACGTTTATCTCTTGTTCTGCTCACTTCTTCGTCTCTTATTAAAATTCATCCAGGTTCTGGATAAAATAGATATAATAGCAAACTAAGAATATGTATAAGCTCCCCCTCCACTTCAAAAACAAACTGTCCCCTCATACTATCAATGCTTCCACGTTAGAACTTTCCAGCTTTTTCCTCACTCTGCTGTCAAGCGCTCCATCTGCCTACTCTTTCCCTTGCAGTTCCTTGCAGATGCTACCTCCTACCTGACGGTTGCTTCATTCCTCTCCCAGAAGAAAGACAGGCAAACCAGGAACCATTTATAAAGAACTGAGCTGAATACATTGTTTAGGCTGGGGGGGTGGAGGGGCGGAAATACAACACATCACAGGAAAAAACTTCAGTGAAGTTTCCTGGAGCTGAGAGGAGAGTTGCTAAAACAGGCAATCCCTTAACTTCGGGAAATCTAGTCCCAAACAAGGTTACAGAGTCACTTTTCCCCCAGACTGTCCAAAGTGCTCAAACCAAAATGGAATTATTAACTAATGAACAACAAGACCTTTAAACAACATAGAGCACAGGTTGTGCTTTGCATTTCATTATCATTCAGCACATGTATAATGTGCAAATGTCGTCTCATAATGTAGATTGATGAAAGGTCTAAATCATACTAAGAAAAGAGTTTTAAGACACCCATCAGTATGTTGTTAGCAATTTGATTTTATTAAGCACATGTTAATGGAGAACTGGAGACACCTGGTTACTTGAAAACAGATGTATCTATTTGCAAATAACTAAAAGGCATCCACTAAGCTTACGCTTTGATAACTGCTAGTAATAAATGACATTAACTTCTCAGCTTCCTGCAACAGTCCTCAGAAATCTGCAATCACAGGACTGAGCTTTTAGAAATGCATGTTTATAAAGTGCCTGCACACTCTTGGACCAAATCGGCTTAGCCATGCAAATATCTCAGTAAAACCCTGGCCCTATATAAGTACATATGAGCCCTAACAATGGTCATTTTCCATTTGCTGAATTCACTGGTCACAAAACTTTGCAATTTCCAGGAAACAATGTATTTGTTGAATTGGTCTCCTGACCTTCCATTGGCTCTAACCAAGGGGTAGTTAACAACTAAGCAAACTTTAGCATCATAGCCAGTTTTAGTGTTCCTACCGTTATCACTCACTCTGTAACTGAGTGTAAATAGCTGATTCTGTGATCCCAGGAATGACAAAAAAAGAAAAAAAAAGAATTAACACAGCATATGCCCTGGTGTTTTAACTACCCTTAACATTTAACATTGTCATAAACACTATGATAGATGACTTTAACATTTTACTGGCTCAAGTCTCAAAATTGGATGATGAGCAAATATTAAAATAGGAAGGCATCAAGAGCACTCACAGGTAATTTCCAATACTGCTGTACAGATCTCTGAGCAACAGTGTGATGCAGAAGGTGGTCTTAAGTTGGAAATCAAGCTGCAAAACAGAAATGCCACATAAATGTCTACCTGGTTTATCTTCAATATTTACAGTAAAGTCATTCTGTCTGAGACATCACAGTCAAAACTATCCTGCCAATTTATCACCTACCCAATCAGGATCAAGAAACTGTATGACTGCCTGCCTCTGTTCCCCACAGAGCTCATTCCATATTCTATAAATACATGAGCACCAACAAAATCAAAATTCCTCAAAAACGCAATTGCAGCCTTCACTTTATTTAAAAAATACTGGAGTAGGAGTTTTCCCCTCCCCTTAGAGTGTTCATTAAGGAAAACTGAGACTGGTTTCAGTCTTCCTGAAGAAACCAGCCTCAGCTCTTTTCTCTACCTGCAAAGCAGCAAACTGCCATCTCCTTCAGCCCAGCAGGGTGAAATAATAATCTAAGTAAAGGTTGCAATCAATGTTGTGGAATTTTGTACCCAACAGTACTCTTCCAAGATGTAACAAAGAACTGAAAACTCTGAACCAGGAAGACAATGCAATAGAGGACATAGCTCAGCTGAGACAGAGAAATCCTCTTTTTCCTAAACATACAGTTTCTGCAGGTTATCTCATGACCATATTTGTTCATAATATCTTCTTGCGGAAGCAGCAGAATGAATCTTCCTTTACTGTTTCCCGATTCAATGCTGCAACTTGTAGACTACAGCATACCAACAGAAATGAAGATAACCTTCCTACTCCAATGGCCATGCTTCCTACTCCAGTGGCCAATTCAAGCCACTAAAAAGAAGGAACTAGACACCTGCCTTCCGGAGAGAGTTCAGGGCCATGGTAGGAATAATATTACTTTCCTATATGAGTCTTCATAGGGGCAATATTCAAAGATAAATCCTGAGCCTTAGGCTTTTATGCCATCTCACACTATATGTTTATTCACCAAGTGAGCTGACTGGATGATGCTCTACTTAATATGCGGCCTTTTGGGGATCCCATTCAGAGGCATCCAATTCTTCTGTTATATAGGAGGCCTAGGAGATAACTTATAGGTTTGGATTCCTCCACTTGGGTCACGCACTTGAAAGAGTGATGTTATTTTATCTAACTGTTAGATTTTGCAATCCCCTCTAAGCCTCACCTGAAGGCCATAGGGTGCCCCGTCTTTCAGCGGCTCAGGTTCCAAGTCATTCCCAGTGAAGTCAGCAGGTGCAAAGGCAACAGTTACCCTCTAATTTTGCTATGCCTCATAAAATCTTCCCAGAATTTAGACAAATCTATGAGCATCCAGAGTTTTCAGTCAAAGAGAGAGAAAAAAAAACCTGTTTTTTAGACACACAGGCTTGTAACGTGATTCTTGTTCCAGTTGGCCATGAAAGGGAAATGAAACAGCTGTTTAAAAGCATTCAGTTACTATTTACCCCATTATACGGAAAACAAAAGGGCTAATGACTTCTTCTGAGCTGCAATATTTGTATTGATTATTAATTTCTGGAGGGTTATTGATCTACACTGACATTAAACTGTGCAGATAGCCATATACGACATATTTTAGATTCATCTGTTAAAAAAGAACCAGTCAGCAACATAGCATTAGGAAATTATGATTCATAAGTGTTAGGAACTGTTCTAATGTAACTCATCATGCTTCTAGCAAATACAGTCTTACATAGAGTTGGAGAGACTTTGACAATCCCTCTTTCTTTTGGTAGTCATTAATGAAATTCCAGGACAGGCCCTCAATAAGACAGAATTATCTGTCTAAAGGAAAAGGAAATGTTTTGTATCACATTATTTTGGTGAACGTTTCTGAGCTGCTCTAGTTATGCCACTGAAGAGATCACCAGAAATGAGAAATTATGCTGTCAAACATAACTCTTTGAGAGCTCAGGAAGGCAAAAGAGCAAAATTTAATCACAAGGAGTAAATCTGCACGTATCATCAGAAAGACACCATTTTAACAAGTGCTGTCTAAATGAGTAAACAAAAGCGAGTAAAACTGGAACAAACTGATAAACCAGCTCCCATTTTTTTTGTGTTCCTCTGGTTGCATCAATAGGACCATTAAATCTAACACTCAACAAGAAATTTTCCTGGTTGAGAAAATGGCAGTTAGGGCATAACATTAAACTGGTGGCTAGAACCTGTGTTTTCAACAACCCCTAGCTGAAGAGAGGCTCCATACTTCCTAAAGTGAGTCTGAGACTTTTTCTTTACCAGCAATCACATAGATTCTGGGACCTCATGGAAGATAGGAGTGAATAAAAATGAAAAGCCTTTCTGTTCAAATCCCAAAGCTAACCTTAGCTAAATCCAGAGGATTAAGAGAACAGTCCTCTGCTTCTACAATATTTTTTCCCCATAAGAATAAATAATACAGACCATCTGAAGATTTGAAAATGCTAGGCTGAATATGCATAATAGAAAATCCCATAAGGATGCCAGCTGTGCATTTATGGATGGATGAAAAATACAGGCTGTTAGTTGTGCAGTCATTTTCTTAGAGATATTAAGATCTGCTGCTAAAGAGCAGGAAAATACAGTCACAGAGACCACAGCTGACAAGCTCTATTGATGAAGGGCTTGGTTTTTTGCAGAGGCTTGTTTTCTAGACATCTGAGGAGGCAAGAAGGAGGTAAGGGATTGACATGACTAGTGAGTTAGACTGGAACAAATTAATATCAGGTCAGAATCACTGAATCATAGAATAGTTTGGGTTGGAAGGGACCTTTAAAGGTCATCTAGTCCAACCCCCCTGCAATGAGCAGGGACATCTTCAACAAGAACAGGTTACTCAGAGCCCCGTCCAACCTGACCTTGAAGGTTTCCAGGGATGGGGCA
>NW_008795243.1:1259559-1274642 GCF_000699145.1 Aptenodytes forsteri | reverse complement strand
TTTTTGCCTGACTTCCTCTTTGTTGGGATGCATTGCTCCTGAGGTTGGAGGAGGTGATCCTTGAATATTACCCAGCTTTCTTGGGCCCCTCTTTCCCTCCAGGGCTTTGTGCCATGGCACTCTACCAAGCAGATTCCTGAAGAGGCCAAAGTGTGCTCTCCTGAAGTCCAGGGGAGTGAGCTTGCTGTGCGCCCCCCTCGGTGCCCTAAGGATCTTGAACTCCACCATTTCGTGGTTGCTGCAGCCCAGGCTGCCCTTGAGCTTCACATTCCCCCACCAGCCCCTCCTTGTTGGTGAGAACAAGGAGGGACTTTGTCTTGGGGTGAGAATGGTGAAAAAATACCCAGGTTTGTGATCATGAGGAGAGCATGGGTCAGTAAAACTGCCTGAGCTCTTTCTGGATCAGCGTGGGGGATAGCGCAGGCTGCATGTCAGGAAGCAAAGGGATTTATGGGGAGCTGGGAGTTATAACGGTTACAAGATAAAATTGTGATAGATATGTCTACAGTGATAAAATGATGTAATTTTAGTTGTGTTTTGAGCCAAGACAGAGGGGAAGAAGGCAAAAATTTCCACAGGTGTGCTGAGTCCCGCCTTCCACTCACACAAGCTCTGTGGGGCAATCACATAGCTCGTGGGTGGCTGGCTGCCGGCACAGACATTCCCTCTGCCGGCTGGGACACTGGCTGCCCTCCCTTGGGAAAGTATAGCAGCACGCTCCCTGATAAACATGGTGGCAAAAGTAAAGCCTAAAAGAAATGACGCTAAGCTTCACCGGTCTGTTAGATCTATGCTCTTCCTGTCAAAAAATGTTTCCTTTGATACTTCAAAAAAAAACAGTAGGAGAGCAATTGATTAGATACCAGTCCAGTGTACCTCTGAATGTATTGATGGAGGGATCAGAGGAAACCCCAAGCTCTGAGGGTATCACATCTCCCGAACAAAGAACTCCCCCTTTCATTCCTCATGTTTTGTCCTCTCCAAAGTGAACTCACTTGCTCTCCTGCTCAGTGTCTGTCAGAAGTTTAGATTCAATTTAGCCTATAATAGATCAAGGAAGGCTTCAAACTATTTGTGAAGCATTCATTGATTAACCTGAAACCAAGATGTCACACTCTTTAAGTCATAATTCTAGGACAGAGCTGTCTGTTACTGGTGTAATTTAAATTTTCATTTAGTGTGACAGCACTTGGTCATAGTCTTGTTTAATTTGCCTTCAATTAGGGTGTTATTATAATTAAATTCCATCAGAACTATTGGATTATCTCTCAGCTGAATACACTGAGGGATTTATACAGCCTTATTTTTCCAAAAGCAGAAGGAAAAAAATGTAAATAATTCACTTCATTTCTTTGCTTAAAAAAATTGTGAGTAAATAGCTTTGGCACAGGCATACATCACGTCTTCTCAGGAAGTGCACATACACATAGGTACACACAGAAATCATCATTCTTCTTTGACTAAGGCTGCTGACAGTTCACAAGGTGCTGGCTGAATCTTGTTTGATGTCTTCTCATCCACGTTTCCTTCCTTCTCAGGTTTAACCATTTGGGGTAGCTTTTCAGCAGAAAGGTAAGCTGAGAAGGTTAGTTCATATACTACTGGTGGCCTATGCCTGTTTTGCCTGATGAACAATTTGTTTGATAACTGAAATATGCCTAAGTTGGGTGTAAGCTCAGGTACAAAATTATTACTTGGTCTTTTACCATTTCATTTTGATTATGACATTATTTCCATGTAAGTTTTTAATCATTAATGGCCTGATAAAACAAATTCTCCTCATTAATACCTAGGAAGTTCTGGAATGATTATAATCAGGTAGCTCTTGCAGAGACAGGTGATCTGATTAGCTGGAGAGTATCTCACCACTGCAGAATCATCAGAGATTATAAAGTTCTTGTTAATTTAGCATGGATTTTGAATTATTCTCTCATATTGTTAGCTACATTCAATGAATACAGGCCATTTTCCTACTATGGGATTCAAAACAAGGTGTCTTTAAGCCCCAGGATAGGAAAGTGAAGTAAAGCGAAGCCTGCTTAATGTGTTAAAAATGTGTTAAAAATGAGAGAAAGAGAAGAAAAACTGTAATTTTAAAGTAAGCACCAGGATTTCAGTATGTCGTTCCCTTATGTCCTTGTGAAAGATCCACACCTTACTCTCATGCATCTTTCTTCCAGAAATATGAGGGACTGATTTCCAAAGGTATAATGGGAACGGTACGGTGAAATGAACTGCACCCAAATTTTCCTGCTACAACACATTGCCAGGAGAAAACATAAGTGAATTGCAACTGCAGAATTATATCTCTAGCAAAATAGTAGCTTAAACAGGATCAATGAGTAAGGGAATGCAACTGTTAACAAAATAAATTTCTAACTCACTAAAGGATGAAGCACAGAAGATCTTTTCAGAAGATCATATAAATTATATGTATATGGTATCCATGGCATCTCTGAATTGATTAGTTTGGAAAAATAGAAGTAAGAAATTGCAAGGTGAGCCATGTAGCAACCAGCTAGTGCTAATGATATATAGCCTCCCATTAATCTGAATGGTAAGTATTTTCATGTCCTAGTGGAAACTTTTGGGGTTAGATTAGATTTTTATGTGAAAGAACTAGAAGTATTTTTCCCTCAATCTCATCCTGTATGTTCAATCATTTATTAAATTTTGTGAATAAGTAAGAAATTGCAAGGTGAGCCATGTAGCAACCAGCTAGTGCTAATGATATATAGCCTCCCATTAATCTGAATGGTAAGTATTTTCATGTCCTAGTGGAAACTTTTGGGGTTAGATTAGATTTTTATGTGAAAGAACTAGAAGTATTTTTCCCTCAATCTCATCCTGTATGTTCAATCATTTATTAAATTTTGTGAATTTGACCCAGATTTCCAAGAAGACATTTAGCTAAACAAAGAGAGTTATGGTGATGTTGACTTTAGAGAGGGTTGGGTTTTTTAATTTACAGAAATAGAAGCTGGGAAAAATTACTCCCGAAAAGTTTGTTAAATACAGGTGAACAGAATGGTGGGTCTAATACTGTGTGGAAGCTATTCTATTACTCAAAAAGTTTATATTGCTCTTGTTTATTGGGTAGAAAACAAAGACACAATGTTTTTGTTAAGATAGATAGAATATTCTAGTTGCTTGCTAGGATTACTTTATTAGTAATCCATCTGTAACACTAAGTTTCAATAAAATTATGACTGTGCTGTTACAGTAAATAAGTAAATCTGATCTAAATATAGATACTGATTTTATAGGAAATAAACTCCAGATTCCAAAGGACTGGTTAAGAAATGCTTCACATATGAAAACTACAGCAGATTAAGTATAGAAGGTGCATTTAAGTTTATGATTCTTTGGAGTTTTTCCTAAGGTGAGATAAATTGCCCCAACAATGTCTCAGTTACCAGGCCACAACAAAAAGTATAGCTGGTAACAGCCAAGAAAACAAAGCTTTTTCTTCTTTTTTTTTAATAGCTAAGAACTCAAAACTGATTTTTGTTTTACAAATAACTGGTATTATTTTAGTATGTGCTTAGAATAACAGATCAGAGAATAATGGAATAAAATATGAGAACATGTTTGCTAGGTCCTATTCGAATCAAGCTCCTCTGGTAGATGTGGACCTATGTGAGCTGCATGTGCCATTGAGAAACCTCAAGTCTTTCAGGCAGACCCCACTTCTGCGTGCTATCTGAAAACACAGACCATTTTCAAAATCATCTAAGTGTCACACTGCCTAAGATCTCTCTCTCTCACACAAGTTTTGAAATCAGCAGGGACCAATTTGGCAGAGGAAAGAAACCACACATGGGTCATAAGTCAATTATTTTTTCCTAATTCAAGAGAGTTCATTTATGGTTTTAATATGATTTATCAGAATACGGTTCTATAAGAATATGTGACATATTGATTTAGTACATTAATATTGGAGTTTAATGGCCACAAAATACCACATTTACTATTGATAATCATTATATATTTTGATGTTACTTCTTTGATGTACAAGTGATAACTATTTTGGTCTACTTTGTAGTACAGACTTTCGTCTAGAGGTTATCTCTAAGTAATAGCAGATTCTTTTCATTACTTGTAGAAAAATGTGGATATTTGATCCGATGAAAACACTTCTCTTTCTGTATCCGAAGAATTTGTATTGGGACATACAATGTGCCAAAGATAATTTGATACCATTCATATTTGATTGCTTTGTTAGCTTGAGTTTGAAAGGAAAACAACATCTGCCTGTTGCCAAAGTCCATTTCCCTTTGAACCATGCTTGGATAAAACTCACAGCTGAAGCAATTTACAGCATGAAAAAAAAAATCATCATTGTTTTGCTTATAGAACAGTTTTTTTGTACCTTTCATAGTTTGTACTGTGCTTAAAATAGTGGAGAAGATATTAGATTTCTGCCTGAATATCAAGCTCTTCCTATTTTGAAAGTAACTTTGTAATTGTAAGTTAATATTCAATATACTTGTACTTCCTCACCAAGTCTGAACAGAAAAAATAGCATGGGGGGGCCAACACTGGTGTCTGAACATTGTGTATGGCCCAGCATCACAGGAGGGACAACCCTCTCCAAATGGAAAAAAACCCTAACGGCAGCACAACCTTTCCGTGAGGCACCCTTTCAGTAAGCATCGAAGATTGTGGAAGCTTGGGATGATTTGTTTATCTTCTTGATTAACAGATTCACAGTTTTCATTACTGTGCAGTGCATATGTCACTTTATGACTGTTATTTCCCCATCTCAAATCTGTCTGCACTCTGATTGCACCTGCCTGACCCAAACCCTGAAAGATCAGCCCATAGCTCTGAAGTGCTTCAGAGTGAAACAGCACCGATGGTGCTGCTACTAACACCACGGTGTTAATAGTTCTAAATGAAAGGGACTAGAAAGAACAAGTGATCGAGAAGTCACATAAAATGACAAAAAGAAACATATTCCAGGATTCACTGTTTGAAATCCCATATGACAAGCAGTGAATGGATATGAACTGATAGACAAAGTATCCTATTTTGTGAAATCGGCTTTATCCACTGTGAATTAAATGTATTTTGATTCTATTGGGGTTGAAATTTCCATCTGTGAATAAAATAGACCTGTGTGTTGATGCTGAATTTGGACTTGCATAAACTGACTGTGGTCTCACAACTGTGATGAACATAAGTCATAGTAGCATTGTCATAAGTTAAAAAATAAAATATTTCTCTGGAAATTAACAGAAAAGTTAAAACAAATGATAAAGTAGACTTAAAAAGTATGGCTTCTTAAAAACACCTCTGAATAGTGGAAATTTTAATTTGTTTCACGTAAGAAATTACAAAGGTTTATCCCATTTCTTTATGAATTACTACTTGAATACTTCTTAAATATCACTACAGTTATTTATGCTACTGTGCAGGCAAGGTGGGACAACAACGGGAGAATGTGCACCTACTCTTCCAGTCTTATCCCACCTTGTCTATTAGTCTTGTCCCAACTCAGCACAGTAACAGAAATAATTGCTGGACAACTTGCAGTTTCACCTTTTGTACAACACTGCTTCTAACACAGTTAACAGAACTGGAAATAAAGGCAAGGACTGAACCTACTTTTAGAAAACTGCCAATGGTGCCTTTTTTCCCCAAAAAATATATACATGCTGTTCTCTTTCACAAACTGAAAGAACAAAAGCGTTCCTACAAGTGATTGAAAAGAAAAAAAAAAAAAGTCTGCATTTTCAATTTATTTCCTTGGGATCTTTGCCCTCATATGACTTTGGACACAGGGGCTGAAGCACAGTGTCCTAGATCTTGACATTGGCATTGGTTTCTCAGATGTGGGCAGGATAGATGAATTTATCACCTCCTCCTTTGTACGTTTTTTTTTTTCATGGAGAAACGAGTGACCTTCTGATAGTTATTGTTGATAAATGGTGAAAGCACACTTTGTCTCTATGGGAGTCATTTCCCTGTTATTACAGGTCAGGTCTCCTACACTCTGCTCCTGATGTGGAGTGGGCTTTAGAGTACCCACTTACAAAGAGTCACTTCCTTGAAAACTATTTCATTGCTTTTTCTCCAAAAATATAGATACCAGGAGACCTTCACCTAAAATAAGAGACAGAGGGCTCATGTTTGTCAGCTGCCTTCTTGCAAGCAAATTAACGATGGGGCCTTAACTAGCTGGTAAGTCAAAATAAATTCCAGCTAATATAAACAAATAAATTTCCCTAGACCTAGCTTGCATTTGGGCTATTTTCCTCATATATAGGAAAGCCCTTATTGGTTATCTGTGGTAATATTTTATGTGTTCAGTAAGGAACACTTACTCCACTCCCTGAAGCACTGATAACACTTAGTCGTATTAAACTTGATATTATTTTGATGTTTCATCAAATAATGCTTTCAGAGTATGCAGTTTTACCTCTTCTCTAATCCCATGTTTTCTTCTGTTCTGTTGCCAATAAAGATGGCTACAGACAGCAGCAAAATTATCCTAAAGAGAACAATAGTACAATATAGAGCTTCTTACCTTTAAATAATTCAGGTACTGCTGACTGTGACCAAAATTCATTGCCATCTGTCAGTAAGTAGATTTAATTTAGTTAAACATGGCAATCCCTTCCTACTAGACAGCTGTCCACATAAACCACAGCACCCCACATTGAAAAATCTCAGCAGAAAGACCAGTAAGTGAATGAACAAGGAGTATTATCCCTATCCAGAACCAATCAAGAATACATATATTTCAATTATATATATATTTACATATATATTTAATATATATGTATACTGAACAAAAATATTTTCTCGTATTTTAGGAGCATATGCTTAATGGAAAATATAGTTAAATAATTATGACCTAGTTTTTCTTATACCAATATCTCAAACTGCAGACTTTACACATATTTAAATTAATAGGAATCTCAAAACCCTACATCCCCCCAAAATTACCAGATCTTTTACATTTTCCATTCAAAACCAAGTTTTTTAAATAGCACTGCGGGACCTTCACAAACCCGTTGGTGGAATTTCAGACACTACAGTATCACATTAAGTTCACGCTCTCTTTTGGCAGTTTAACTTGGCACAAGTGAGGATGACCCTCTTTCTGCAGGGAGAGGAATTTGTCAGTCACAAGGAGCTGATCAAAACTGTTGGAACCTATGTAAGTTTGACTGGATCAATACAACACAAATATTAACTAAAATAAAAACTTACTGATCCTAACAACCTTTCAAGATATCGCACAAATTTATAGCAAGTTTGTTATCACTTCTGTGCCTTGAAATCTCAGATCTGCAGAAGCAGACCAATCCATACTCAATGGATGGAATCAAGGTACTTTACTGAGTGCATAAAATTATGCACTTAACTTACAACAGAGAGTAGAAAATCTCTTGTTACTGGTCGTTGATGAGAAGAGAGACTCTTACGTCTCTACTGTAAACCTCCACAATCACCCGAGCAACTTCCTCGCTTTAACAATATCAGCTTCATATTTGTGTTAAGGGATTTGGTAAGTACCCATGCTTAACTTGAAAAAAATGCCCTTCCTCTAGCAGCTAAAAAATCCGAAGTTCATAGGTGCATGATTATAATTAGACTATGCTTCATGCTTGCACTGCTCAACTTCAGGGACTCTGCTCTTAAGCTAGGGTTAGCCAGGAGGACTATGTATCACCACTGCCAGTTAAAAATATTCATCTCCCTACAAGTGGTTTCAACTGCATTCACTGAAGTCTGGAGGTTTCAACATTTGCATATATTATATTGCTCAAACATCAATCAAGATACAGTTAGCTAGTTTATATTAAGACTAGGCCTACCTTCTAACTTGGCTGCTGCTGCTACTCTTCTATGAAGGTAATGATACTTTCACATTTTTGTTTTTATACATTGTCCATCATTCTCTGCATACTAAGTAATGTTCAGATCAAAAGAATCAGATCCCCCATGGGAATAACTTGGCTTTACTGCTGCACTGCTAAAAATACCATTCCATACCCCAGGTACATACCCATCCCTACTCTGCTTATTCTTGTATATTACTCTTATACTTAAGAGTGATGTTGAAGTTGCTGCACTCCTTACTTATATAAAAGGGGCAGGAAAATGGCTCTCTAGAGCTGTAAACTGATGGTTCAGGTATAATGCATTATAAGCTCACTGCACAAAACTTGAACATTTAGATTCAGCAAATGTCCGTCTCAGGAGCTGACTTACTTCTATAGGAGTCAAAGGTTGACGGTGACCTCACTTTAGATTCCTACAAGGTTTAGATTCTAACTTCCTGCAAACCATTCTTAATTAATACACTTTAATAATTCATTTATCAACATGCTATTAAAAAAATCAGTACATTTTAAAGATTTGAAAAATTAAGGACTATCATTTTAATAATTATTATGATAATCAAGAAAGGGAGGGAGGATAGCAACAAAAAGCAAAGTGTACCATAAAAAATAAAGTTTTGTAACAAAAACAACAAAAAATGGTCTTTTCAGGAAAAGGCCATTTTTATTTTATTCTTATTGGTTTTCCTACCAAATTTCTTGATTATGAGATTACTTATTCAAGGCTCTTTAAGATCCTCTGACTGAAATAGATTATAGACACTTTTGAATCTATTGTTTTTATAACTGCTGTCATAATATAGGTCTGTCAGCATCATGGTTTATACATGCTATGATTCAGAAATTATAACTCAGCAATTCTCATGTACTTTGATTCCTATTTCAGGGACTTATTTTCAGGGTATTGAGCTCATTGGCCAACTTTGAAAGTTTAAATAAGAGCCTCTGCTTAGAGAATGCTGGTAAATTAAAATTAATTCTGAACATAAATCAGCTGGCATATGGATTGCTTCTTTTCTCTACACTTTTTACCAAAGCAAGCTCAGTCATGAAGTTGTCATAGTGTAATAAAAATATTTACAACTAGTTCAGGTATAAAATAATAATATGCAAACAATTTCAATCATGGAGCAAATGCGTGGTAAAATAAAGTATCCTTTACCTTCAAATGAAACATCAATGATTGAACAAGAGAACATTATAATCCTAACTTTTAGGCTGGTTTGATATACTCTTTTAAATGTAAATGATCATGTGAATAATCATTTTCATCACTGCATAGCAATATACAATGTAGTATTACTGGAAAAATAGTATTCTTTGAACCTATGGAAGTTTAAAATTTTCAAACAAATCATTGTCCTCAAATTTTATTATTATGCAATAAGTAAAAGAATGGGATCTTCCATTATGACCAGATCTAAAAAAGAAAAGTACTTACATTCCTGAAATGCATGGTTTGACATGATTTAGGTAACTACACTGTCTATAGAAGTCCTGAAATCTTCTGTTTAGCTGACTTCTAACTCTGGAGACACCCACCTCCCCTCCTTTCCCTTACTTCTCATTTGTAGTTTCCCAAAGTGCCCACACATGATTTTGCTGTGTATGCAGGAGTGCAACAAATATCGTCTCTCATCTATCTTGCAACACACCTTTTTCAGTATCCAACAACTATGCTTTCACCAAAGATGCTGAGGCTCTTGATCCATGGGGTGTACTTCACACATTCCTCACGCAAGCTGTAAGACTGGCTTTTCAAAAAAAATTAACAATGGCTGCAGTTGCCTTTTAGATTATTCACAATATACTTTTTGTAAGAATGAGTAAAATGGTGATGAATTGTCACAAAAATTAAAGATATGCAAGAGTGAAGACATAGTTTAATTCTCATGTTACTCAATTTTTATTTCTGCTGATGACTTTTCATCCTCTCTGTAGTTTCAGCTCCACTTTATCTCTTGTTAGCTCTCTATTGCTAGTTGCTGCAGTACAATATTCTATTTCTGCAATAATATTTTCCTCTTTATTGGCATGGCTGCTAGATTTAGCAAATAACTTACTTTCACATCTTTTTGATAAAGACAGGAAGAAAGCTATTGATCAGCGTAAATATCAACAGCCATATTATTAAATACAGTTTTCTATATTTACAATATTAATAATTTTACTATATTAATAACTAATAAGTATATAAATGTCCTTTCAGCGTTACATGAACTGCTTCTAAAATGAAAACATTTGCTTCATTGTGATGAAACACTATTCATAGCAGGCTAAAAGTTCTTGTCATTAAATCAACTTCTGTTTTCATGCATAGCCTGAAAAATTCCATTACTCATACTATGTGTTTTGGAGTAATCCATAAAATATTCAAAGAAGACAATGGTATAAGTTTTAACTAGATTATTCTTTATCAGGTGCAGTTAAAGGAAGACACAGGCAGATCAGTCTGACTGGCTCTTACCTTAAAGTAGCAAAGGAGGGAGGAAAAAACCACACTGGAATGGGATTTCTTACTCACTCCCTTTGAATTCTTGATTTACTGTTAATAAGTATCTATGGTTGACCTTGGCCTTTACAAGGAAATAGGCCCCAAACTGAAATGGCAGCATAAATCAATAGCATGTTAGGATCATTGTCATTAGGAGGTGTTTTAAGGTAAAAAAAATGTAAGTTGGTATTCTGACAGGTAACAGATTATTGCATGTATGTGAGCGAATGCCTGAAACTGAACTTTTGAAGTCTGCTGCTTGCTAGCTGCTGCCAGTATGGGTTGATTGCAAACATTCATAGCACCTGGATGAAACAGAAGCGGCATGACCCCAGTCTGCCAGTTGATGGAGACAAGAACTATCAATCAGGAGGCTGGTCACACATTGTCCTTCTGCACAGGGAGTATTTAGATTGGGAAACCAGGGGCTTGGGTTCTGGAAAGAAGAGCAAGTGTGAAAGAGAAGGGTTCCCAAGAAGTGGAAGTGGTCTTGGAAAGATGAAGGTGCAGACCCTGCCTGCAGGAAAGACCCCAGAAGAGGAGGAAGATCCTGGACATCAGGCTATTGGGTGGAAATGAATGCCAGTGAGTGCCCAGGGACCTTGGCCACTAACACCCAGGGCTGGTGACTGCGAGCAGTGGCATAGCATGAACCGACACAACTTTCTGCCCAACCTTCCCAGAATGACCTCCCTGCGGGGAAGAAAACTCAAGACCTGGGAATATAGACCAGGGGGGAGCAAGGGAATGAATGTGTGGATGATCAAGCAGGGTAAAAGATCTAATCCCGCTGGTTCTTAAATAAACACCAGCATCCAGATCCACTACGGGTTGTCATTTACTCTGCTTCATCTGTGACAGAAGAAAAATAATTTCTAGAATATATTTCTGGAAATGGGTTTTTATTATCCCAAGATGGCATCTTTTTTTGTTTTAGGGGAAAAAAAAATTGCATACATAACTTGTTAGAAAATGTGATGCTTCAAGAATGACCCTCTCCTTCCCCTCTCCTAAATGGCAAATTAGTTAAATTAACAGGAAAAGACCTTGAAACAGAAGTGCAGGAGGTCTAAAAACAAAGTTGCATTGATCTAGGTTTTTTAAATTATTGTTACACATTTTTTACTTAATGGGAAATTGGTTTAGCTGGCTGTGCTTCAATTGCTTTGGGGAATAAAACTGATTGTTCAGCAGAAAAAAATCAAGTATTGCGCCATAGAGTCACTTGGTTGATATCAACCAAAATTTGCATTGCTTCTGGAGCCACCCCAGGAGCCTCCATGACCCAGAACAGGTCTCTGAGCAATGTTTATACTGCCTGCATATAGCCATCTAACTTACAGCTCTGAGTCAGCTCTAAGAGACACCTGTTCTCTCCATTTACTGTATAAGTAATTAATTACACAAGAGTTAGATACCTAATATAACCTGACATGGATAGCTTGGAAATCTCTGTGCTTCCTTCTTGCCCCTTATAAACAGTAAGGCACAGCTCACCTTTCCTCACAGACTTATACTTCTGTACACCGTGACCGAAGTCCCAGCCCCAGGTAGTTCAGCAGAACGGGGAAGGGAGTGTCTCTTTTCCAGTCTGACTCCCCTGCACCGATGCCAGTTCAAGAAATAGCCCCATCCACAGAAAGAGTACATTAAAGGATTTATTTGGCCATCTTGGCCCATCTGTGCTGATTTTTGAGCTTGCGACATCAGCAGCATGCCCCATATAAAATATTTTGGCTATAGAAATATACCAAGTGAATAACACTTTGTAACATTTTTCCTCCTAACACATGCAGGGTATAAAGTTATGATCTGTAACAGTAACTGCTATATGACCAAAACCAGCAAAATGAAAGAAGGAAAGAAATGACATTTTTCCTCAGCATTTACCTCTCAAAAGAGGAGATAACGTGTTCTGAATTAGTTTGTGAGGATACATGATCTTGACAGTCAAGGTTTACTGAGGATAATTCCTGATGTTGTTGAAATAATGTGAATTCTTTCACGGATAAGTAGAAAAACAATGGTTCCTCTGTTAAATTATTTTGATCAATCTTTTTGTTCAATTAATTCCCCGTGCCTTGCAAACATAAGAAGGCAATTGTTACATGTAAGAGTCGTAGCTTCAGAGGCAAAAATTGCTGTGTCATTCTGCCAGCTATCTGAGTAGCTCAGGGCAGACTTACATACACCAACAAATAGCTATAAATGTACTCGCCTGCCCACGCTCTGTAAAACTAGGCCGTAGACTTTCAGAGCCAAGAAAGGTGATTATGGTTTAGAAACACTGCACTTAGAGTACAGAGAACAGGATAGGTTCTTCGTGGAAATTTCACTAGGACAAGAGTATCGCATCAGAAAATCCTAGGTGACCTTCTGCAGCTCGCTGAACCTCCCCTCAACACATCGCTTTGGGCAGTTCAGGGCTGGCTGAGAACCTGGCCGTTCGCTGGTGACTTTGCTGAACACCTTCCAGCAGGAGCAACACGAGCAAGAAAACCAGCCAGTGCTCACACAGAGCCTGGCGATCTCTGAAGTGATTGCATGGGATAGAAAGGGGCTGGAATAGTCTAAGTTTCTCCAAGTCCTGTTTAAGCATCATAGCAATAAAACATCAAAAAAAGGAAAAAAAAAATTAAAAGGTACTTACATTTAGCATGCGGTCATATCTGAGACCACCTCTTCCCTGCTGTACTACTGCAATATTCCCATTCAAACAGTGTGGTTTGGTTTGATTTAACACAGCCAATGCGTACCGCTTCCAGGTAAGTCGGCTTGATCTTTTTTCTAAATTAGCAGGGATAAGCTCATAGGACATAAACAGAAAGTCAACGTGTTCAGCCTTCAGCATAAGACAGAAAACATTTTTCACCGATGACAGAATTTCAGCCAAGGCCCCATGTTTTTGCTTAGGTTAGAAGCAAAAGAAACTGTCAAAATATTTATTTAAAAAAACCCACAACATTTTAGTGCTTTTAATAGATGTTCGCTTGTTCTTGAAATAAAGTAGTAATTCCTGTCACCCTTTTATCTTAAGCTCTTTCAGCTCTCCGTATGTAAAGCCAGTCATAGACTTAGAACATAAATTTCTGTCTGTGTACAAGCTCTTTGTATAAAATGCAGATAAGTAACACAGTATTGTTGCAGCTGTATGCATATGCTTGCTTAAAAAAAAATCTCCAAACTGCTTTAGCATTCAACAGACAACTCACATATTAAAGTAAGTATATATGAGATTATTTATAATGTTGGTATTGAAATAGACACAGAAAAACTATATTGGACTGATGAGACACTAAGCTGAGAGTCTTAAATGTGTTTTTCATTTAGCATTAGAGATGGAAAAATTAATATTCTAAAAGTTATTACAGGCATATTTTATACCATATGTGAATAAATTACCTCTGTAACATTGCCTACCAAGAATGAGTAGTTTTATACAAAACCGAAACAAAATCCTCCCCTCCATTTTGATTAACCTAAGCAACAAGAAAAGAATTTATGTAGCTGCACTGATCTTGAACAGAGCTTGGCTGAGCTGGGGCTTTAATAAATTTAAATTCCAAACCACAGTGGTTAACTTTTGGTAAAAACAAATGAAAAACAATTGGAATGGTAACACTTACCAAAAGCTTGATGAGTAAGTCATGCCTACTTCTGCTCTGGCCTTTGGAGACATGGCCAGTCTTGTGAAACAACAGAGGTGGGAGGTAGATCACATCTTTTTTAAGCTTTATGAAGCAATTCAGGAAAGTTTCATGTCACTGGACATTGTTGTTGGCTTAAGTTGTAAATGGGAAAGTAAATCAATGGTGATTGAAAACTTCCCTACAGGACAAGAACAAAGAGGACACCTATTAAGCAGGGAGCTTAGGAGTTTCAAAGAGATCATGAAGAACGGGCATCAGAGTCAAAGGACCTCAGGCCTTGCTCCTCTAGAACAGCATTGCCAATGCTTCCTCATCGTGCTATGTTAGAAATGCATAATACATGACTCTCTTACTTCTAACATTGGACTTATTATGTAGCCAGGCAGGCCTATCAATTATTTTTGGAAATGAGTCATGATGAATGTATTCTTCATTTTTATATGTCTATCAAGGCAGAGGTAACTTGCTAAAAAAAAAAAGTTAAAAATGAAAAATCAATGCCTCTTTGCTCTGGAATGCGATAACTGTAAGGTGTGCAGCTCTGAGTCAAATCAAGGTGCAGTTCAAGCAATCAATTTTTCAGTAAAAATCCCCATCCACAGCACTAGGGATTTCTACTGAAAAAAAAAAAAGAAAAAAAAAAAAATCAATGCTTGACTATAGCCCCAGGATCTACTGAGTAACACGTGCTCGGTACTGTAACATGAGACATTATTATTAAGAAAATGTGAATATTGCTATCACAGGTTGAAGATCCCCTGAGAGGAGAAGTAAGATAGAGGCCAAAAAGGGCAGAGAGGTAGAAAAATGAAAAAAAGAAACATCATGCTTTTAGAATTTCACTGCTGTGAATGGCAGGTGTCTACCTGGTTGTGCTGGTTTTGGCTGGGATAGAGTTAATTTTCTTCATAGCAGCTAGTATGGGGCTGTGTTTTGGATTTGTGCTGGAAACAGTGTTGATAACACAGGGATGTTTTCGTTACTGCTGAGCAGTGCTTACACAGAGTCAAGGCCTTTTCTGCTTCTCACCCCACCCCACCAGCGAGGAGGCTGGGGGTGCACAAGAAGCTGGGAGGGGACACA
>NW_008795243.1:1208996-1259332 GCF_000699145.1 Aptenodytes forsteri | reverse complement strand
GAGTAAGCGAGTGGCTGTGTGGTGCTTAGCTGCTGGCTGGGGTTAAACCATGACACTGGTATAAATTTACAAACCTCTGCTGGTGATGCTGTGCCTGATATCAACTGAGGCTCAAAGTTTTGAAAAGGAGAGATTTTTTCCTTATTGTGGCCTGCTGAAATAGTGCACCCACTGTGTCTATTGCTTTTGTGACACTATAATGTCCATGTCCTGACGCTGCAGCGTAAAAATTGAATGGCTTTTTAACTACAAAATTAATAGGACTTTCATCTCACATAGTACATCCTCATTAATACTAAATAGGTTAATTATGGTAAAAATATTACCATAAATAGTATAGGGATTAATAATTTAACACCTATGAAAGTATTGCCATTTTTCATAAAATCTTATGTATAAAGCTCACCTAATCACCATTTGGATTGCCCAGAAATTTCCATGCAGAGTAGCCCAGGGTTTGCACTGCCCTTGTTTTGCACGTTTAAAGCTCCTGTTATGCTAAATTAGGCTCTATGAACGTGACCAGATCTGCTTGACACAGCCCTGTACCTGGTGATTACACAAGCATTGGGTAGTTCCCAGTTTAGGAACTGACTCTATGGTTTCCTTGTCTTTAAGTAAATGCTATGGCTCCAAGTTAGAATACAGGATTCAGTCCTGAATCTAGTCCAAGTCTAACCGTACAAGTGACTTTAGGCACAAGAAAAGACTTCTTCACATGAACGTCAGATATCTTTTGACAGTGATATTTTACTGCTTCTTGGGCCAGGCCTAAGAGAAATGCTTCCACTTATTAGTCTGGATGCCTGGGTGAAGTTAGCCATCTGCTTATTCTTCATTTTGTCATTGCCCATGAAAAACTAATGGTGATGAATCCTTCTTCCAGTCGTCATCTGTGTTCTCTATTTAGAACATAAACTGAAAGCTGAGAAGGTAATGGGGAAGGATCTAAGCATGCCCTGTTCTCATACTCTTCTCTAAGCATCCTCTATTGTCTGCTACCATAGGGTACAGGGTTCGGTGTGCCTTTGGACCACCTAGTACAGAGCTACATGGCTGAAAAACATAAAATAAATATTGCCCTTACATGCAAAGAAAGAACTGAAGAACAAAAAGGGTTTGGAAAATGACGATCTGGGACCTTGTGCTGCCTGGAATAAAAGGTAAACAAACCCGAAGGAAATCAGAAATTTTCTTCCCAATAGTACACGACAGAGCTATTAGTTATAACAACATTGTTTTCCAGAAGTACATTCACATAAAAACAGCAGTACTGGAGCTTGAGATAACACATGCACAAAATCCATTAGCAGTTTGTAAGAGCTGAGCCATGCTGACAGACTAATTCCTCTTGACAACAATTCTGGGCTGAGGTGTACAGCATTCACTACAGCATTTCACTGAGCGGCACTGGCAGACTTGACACAACCTGCAGCGAGCACCTCCAGAAATGTCAGTAAATAACACCCTTTTTTCTAATGCTGCTGACGTAATTGCCCAAAGAGTCCAGGTGGGAATAGGTCCTACATGTACTAGATAGGCATATGTTGACTTTAAGAAGGCAAACCATTTAACATGCCAAAGGGCGAGGGAGGTGATGACTAGTGTCTGCCTATACAAACCCAGTCACTCTCTCTCTCTTTGCTTCTCTCTGGAGGGAATATTACTATCCACCTGGTGGCTCTACGCCCACTGCAGGGAAGAAGTAAGGCTGGAGGCAGGTTACCTTACCCTATAGCCTGGCCAGCAGTTCTGCCCTCTCTGCTCTACAGCCTGCTGGAGCAGGAGACAAAAGCTAGGCTGTGGGGTCAATTAGACAAAAACCTAAAAATTTTCATACTTTTGACAGAAACTCAACATAATTTTCTGTACAAAAATGACACGAGCTCTAGCCAGGTGAAATATACTGGTAATATCTTTGTAGGTATACATTACAGAAATAGGATAACTTTCCTGTAGGCATCTGACAAGCAGTTTAGCTGAACTGCACCAGTTCCTGGTAACGAGCCTGAATGAAGATCCTCAGATCTCAAACATGAGGGAAATTCTGACATAGTGGCCAAGAGTTTCAAAATTAAGGACTTTGTGTGCCTCGCTATCAGGCATTCAAGCCATGGTAAGAGATTTTGCTTTCACAATGTGCTGAGCACGTCTGAAAATCAAGTTCCTTCATGGTACTTCAAGATGGGTGGTAAGAATCAGAGGACCTTAAAGTCAACCTAACCAGAATTCATGTCAAAATTTCACCTTTTTAACCTGTCTAATTTATACAACTACCATCAGCAGTACACGCACTGAGAGGCAAGAAAAAGGAATTTAAAATACAACAGTATAGTCTTCCTGCTTTGCTTTATTAGCCTCATAAAGTAATACTAATTTTTTACTGTTCTCATATAAAAATCCAAAGGCTTTCTGTTACAAAGAGAACTGGTTTTTCAAATTACAGATTAAAATCAAATTAATATGAAATTATTATGATAAAACATCATAAGCAATATGTAATAAGAAGATTACTTAAAGGATAATAACTATAACACAGACAATATGTCACACTATTTTTCATTATTCTAAAACTGTTGTTTTAGCTATTTTTTCAATGGTTAAAAATCTTCAGAGACAGGAAACTAGAATGTGACTGCAGTTACACTGTTCTAATTTGTGCAGGCACATTAATTCATTACTGCAGAGTTGTTGGTGACCAATGGGTTTGTAGCACTACCTATTTACTTTCCAAAAAGGAGTATTGGAACATTTTGTTTAAGCCTCCTATATACACAAATAATTATTCAAATGTTATGACAAGATTTAAGTCCTGGATATAGAGTCTAAGAAAGGAAAGGAATCTTTTAAAGGTAAAAAACTTCTAAACCTTTCTGTAACCTTGATATCACTGTAGCAAAATCTCCAATGAAAGATACAGCTACAGTGTAAGACAAATAGTAGAATAAAGAGCTCATCTTTGAGTGCATGACAGAAAAAATAAAAAGAAAAAAAAGGAGTGCCCACCTGCATTACAAGGGCATATCCAAGGATTTAATAGAATTTCTATCAAATCTTTCAGTTTTTTTCCAAAACTCAAATGTAGCTATGTTTTGTGCAGCTGGGGTCCAAAGCAGGAAGAGAAGATAGAGTTTGGGAGCAGATACAAAAGATGTTCCCCCTATCACATGCAACATAGGATTTGGAAGCAAATGTTTCTAACACAACAAATAGAAAAAGGGATATATTAAAAGAAAAGGATAGGTTACATTACATTTCTCATTTTGAAATTTTTCCAGAAAAAAAGTCCTATGATTGTCAAATTGCTTGTTTTGACTATTAATAAAATGAACATGGAGGGTCAAAAAGATCTTTCATGCAGTGTTTTTTTGTTCTTTTAATTTATTAAAAACGTATAATGAAATGAAGTCTTCACAAAATGTCCTGAATAATTTTTAAACTTAATTGTACATAATTGTACTTAATTCATATCATTATTTATTTTTCTTTCAGCTTTGATTTGAATTCTGTTTTCTTAGATTTTTTTGCTTCTCTTTCCCTCTCTTCTGAGTAAGACTTCTCTTTCATATCTCAAATATTCATCCAGGATAGGAACAGTTTCTCAAGCTTACTCTATTGGTTATTGACAATATTTGTCCCACCTTTTATTTCAGGATGCACAGAAAATGTGGGAAATAAGCTTGTATAAAAGAGACATTTCTCCCCATTATTTTCTTACTAAATCCTAAAACAATGTAGTGTAAGAAGAGTATCTGTGCTTAGACCAGAATTTTTTAGCCATTTTCTCACCATTTCATAACTTATTACCAACAGCTCTGAGGAAAATGCTACTGCATACATGGCAGAGCAGATGAGCTGCAGTTCCCCTCTAGCAATTCAAGGACGTCTATTTCTACTATCAAGAATGCAGATAACATTTTGAAGGCCTCAGAATGCAAAGTATAACAATGGAACTGCAAGTAGCAGGCAGGAGTCCGCTGCACAGGTTTTGCAGCACAGGGTCAACAAAAACAGGTCATGACCATAAACATACATGATGTTTACCTGTGTACACTTTCTAAAGTAGGTGTAGAAAGGGGATTTTCTGCAGTGGACCCTGTTGGGACAACAGGGGCTGGTTCAAGTCAGGAAAACAGGGAAAGTGCTGGGCTACAAAGCAAGGCTGGAGAATGAAGTCATCCTGCCCAGACACTGTGGGCCTGGGGAAGATTTATTTTCACAGCTTCATTTAGCCTCTCTATTTCAAGAATTATTTTGTTTCAGTAATATGTTTATGTCCTAATACGCCAACCTTTAATAATTAGCAGCATTTTGGTGGGTTTGGTTAGCTCACTTTAAAAAAAAAGAAAGCTGTAGTTTCACCTCAGGACCAGAGCTGATTCCGGGTCCCTTTAATCAAACAGACAACAAGCTCAGTCCACCTCCAGGGACACAGAAATGTACTATAGAGGGACTCATGTTTTTTTTAGAACAAAAGTGGAAATGAATGGAATATGTTACCTAGGCAACAAAACATCTGCTGCAGTGGTAAATGATACAGAAAGCTGGCCAGCAGGGAATGAGTCTGGTGACAATGTCAGAGAAAGAAGCAAGACTTCCCCTGTAGTAGAAAGAGAATAAAACAGAATATTCCAGAATTCAGCAAACATTTTAGAAACAAACCCCAGCTAATTTTATCTAGAGGTAGAAAGGTATAAACTTACCTCACTGCATTGTTGTACAGCTTGGTCTATAGTAATGTAGGGCTACTTTCAAAGGACATCCTTCCCTGTATTTGCTTTAATCATTTAGCAGTCCTTTCAGGATGAACCATCAGACTTAGACACAGCTCCTAATACTGAGGGAGGGGTGTGCAGAAATAGTATACCCTAAATAATTATTTTTAAGCTATGTTCCCATTAAAGTCAATGCCAAAGTTCCCATTGACTTTAGTAAGGTGAAGGTATCAGTACTTTAAGAACAAACTCAAAGTCACTAAGCTCTGGGGAAGGCTTACATTTGGGAAGGCTGGCTTTACCAATATTGACTTAGGCCATGGCTGAGAATAATTTCCTTTCTGTAATACCCTTTTGTAATATCAGGAGGGGTTACATTAACACTATTTTCAACTTCTGAATATTTTCTAACTTCATGCTTTTCAAATGAGCTCAGAAAAGCAGTTTTAAAACAACAACAACAAAACATGTCATTATGGGGGAAAAAAGGAGCTTCTATGACTAAGAAATGAAAAGATTTCATACTTAAGTCACTTGCACATATAATGAGACTGGGGAAAATAAAAGGGCAAAATTTATTTTATCTTGGTATTGAAGCTAAAGAACTATTTGAATAGAGGAGCTATGACATCTTCAGTGTCACATCTGTTTATCTGTATGTGGTAATCTAAGGAGCTTGTCAGTGCTATGTGTCAAGACTTTATATGTGTGTGTTCCTGGGTGTGTGGGGGAGATGTGCATATATACACAATAAAAACGATAAGTGGAACAAAAGAAGAGAATCAAAGGGCTTCAGATGTGTAACATGGATAATGTGATTGACAAAGAATAAGATAAACAGAGGACAGAGAAATCAAATTGACATCATTTTTCTATTTACCACATTCAAAAATAACCCATTTTCATGTGAGAATGAGATTGTAGAAATGGAGACAGATAAAAAACAGCCTGTCAGTTGGTGACATAGCCAGGTAAGTTAAGACCTTATGAATTTTAATAAGTATGTTGGCCCTGTGCAAATTCTTTTTAAGATAGTGACAAACCTTCTGAAAGGAAATAAGATGATACTTTTCATACTGATTATATTGCTTAGAATTAGGTACATGCCAACCCTCCCTTTCTCCCCCACAGAACCCCACTCAAAACAAACTGAAATCTGGCATTATATCTGGCATTATATCTGCATATATCTGCATATAAAGAATATTCATTATTAGCAGGTAGGCAGAGATTAAACATTACTCTTTTGTCCTTAATGTCCTCTTATTGTACTTGTTGTTAGACTAGAGAGAACATTTTGAGGTGGTGTACAATGAGGCAACTGAGAGGCTGTTAGTCACGCTGAGCTCTTCAGTTGAATTTTTTGTTATAGCAGTATGGAAGCAAAATTGGTGCTGTGTCAGCTCACTGAATGTAAATCATATTGAAAGAAGGAAAATGTTATAATGCAACCCTTGGGAATAGAGAAGATAAGGTCAGAGATGAGGCAAGAGAAAAAATCTGACAAGTATGTGATGAGCAAACTTTCAAACATTGCGCAATCTAAATCTACCCTCCCTGATAAGTAACTCCCGTACTGTGTCATCCTTGGAGAAATCCATCCGACCTTACTCTGCAGTCAGCAAGGACATTTAGCTACTGGGGACCCTCTTCTTTCCCGTGTCTCACTTTTCTGAGAGAGGGCTTGGGGCTGGGGGAGGTAAGGAGGAAGGTGTTGATTGATGAGAGCAAAATCATGAAGGTCTGTCTCTCTTTTTTAATTTTTTAGTTGGGCAGATGGTGTCTCTGTGAAAGAATTTACCCATTGCTTTTTGACCCATTGACAGAAGATTAAATGGATTCCTTAGCCGTCTCCAGTCCTACACCTGACCGATTCAGCTAAACAACCAAGTGCCAAAATATGGATATTAAGCTCAGCTCAAAGCTTGTTGAATTCAGTGTAGGACTTTCTACTGAATCAGTGCTCTCTGTATCTGCCCCAATATGAACAGAACTAAACAAATATTAACAGCTATATGCAAGAATTATTCCTAAAAACACAGTTGTCTAAATATCTACTTAATTGTTTATGAATACTGTATGTCTTTCATAAGGTACTGACCTTAGTGGGAAACCTGTTTTCAAGGAGATGTGTGTACAGGACAAAGGATATTGAATGAGGTGATTGTAAATACATTATTCATTTCTAGTCATTACTGATGACCTTATGTATAACTTGTGAGTGACAGAGCATAGCACAGCTATGAATGATTGTTGTGAGGTCATCAGTCATGGGCAGAAAATAATTCTGCATCTATATGTGCCTCACTGCAAATTTCGTTTAGTATAACCACACTGTTTCAATATTTATGATTTCTGTATTTCAGTATTTTTATAAATTTAAGTATACTGCCTTGGGCAATGTCGCATGGAAAATATATCCAACAGGTTTTAATCTAGACATGTGTTTTTTACCCAGAACCCTGAGACATCAGGGTATTGTTGGTCTTCATATTCTGGGAAGGGACAGATCATTCCTATAGGAAACTATATTTATGTTAATAGGGGCTGTGTCATTGAATTTTCAATAAGGCCAGTGGCTCTGAATTTAAGAGTAATCCATATATTTGGAAGTAGCACTTAAAAACAAGTTTATCTAGACATGTGTTTTTTACCCAGAACCCTGAGACATCAGGGTATTGTTGGTCTTCATATTCTGGGAAGGGACAGATCATTCCTATAGGAAACTATATTTATGTTAATAGGGGCTGTGTCATTGAATTTTCAATAAGGCCAGTGGCTCTGAATTTAAGAGTAATCCATATATTTGGAAGTAGCACTTAAAAACAAGTCTATGAAAAAATATCTGATTTTTAATTTCCATAGGAACAATTATTAAAGAATTAAAAATTATTATAGTATTTTATCATGTTTCATATACTAACCTAAATACTTTCTCAGTGCACCACAGCAGTAAACTAATTCCATATTAAGAAGTAATCTTTTGTGTATTAAGAGCTGCTCTAATGTTAATGGTGAATTCCTGATAGAAACACTTTTGCCCTTGCAGACTGCCTCAACCACAGATGAGGATTTGTCTGTACTAAATATTCAGAGAAGTTATAAGAAATTAAGAAAGCTCAATTGATTAGATAGGTAGATAGACAAACAGACAGATAGAAAGAAACACTAAAAATTAATGTAATAAGTTATCACTGTGGAAGTAAGTTGAAACCGCTGCATATAGAAAGACTTCAAAAACTTAATTTAGATTACGTCAAATAAGACATACTGCTAAGCATGTAGAAGTAGATTATTTCAATCAAGTTACACACATATGAATACTCTAAGTAAGAATTAATGTAGCCGATGGCAACACATTGAAGCCTAGTTCTGACTGAAGATAGTTATAGAGGAATTTAATACAAATTAACTAATCAAGTAAAAAATATTTTCAATATATTTTACTGAGACTCTTCATAAAGACACGTCTCCAGCTAAACTGTATTGTGGTCAGTTTTCCTTAAAATGCAGTTGGTGTCCTCTATAATCTAGACTTATCTGGATAGTATGGAAGAAGGCTTTAATGTCCAGCCTGTTGAAAGTCTGGCTTCCAGACCGAGGTATTGTGCAGATCTCTCTTCTGCAGTTGTTCCTCTAATGCCCTAATGGAACTCATTCACGTCTCAAGAAATACTTCAACTGAAGCCACAGATTTAAATGGCTCAAAACATCCTGCACAAACTTCAGGTTACAAAATCCTGTATCAGGCAAAACTCAGATCATCTGAGGCTTTATTAGGAAACTTGTAATTGAGAGCAGCTTACCGAAAGACCTTTCAGATGAACTTAAGCCCAATAATGAAGAGAGGTGAAAGCATTTGAGTTTCATACTGATAGCTGTGCTAAAGCAAGGCTCATCTGAAATGAGAGCTTGTTTGGAGAAAAAACATTCCGAAAATCATAACTAGAGACAATACTCACCCAAGCAGTGGTGGAAAGAAGCTACTACACATCAAGCTCCTTGACTTAACAGCTGTGGGCCCAGTCTGCTGCACTTCAGTGCTGATAACAAACTACCCCTTTGTTTCTACAGGAGCAAGGTTAGACACATAATGACTAATAACTGGGATTATTAACAACACATAAATTTTGGCTTTATATCTAGGCATTTTTATTAAAAAATAAAAACACGTCAAGAGATAAATAGGCAAACAAAACCTCAGAAAACTCATCACTGTATTCCTGTACTTAAAGGGCAGCTACAAAGAGGATGGAAGCTCTCTCTTCACAAGGAGCCACAGGGAGATGACAAGGGGCAATGGGTACAAGGAGAGGTTTCATCTTGATATAAGAAAGAAATTTTTTTACAGTGAGAACAATCATCCACTGGAACAATGTCCCCAGTGATGAGGTGGAGTCCCCATCACTGGAGGTTTTCAATATGCAATTGGAAAGGGTGCTAGATAATCTCATCTGGCTCCCTTTACCATGAAAGGTTGGATCAGATGACCTTTCGAGGTCCCTTCCAATCTGGGCTGTTCATCATTCTATGATTCTATCACTATCCCAGCTCATCAGACAGAACTTTTTCAACAATTTTCAATAACATTTTAAAACCCACCATAATTCCCCAATTTCTTTGGCTTTTCAGGAAACTATCTAATAAATAGTGAATTCTAACTGGAATTGTTTTTGTTTGTTGTAATATTTTGTGTTTAAGGAAAATAAAATTGAAACTAGCATTCCTTACAAAACATTTAATGAATAAAGCTGCCAAACTATTTCTCTTCAAGTGGTTTGGTTTTTGGTTTGTTTTTTTTTTTTTTACCTAGTCCTCTCCACATTATTTATATCTCTGGTCAAACCTAACACGGATGACCAGAGGTATCTCGTCATGTTCTTGTTAGTCCTTAACACACTATTTTCAAAACACTTACTCCTTGAGAAAATCCCATGAATAGAAGACTGCCAATATCAAGGTCTCAAAGACAGAAATTGCTCCATCCTTTGTTCTGTAGTTTGAAAAACCACACAAACACCAAACAAATGAGTAAGTACAGGAAGTTCTCTCTTCCCACACTAACCCAGGCATATATCATAGCACTAAATGTTTGGACAGCCAAAGAAAGTCCCACAGAGTAGCAAGTTACCCCATAGCAGCAACACACAAGGTCTGTCCTTTGGGCACAGGCTTGGTCTGTGGCTCCCACAGAAAATGCAAGGTCTATTGAGGTAATTTTACCTTTTAGCAAAAGAGACATTTCCTCAGGTGATTTGCAGGATGCTGCTGGGCAAGAATGAACACTTAGGTAGGTTTTGTAGAGCAGGTGATGCCAGGTAATTTGCAACCCCACAGTAATCTGTATATGCATCAAAGCTCTAAAGTCTCTGAAACAGATTTAGTTTATTTCTGAAAAATCAACATTTATTTAAATACAAGCTTTTAATTTCTGATTCCGTCAAAGAGTTTGGGTGTGACCTGAGGCAAGATGCTTAACTTGTGGGACCTGAGGCATAGGGAATTCATGACAGACTAAATCTATAAGTAGTTGTTACAGATTTATAGACAGATTATATGCCGATCCTGATTTAAATACCTCTTCACTGGACTTTGTACCTTTAATATATTTCATCTTTAAATTCATTTACTGTGATGGTAAAAAAAGTCAAATAAGGCTTCTATCAGTAAATTTAAATAAACATAAGAAATTCAACAACAAATTATGAGATCTCATGAGACAGTTAGGCAGAACAGGCAGTCATTTCAAAGCCCACTCTTTTCCAAAGAAGCTGCTAAAAGAAATTAAAATGCATAACAAAGAGTGGAAACATACTTGGATTGGTCTATGCAGAAGGTGTGAAATAATTAAAGTAGCAGCATTTAAAACTGATTCTCTTGCCACATAAGTTTATGCAAGATTCTAGCTAAGATCAGCTTTAAATTTTAAAAATCAGTTTTTGTAAAGTTAATTTGAACATTTTTAACCTGATTCCTGCACAATTCCTCTCTAACATCAGTAGGTTCACCCTTCTCTACCCTGGTGCAAGTAACTAGAATGATTTAGGTAGCTCAGCTTGCCAACTAGGATTGTGATTAGGCTTATAGTGACCAGAGCTGTCTGGAAATGTTTCATTAGCACATGGTTAATTTCCGACATACATTTTTCCAGGAAAAAAAAATTTGTATTACCTAAACATCATATTTCAAAATGGGGAAAAAAAATCCTGAAATAGCAAAATTCCCCATAAAACAAAAAAACACAGCTGTAACAGTGAGCAAGAATGTTTACTGAAACATCCTTCTCATTGGTAGGGTTTTTTTAATCTCCTTCTCTTTCATGCTTTCTTTCATTTTATTTTTTTAAGAACAATAAATATCGTTATTTCTATACCTCCTGCAGTTCATTTGGAAAAGTGGTTTTGTTTCTCTTTGTTTACAGAGAGCAGAGCCTCCATTCAAATTCAAAGCTTGGCACAACTTATTAACATCTAGCAAATGCATATTGCACTACATCTTTCAATAGATAGACTTTTCAGTGTCAATTTAAAGTGAAACTTGTGGCCTTTCCTTACTGAAACCCTGATGGGAAAAATCTTTTCTTTATATGCAACTGTAACAGTTGCAGCAACAACAGCAGTGAAGATGTGCATTCATCCAAACTCCACCTCCGAAACTCTGAGATTTAAATTGTTCAGAAGCTTCACAAAATGTTCTTGTGTCTGGATTAATCTGTGGAGACCATCTCTGTGGATAAAAAGCAATCTCATCTTGAAATCCAGTGGGTACCACAACAACAAAGGGTAAACAAACAAATTGAAAACAGAGTAAAGAGAGGAAAAGATATAAACTTCTGGAGATAAATCTGGTATTACACAGAAGGAGGTGCATAACAGAATTTCAACATGAAACAGATCTACACGGTGAAACAGAGATTGCTTCCTTTGGCTACTTTCTCCCCTTTTCAGGTTGAATATGCTTCCTGGAAAAAACCTCTTCCTACACTTTTGTTGCACTGAAGAACTCTACATTGTCTAAGTAGTATTTAAATCAAAAGCGGGCCAGGCCTATATACAGCAAAGTATCTCTCAATATATAATGCACATATGCTCAAAATATGCATATACAGTTTTCTTGTAGTCTTTGCAAGTATAAATATGGGCTAAGAACAAAATATAAATGGCCAGATACTCAAATTGTATAACAAATATACCTCCACCGAAGCCAACATGAGACAAGCTGGGGAACTGGCCTGCTTTTTCAGAGGGAGTTCAATAGGAACACAAGCTGGGAGTAGTGAGGGGATTCACCACAGCAGTTACTATGACTACCTCTTGATTATGGACATTGCACACAATATTACATAGCTCTTAATATTTTCCCTTGTTAAAAAACCAAAAAAACCCAAAACCCAAAACCAAACCAAACCACCCCCTCACCTTCCCCCCCAGTCCACAACAACAACAACAACAACAACAACATGTTTTTTGTTCCAAACTAGTATAGAAGCACCCGAAGTTTCATTAATTACTAAAGTCTTTTCCTCTGTAAAATCACTGTCTGGTACCCTTATTTGAGGAAGATGTCACACCATCTCCTTTTGACACAAATGACTTTTGAACTCGAGTTCTTTCATCTTCTGCAGTGGAAATCTTAAGCAGCAGTGGTAGAAAGTACAGCAACAACTAACCTGGGGTATTCACATACACTCTTTCTCAGGCTTGTAAAGGCATTTACAGGTGTAAACCGTGGGGGGTAAAAGCCTTCTTTGGCTTGTTCAGAAAGGTAAGCAAATTGCTCAGAGTGTGAGTTTGACTTGGAAGTCAGTTCTCTGTGGGAGAACACAGTAGCCATGACTTTTTACAGCTACTGAATAAGCCAATGTACACAACTGACACTATAAAGTTCAGGACTAACCCTTCTTATGTCACATTTATATGTGATATGATTTTTCATTTAGGGCAACAAACAGCATATTCAATAACTATTACAATAAAAGCTAATAATTTAATTTTTTAAGATACAATAGGGTAGGCATTATCAGATAAAAACTTTAAGTCAATGAAACTACTGAAATTTTATTTGGAGTGTCACCCACAAAAGTCTAATTTTTAAAATGCAAGGATCAAGCCTAATAAATCTGTATTTAAGCATCTAAACAGAAAAGATATGTTACAGGTGTTCAGACATTCACAAATCGTGACTCAGTCAAAGGATTTCCAGTTAACAATAGATTATGTTGATTAAATTCATATATTTGTGTTGTGAAGACTATGCTCACAAATTTAAACTAAGCATTTTCCCAGAATGAAGATGACACTTCTTTTGCTAGCTTGTATTTTCATGGGTTAAAACATAGTTAATGCTTGAGATCTACCTTCCCATCACATATTATTTTTCACGTTTTCATGCATACTTTGTCAATTTTGTCTTTACATGCATGAGTACTGTCAATACTCAGTAAAATGGCAAGTATTAAAGCATCTTGATACCCTTCTAAGCTAGATATTTACTCATTTGACAGAGGCAAAAGTAGAAAAACAAACATCACCCTCGCAAAAGATGGTACAGTGATTACATGTCAAGAGCCATGATTAGAAATTAGGTATTCTGTTGCTCAGTATTTTGCTCTAAGCCAACAGAGTCCCTCCTTTCACTCTCTATGATCCACTGCATTTTTAGTATAATGTAATCATCCCAAAGTACTCATACAATTAGAGACTTTTAACTTCATTATTACTGATGGAATTTGGACTAATTAATAATTCCCAAAAGAACACTTAGCGTAATCTACATTTTGACAATAGAGCATGAAAATTAAAAGAACAAATATATGCACTTTTCCAGCTGTCTTTGAATTATGACAGTGACATTAATAGTTTGTTATATTTATTGCTTAGCATTTATTTAAACTGGTCATAGAGCATGATAAACATAATTAAAATTAATGAAACCTAAAGAATACACAGAGGAACAGATGTCAATGTCAATTGTATTTGCTACTTAAAGAGAACTCTGAAGTTGGAGGTTTGCATTTGATATTTGATTTATGTGATAGTTGACTGGTGTATGATTAATTGATACAAGTTATCTTTCTTATTTCACTACTACTGAAATGATAGTAAGAGGTTGCCAAAATGAGAGCAATTATTTATGAAACAATTCTGTGGTAACTTTTGCGTGTTACTCCAAAGTAGTTCTTGTAGTGATGGAACTTATACAATTTTAATATCTTACAATGAAATTCTCCTGACTGTTCTGACAATATTGTGGCTTCAGTTTTAGTTAAAAGCAGATAAGTTGGCATATATCTAGTATGTGTTCATTTCAGCTGTATGTTTATTATGTGGCCTGTATCTAAAATCAAGTTTGGGTCCCTGGCTCAGATATTTCAAAAGTCTTTTTCTGAATTACATTCTGTAACTTCAGTAAATTCTTCTTTGGATACAGGCTTTAAATCCCAAGCTTAGAATAATAAGCTTGTGGCTTTAAGCTTGTGCCTTGCCCATAATCAGGAAGTAGAAGACTGTTTTCCAAGGGTTTGCAGCACAATAGTATTTCCCCAGGCTATAAAATGTATCATAGGGCTTTGACTTCACTTGAATTAATCCTTTCCAAGGTCGGTCTCATCAGGTGCTATAGAAACCTCATACTGTTTACAGGCAAGGCTTAAACTTATGGAAAATGTTAGTTGCAAATAACACATCATAAGGTTTAAACAGAAGACTGTTTTCCAAGGGTTTGCAGCACAATAGTATTTCCCCAGGCTATAAAATGTATCATAGGGCTTTGACTTCACTTGAATTAATCCTTTCCAAGGTCGGTCTCATCAGGTGCTATAGAAACCTCATACTGTTTACAGGCAAGGCTTAAACTTATGGAAAATGTTAGTTGCAAATAACGCATCATAAGGTTTAAAAAGAATTATGCAGTAGAGCTATGTCACATCCCTCCAGCTGAGGGTATAGCCTGAATTCATCATTGGAGGCAAGGAATCAGGGCTGCTGGTGTTTCACTACCAGGCCTAAACTTGCCAGTTCTAATCCTGTCCTTTGACCTTTGCTTTATAGCTACCTATTGTCTGGAGAAGCAATTGAGTTGTTACCTAAAGCACAACTTAGTGAACAGAAGAAATACATGGCTGATGTTAAACGGTTTAACTTTCCCCTCTGTTTTAATTGTGTTGTCCTTAACTAATATTAGAGGGATGAATACAGATGAATAGGGTCCTATTTTTAGGGTCTAATTTTAGACTCCCCTTAGCCTGCTGTTCAAATACATCACACTGAGCCTAACTCATGCCCGGCCTGAGCTAGGCCAGCCCTGCATGATGCCAAGCCAACACGTCTTTTTCTATCTCCACCACAACACTACATAGTAGAAACTGAAAGTAAAATATAGAATAGCTCCACTGGGCACTTTGAAAGTCTAGCTGATCTGGATACGAATGATCTGGAGATAGGTACAAGAGGCTTAAAGTACCCAAAACTTCTATTTGACATTAATTTGGATTTGGTTCATATACTGTTTATGAAGAATGCAGAGAGACAGAATCATTGTAGTACTGTTTTGAAGGATAAACATACATACATATATATAAACAACTAACCACTGAGAAGCAATGCTGTGGAAGATAGAAAACAAGGAAGCTAACAAGGAATTATATCTCTACCTCAGAGCCTTGCTTTTTATCTCCTGTTTTTCAAAGTTCTCATCTGGGATGTCCTTTTCAGACTGCTTTATCTGCTCGGCATCTGTGTCTATGGCAGAATTTTACATAGCTGTTGCAAAAAAATTATGAAGTCAGAAAAAGTGGTTCCAAAAATAATCCACAAGTGGCTCCAAAAAAAGATCATCTTCCCATTTAGGAAATGAATACATTTAGAATCATTTAAACTATGGCCTATTATTAAATTCAACCTTCATCTAAAGGGTTTGAGTACTCTCATTGGCAACTTTTGAAATTACAATCATGTGTACAAAATTGCATTTGCAGAGGACTTGCTCTTTTATTTTTGAATACTTCCTTCCCCACAGCTGAGTGCAAATCAAACATGTTTTTCACCCACATTCTGCGATTTTTTTAATGAATAAGCAACAACAACAGTGTATGCAGATAAATCCAGAAGCTGCACACTTAGCCTTCTAAAATTTGGCTCACAAGTACAGGCAAGTAACATGTATTGATGTACATCAACACTGTATTTCTCTGAGTTGTTAGCTGCTATTGCTTTCTTGAACTGCCACAGATTTATCACATTGTACTATATGAGAAAGAGACTTACTCATATTGAATGATGTTTCAAAACCAGCTGACATGCCGTCCTATGAGATCTCTGATGTTCATGGCAAGAATCATTCTTAACATGAATGGAAATGTAAGTATATGGCTCATAACTTCAATTGACTGTGCACCAAGATGTCCTGCAGATTTAATAAAGAGATCACCATAGTTCAGATCTCTGAATAAATGGGGTTCATTTCTGTGATTCTACAGTTCCATGCAATTCACTTATTGCTTGCAATTTTACTTGGCCTTGACTTAAATTGTAAATTATTGTTTTGCTCAATTGCCCAATGTAAAGGACTCTCTTCATTTTGCTACCAGAGCTTTCATAAATAATGCCATGATGTTTTTTCCTAATGAATGGTGAAGCTGTGCAATTCTAGATTTCAGTGAAATTGAAATTATCTTCTGGAAGCTGCTTTGCCTCATTTTCTCAAGCCAGTGAAGAGACTAATCACTCTCTCTTATTAATTGCATACCTCCACAAATGATTTTGCAAACCCTTATGTTGACAAGCTTGCTTTTGAAACTGGTTTCCCTACTGTACTAACCATCCTGAACAACATCATCTGCTTAACCCCTACCTGAAATCCTAGGAGAAGAGCTCCTGACTGATTTATAGTTCCTGCTGGAAAAACAAAGTAAAACAAAAATCTTAACAAAAAGGAAACACTGAAAGGCTTCTAGATTCATAAATATTTAACAAAGTTTTTTAAAAAAAGCAAATGTTAACATTGTTTCTCAAGATGTTTTGAAATAAAAAGAAAAACCAGAGAGAAGTGGGGGGAGGGGGAAGAAAAAAAGAGAAAGAAAATTTCTGCAGATAAAACTCTTGGGACAAAGCCCTCCTTCTTGAGCTGAGGTTCTGTGATCCTCTATTTGTTTTAATGCTTTGTCGGAACCAGTACTACTGTGCTCGTTAGAATTGCATTTCATTCATTAGTGATTTAGATATTGTGCCAAAATACCAAGATACATATAGACAGTAGCGTACAGACAGTACTTCTCTTGACAAAGCGGTCACACATAGATGTTTTTCCTGATGTTTTACTGTCAATCAAGATAATGAATGAGCTAACCATCAATGGTTTCTGGAGCATGCTTGAATACATATAAAGCCACTTACAAAAGTACAGAGAGGACTCTTAGTTCTGAATTAGGTCATTCATTTGTCTTGTTTTTAAAAGAATTGTGAAAAAAATAGTAATTTCATTGCCTAGGGATGCAGAGATGCTTGAAACAGAAACAGAATACCTGTTGTTATGCATGCATGTATAAATTAGGAGTGATTTGCTCTGAAGATACTACTTATTGAGCTACTAAGAAAAAGCCTAACTAAGGCCAGAGGCAGTGCATTATCCACAAGAGAGCTGAATATGGGATTCAGTGCTCTGCTAAGCTAATTCCCTGTAATGCTTCAACCTATGCAAAGTACCTCTCAGAACTTACACCACAAAATGTGTGATTTCTTTGCATATCTTAAACTCCATGCAGCAGGAGAGTGACCAGCAATTTTTGTGGTGTTCAGAGTAGAAGATGACTTTAATGAAAAAGTATACTGTTGTAACCAAGACACTGAGCATTTCCATACTGTTTTTGTCAAAGGAGCACTAGTTGTTAAGTTTCATGGAACCCTTATGAGATACAGGAAAGATTTGTATGCTAAGAAACATGGACACTTTTGTTTGAAACGACTAGTACCACTGTATAAAAGCAAAAAGTGCTGAAACTACATTTAAATGACAATGTTGAGGAAATTTTATTTCCAATATATTAACTGAGCAGCAGTCATTCCCCCAGTTTATGCAGGATTTTTCTTAAGAATCATAGATAAATTCAGGTTGGAAGGGACTTTAGGAGGTCGTTATTCTAACCTCCTGCTCAAAGTCAGCTAGGAGATCAGATCAAATTGCTCAGATCCTCTCTTATTTCAATTTATGCCCACTGCCTCTTATTTTTACACTATGTACCTCTGTGAAGAGCCTGGCTTTATCCTCTTGATAATCACCTCATGGGTATTGGAAAGCTGCTAACAGGTTAAACGCCGCCAAAGCCATCTCTTCCCCAAGCTGATCAAGCCCCAATCACTTGGCTTGTCCTCACAGACCGAGTGCTCCAGCTCCCGATCATCCTGGGGGCTGTTCCCTGAACTCACCCCAGTTTACCAATGCCTTTCTTGTACCGAGGGCACCAAAACTGGATGCAGATTGTGGTCTAAAGAGTGCTGAGTAAAGTGTTATGATCTCTTCCTGCAATCTCCTGGCTATGCTGCTGTTCATACAGCCCAGGATGCTGTATGTTGGCTGTCTTTACTGACAGGGCATGCTGCTGGTTCACATGCAGCTCACTGTTTGTCATGACACCAGGGCCTTTTCCACAGAGCTGCTACCCAGCAAGCTCATCGCTAGGCTGTGTCATTGCAGGGGCTCTTCTTTCCCAGATGTGGGGCTTAGCATTTGTCCCACACTCTTGAATTACATGAGGTTCCTGTCAGCCCATTCCTCCAACCTCTCTGGGTCCCTCTTAATGGCAGCTCTTGTACTCAAGCATATTAGCTGGCCACTCCAATTTGGTGTCATCTAGGAACCTGATGAGAGTGCACTCTGTTGCTTCCTCTAGGTCATTAAGAAAGACGTGAAACAGGACAGGTCCCAGGGTTAATCTTTATGATCCTTGTGATACTCCACTTGTTACTGGCCTCCAGGCAGCACATGATCTATTAAGCACAGCCCTCTGAGACCAACCATTTCTTTTACTTATCTACTTGTCCACCCATTCAGATGATAATATCCTAACTTAGACACAAAAATATTGTGGGAGCAAAGTCTAAAGCCTTGCTTCATTTGAGGTAAATTACATCCTCTCCACCTGCCGACAAATCCAGCCACTTTGTCATAGAAGGCAATCAGGCTGGTCAAGCATGATTTACCCTTGGCAAATCCATGTTGATTACACCCAGTCACCTTCTCTTTAATGTTCCCAGAATCGTGCTTTAAGAGGACTTGCTGCATGGTTTTCCCCATGGCTGAGGTGAGGCTGTCTAGTCTGTAGCTCCGCAGGTCATCCTTTTGGCTCTTTGTGAAGATGGGTGGGACATTTGCTTTTCTCTAATCATTGTTGACCTTCTGCAATCTCCCTGACCTTTCAGAGATGATAGGGAATAATCTTACAATGGCATCAGACAGCTCTCTTGGCACCCTTGCGTACAGCCCACTTAGTTTTACAAACTTGCATGAGTAGAGCTCTCTCAGGTAATCCCTTTCTCAGTCCCTGTTCAGCTGATAGTTGATCTCATCATAAAGTTTCAAGCAATTTGTAGTGCAGGTCTGTGGATTATCTGTGGGTTCCCCCTCTAGCTTTTATTTCTTACGGACACACTGTGGTTCATCATTGTAATTCTAGTCCCACAGTGCACCATGGAATTTGTAGGCTGGCTGAAAGATATAGGACATCAAACTGAAATTCAAAAACTGCCATAGTGGTTTTTTACTTACTGAATTTTGAATTATAGGTCAAAAAATGAGACCTCTGCAGGGGGAAATGGATGACATTATTCAGGATTTAGTCAAAGATGAAAAGAAAAATCAGCAGACTTCAAATCTTTCTGCATGGTTTGTTGGTTTTTTTTCAAGAAAAAGTGTAATTTTCTGTGACAATCCAATACTTCCATAAAGAGAATAACTGTTTAAGAGTCAAAAACCTGACTGGACACAGTCCTGGGCAACCTGCTCTAGCTGACCCTGCTTGAACAGAGAAGGGGAGCTAGACTAGATTATTTCCAGATGTCTTTTCCAACCTCAATAATTCTGTGAGTCTATGAATTTACTTTCTACTTTGAAACAACTTTTGCAGAAACAATCTAATAAACTCTACTCAGGCCAGTCTATCACCACCAGTCAAAGACGTATGTCATTAAATCTTGTTTCAGACCTCTAGACTCTATGTTCTTTAAAGAGAAACCAGGAAGGACTAGAAACATTTTGGCTGTAGGCTATAACACCAATGATGCTTAAACATAGAACTATGACAACAAGAAAAAACAGTGTACATATCAGAGGATTTGGAGCCCTTATGTGTCTATATGTAAAGTTCAAGATTTAGTTTATAACCTCAAACTATGTCCTGAAGTGCTCTGTCAAATTTGAAGGGATTTTTCTCATAAATTATCTGGGAAGAAGTCAAGAAGAAATTTCCAAAACATAGATAATTTTCTTTCAAAGTGGATTATGTTGTCTCTAAATACTGTCACTTAGGAAAGACATTCTTGCAACTGTTGTTAGCAAAACAAGAGGACTGGACTTTTCTGTATCATTTCAACCTGTCCAGTGTGAAGCAAGACCCCATGATCATGCAAGTTCAGCAGTACCAGGTTGTCCTGGTTTCGGCAGGGATAGAGTTAATTTCCTTCCTAGTAGCTGGTACAGTGTTTTGGATTTAGGATGAGAACAAAGTTGATAACGCACCCATGTTTTAGTTGTTGCTAAGCAGTGCTTACAATAGCCAAGGACTCTTTAGTTTTCCATGCTCTACCGACTGAGAAGGCTGGAGGTGCACAAGAAGCTGGGAGGGGGCACAGCCAAACTGGCCAAAGGGACATTCCATACCATGTGATGCCATGCTCAGTACATAAACTGGGGAAAGCTGGCCGGGGGGGCCGCTGCTCGGGGACTGGCTGGGCATCGGTCGGCGGGTGGTGAGTAATTGTACTGTGCATCACTTGTTTTGTGTATTATTATTATTATCATATTATTATTATCATTTTATTTCAATTATTAAACTGTTTTTATCTCAACCCACGAGTTTTTCTCACTTGTGCTCTTCCAGTTCTCTCCCCCATCCCACCGGGTGGGGGGAGTGAGCGAGCGGCTGCGTGGTGCTTAGTTGCCGACTGAAATTAAACCACGACACAGGTGAACTAGCTATGAAAGATATGATGTAAGATCAGGAATCTATGTGAAAAACTGCCTTAGTCAGGCTGTCAATGGAATTTAAAAATTTTCACATAAACCCTTTTTCCCACCTTTATAAGCAATAAAGGACTTTAAATACTTTGGGTTTTTTTTTAATCTACATCATGTGATAACGGTGATAAAATCAATCAGTCCTCAGAGGATGTATGCTCCAACAGTAAATCCAGAATGTGACTAAGCATTAATCACTTAACAGTAGAATATATAATGTTCTTTAACTCATGTCTTTTTTCCCAATTTTATGGTACATTGTTGTTGCAGTATGCAACATCGTTACAGTAGTGAACTTGAGAGCCAAAAAGAATGAGTATAAATTAAATAGTAGATATTAAGATTAAGAACTCAAAACCCATTTTATATTTAATTAATCCATATATTTTTAATAATTTAAATGTCACAGGACATACAGGAGGATATTATAAAATATAATAACTAAAAAAGTAACTAAAAAAGAGCCGTAATTTAAGCAACAGTTCCTATTTTGTGGAAATAGGAAACTAAACGCTCAGCAAAAATGATATGAGCATGCAGAATGGTTAAAAGAAAACTGCTGAACAAAATTGGTCTTTTTTAAATCTGATGATATTCACAGGAGAAGTTTAACTTTATTAAAGAGTGAGTGAATCTGTGTGGATGTGTGCGTACATGAGAGAGGAATATTGACTAAAATAATCACTACCTTGGGAAAGGCATTTGATTAACATATAAGCAATTAAAATAAATAGTCTAAATTATTTCACATTTCTGACTTAAGAGCTAGTGTTTGATTAGACTGTCACGGAAACTGTCATATATGATCTGATTAGTATTTAACAATGACTTGCTTTAAGAATACATAGTCTCTTTGGGATAACAAAATCATAGCCCCAGAGGAAAGAATTAGAGATAATTATCTCATTTTTTGATGAGTGAATTGAATTATTAGGCATTAAGTCTTCCTGAAAAAAAGTCATGACTGCTTCATTTTAAATTCATACAGCTAACATTATTATTACTGCCATCCAGTCTTACACTGATTACTCTAATAGAATGACTGACTGCCAAAGTTAATTTCTAGAGGTCCTGCTAAATGACAGCCTTGAAGTTTGGCTCATTTTGTGTTGCCAACTACACAAAACTTAAATATTTGACCTTTTGTCCTCCCATCACATACCTATTACAGACATAATGCTCTCTCAAAACTAGATTATCTGCTAAGCATAGTACTAGTTCTGGAGTCAGAGAGTGATACAAGGGGCATTAAAGTGCAGATGGATACTGAAGGAAGGGCAGACTGCCTGCAGCCAGAGTCAGCCCACTCCACAAAAGGTCTTTCCAAATCCATGCAAAGCACTTTGAGCTTGCTGCTGCTGCTATTCTTTTAGTGGTAGAAGGCTAAATGGGGAGGGAGACTAAGGACATTGTATGTTTCTGTGTTCAGGAGTGGCACCCAAGCATTGAGTGGCTGGGAACGGCAGGTCTCAGATGACCCTGGCACTCTTCTCCAGTAAGACACAGAGGGGTCAGTTAAGAGAAGAGGTCTCACTTTCAGGCAGCTGCGGAAAGAGAATTAACAACTCTCACTCCTATTGCATAGTACTGGCAACCGCAGCACAGCTTCACTGCAGTGGTGTCGGCAAGAGGGCAGTAGACCCTAAGGAGGGATTAGACAGCTAGCCCTCCAGCACCGAACCTTTTGCTATGGTGGTAGCAATGGTGACCCCAGCAGCGGCCAATTAAAGCCTAATCTGCAAGCTGGACAGACTCTAGCCTGGCCATCCCAAGGAACAAGTACACTGTGTAGAAGGAAAGCACACCTAACCTCAGTACAGAAGAGCACGATCCCCTTAATGGCACAGCTATGCTCCCGTAAGGACTGTTGGTCAGTGCCATAACCACCTACTGCAGTTATCCAGGGAGTGAGAAAAGGGGAAAAGGAGGGTGATCGACTTATAGGAATAGGATTAATTCCTTCAAACTAGCATATACGTATTGACAGATTTCAAGCACTGAAGAACACTTCTGTGCCACATTCTGTAAAAGTGGGTGCTATCACCTACTAAGCAGGGAAAAAATAAAGCTACAGGGTGAATGAGCACCAGTGCAAGCAACGAGCCAAACGTTCCAAGCACAGGGGCTGTTGTTCAGCAGCAAAACCAGGAAACAAAACAGGACTCCCTGGACTTGAATATTTTCCAGGAAACCAATTTCTCCAGTGAACTTTGTTGCCTTACAATCAACTCTACCTCAAACAAGAGATGTCTGAAAAACTCGAAATTGGGCAAGTTCTGTCACTGGCCTGCTGGATTAAAATAAACAAGTCATTTTTTTATGTTATTCCGTAGCTTCACGGCCCACAGTATTGGCAAAATGATGCCTGCCCTCTGTTTTGAGCATATTGAGTCCAATAGAGAACTACATTATTCATGTTTCCAGTATGTGAAGGACTTCTTGTACTGATGGATGTTCTTAGTTCTATTTTTATAGAGTTCCATTTTTAATGTATACATTTCTCTCTCTTCTTCATTGCCTGGGTGATCCTGATTTATAAGCACTGTAGGTCAGGTCAACTATAAAAAAAGTTTTGATTTTCTGGGATCTCTCTTTGAAAATGAAATTACTGTTTTGAGGAGTAAAATCTGGCATAAAGCAGAGAAAAAAGTGGAGCACATATAAATAAATACGTCCTTGTAGCCATAGAAGAATGATGATGAGGGTTATCAAAACTAGATACGACCTTTATTCCCTCTGCTTCTGGCAATTTCTGGAAACCAGAAAGCTTTGCTGCAGTTACAGCTGAAAACCCAAAGGCATATATATAGCTATTATAGTGTTTCCATACTGAGATGTTCCAAAGCTAGGAAAGTTTTTATTGAACTGAAATTTTAGAATTAAAACTAAGAAAAAATAATCCCTGCACACCAAAGAGGACCTTAAAGAAACATACAGGTATTGACAATTAATAAATTAAAGTTGAGGCAGTTTGGGCAAATCTCCTCCTTATCTGCATGTGTAGATGGCACAATAAACCAACAATTCTGATTGTGAGATGTCTCAAAATATATAATGATTATGGTGTTACATTTGATTAGAACAGAATGCATGCAATGATTATTTCAATATCATGCTGAGACAGTAGGATATTGTCTGAGCCTTTCTGACCTTCTTAAATGTTTCACAATTCCTCCAGCAATTTCCTCTAAAATTTTTACTAGCTTTACTTTCACCTTCAATTAGGTCATTCTAATCAAAAGCCAAATTAAAACACTAAGCCTAAGCAGCTTCTAACGTATTTTAAACATCAGTGAAAAAATTAAACCCAGAATATGTACAATGATCTTCCATCAGCCTTTGTTTTCCATGTCATTACAAAAATGAATAATATGTTATCTTAGATGACTTGGAAATGACCTTTACCAAAACTTCTTATTTTAAAGGATTATATTCCTTATTATGAATTATTGATCTATTAATTGTAGATTTCTGTCTTCAGTGTTGAACTGCAGGCATATTCTGAGGCATAATATTTATTGAATGCTACAGAGAGTGCTCAGATTAATTTACTTGTCTTGCTGATGTACTAAGTCAGTTAGTTTCTCAACAGTGATTTTATGTTTGAATTTCCTACACACAGCAGAAAAGCTGTGAGTAGATAAGGAAGTGCTCCTCTCCCACTTTTGCTCTCCATTCCACAGGGACACTATGACTAGCAAGGGAAAAGAAAGAGGAAAAGCCACAATTTCAATGGTCCGTGCATTTCACCTAGGAAAGTCCCTTTCATTCCTGCTCTCTCCTCTAAGAACACTAATAAATGCAGTATATAAAACAAAGTCTTGTGACCTGCATTGTTATGGCTCAGTTATTGTCTTCTGAGAGGAGAAATGGCAAATTAGCCAGAATTCATTTTACTACATTGAGATGGAATTACATAAACTAGATACAGAGATACCAATGAATATTTTAATAATGAATTATTGAAAAACTACCTCAGCCTGACGCAATCAGTTACCTTTATGAATCAAATACCTTTATGACCCCGGAAAGCATGCTAGAAGGTTAGGTTCTGTTGCATTCTTTGGGTATATTATACCAGTTGATGATAAACTCCTGTCATTAGCTCAAAAACTTTTGATGGTTAAACTTCATATAAGCCGTTTCTACACAAAATTGGTATCACCTCTTGGTAGCAAGTGATTTCACACCATATCGGGTATTTCTCATTCTCTTGCAATGATTTGAAACAAAAATAAAATTATACAGGCAGCATGCTACATTTAACCAAAAATTAAAGTAAAAATAAATATGTACCATGTCTATCTGGACCAAACTAGTACTGCTGCATGGTTTAGCACAGATTTAGCATTAAAAATCCTGGCATCACAACATCAGGAAAAATATTGATAAGTGCTAAAAGAAAGTATAAGCAAGCTGTACTTTATCTGTGTAAGAGCTGATGGAGCTGTGATATTGCTTATACTATCTGAGCCACCTGTTGAATGTAATGTTTATTTTCCTGTTTACACAAAACAGTAAGCGAGGGTTTGGAGGAAGTCAGATGCAAACACACTATGTTGCAAAATAGAAAATAACGCAGCAAGAAATTAAACAAAGAAAAGCAAGAAGGAAGATAAACAATAAATTGTATAAGCTGCAGCAGTAAAACACTGCAGACGTGAACCGTAGAAAGGAGAGAGACACCTTTCATAGTACAATATAAGCAAAAGTCAGCAAAGTCTCATGGATAACTTAAAAAAGCAACACAAAGTTAACAGCCAATCATGGAAGACCTAGATCAAATAAGTCCCAACAGCTCTACTCTGAATCCAACTGATCCCGGTTTTACAGAAACAGGTGCAGAAAAAGTACAGAACTCTTGTTCTTCAAGGAAATTGTTGCATACATATGTATCATCCCTGCATCAAATGAAAAATCTCACCATTGGTTTGCTGGCTTTCTCCCCATAGTGTTTCACCAGTGTTATTTACACTTTTCTCCAACTCTGCAGATTACTGTCCTGAACATATTCTTTCTTTGAAATTGATAGGATTTTGTGAAGAAGCATAATTTATACTTGTGCAAATTAAATGGATTTAATTTTCTTGTTAAATATAGAATGAATAATCAAACCCAAATTCTATGTGTTTTCCTGTGAAAATTTAACAAAAAAAATTATATAAAACTTTAAGGAAAATGAAAAGACAGAGCTATTATGATGTCTTGCCTTGTTTCTGCAGATATTAATGTGATTTCATTTTGGCAGCATCTGAGCTCTACCTATTTTTCACATCAATCATATATTTCTCTCTTCTCTGGGAAAAAGATTCTCAGATTTCACTACAAAAGAATGCAGCAAATTATAATTGGGAAAAAATGAATGTCCCTTAATAGTGGTTCCACTGTATAAAAAAAGCAGCATAGTATGCTGTTCACATCCTACCATGCCCAAAATGAATGATGAGCTTCTCTTAGTGAGCTGGAGGGAATGTGGAGGCATAGGACACTTTATGCATATTTGGAAGCAACATCCTTAAAAGAAACCACTCTGGGAACTGATCAGGGAAACTGTTTATAAAATAAGAAAAAAGCAACAAAAAGGGAGCCTTTTCCTTCAGGTAGGTTCCAGCATTCACAGAGTCTGTAGCAATCTGTCCCTTTGTGTACACAGGAGAACTGATGAGCTAGCCTACTTCTCTGCTGGCAGCGAGAATCACTCTTGCTCCATAGTGCAGATCAAAAAACACACAAACATGTGTGGCCCATACTGAAGATGAAAAACATCCAGCCTTGAAAGGAAACAGAAGTAATTAATCTATTAAAAATAATTATGCATATTAATCATACTGCTGTAACTGGCATCTGTCTTTCAAGTTTGAGGGAGACTTTTGAAATCTCAGTGGAATCTATCAATTTTTCTTTCCCAAATATAAGTATAACAGCCTAAGGGTTTGTTGGGTTTGGTTTTACACTGTGTAGCACTCACCCTTTTCATTCGGCCAGTTTAAAGAGAACAGAATTATTTTTTTCTTAGTAGCACAGAGAAGTGTAATCTATACTTCCCTGCACAGTCTCCAATTCAGCTGAATGAAAGGAAGGTTCATTGCCAGCGGGGAAGAATCAGGGAATACACTCCAATTAGCACAGCCTCCACAGCCTTACTCTACAGTTCTTCCTACTGAAGACCCTTTTCTAAGGATGCTAAATCAGCCAGATATCTGATTTGAGAACCCAAATCTTTGCGTCACACATACAATCAGCATCAGCTTACACTGAATCCAGCCCACTGGGCTTTGTGGTTACACAGCCACCAAAGTAGTTGGTTGTTTTCAACCTCATGAGAGTCAACTTTGTAAAGAACAAATAAAGTAATTAAAAATGTTTTTTTTCATTTATACGTTATGGTAAAAATACAACTACAGCTGCTTTAGGACCTGATTTTTTTCCCCTGAAATAAGAAAAAGTAAAGAAACAAACTTGCTTCAAACAGAGCAGAACCTAAAGCTAATTTTCACTACTGCATCAAATAGGTCCTCACAGAGGAGGTTATATCTGTTCCAACATCAGCAACTCCTTATTCTGCTTCTCACAGAGATTTATAAACACAACCGAGAAGGAAACAATCTAGTATCTACACTGATCCTCATTAAGATCTTTGAAACACAGTCAGAATCAAACTGCCACACAAGAGATGAAAACAACACTTGTGAAAATGCTCACTGAATTTTTTTTAACCCAGTTTGGGTTCTTCTTTTTCCATGTTCACATTTGGTTCTGCAAAACAAAGTTTCTCCCTTTCCTCCACTCTATAATTACAGTTCTGCACTCAGTTCTGCAACATGACACAAATTCACCGTACTGTACACATCATCTTTGGGAAGGTTACTGAAACTGGACTCTATCTCTCATCTGTAGACAGAGACCGGTCCACAAAGGTAATTCAGATATGAAGAGGACTAAATGTTCCTCATCAGGACCCACTCTCTCCCCGTTGACTAGAGAGAGAACCTACAGTGACTACACACCTAACTAAGGCTCTTCAGCTGTGGGGGGTTGATGCAGACTGCCTATTTACATACTTAAAATAAAAAGTCCATTTCCCTGCATTAAAAAAATTATACTAGACTTAAATTTTTTTAGTGAATATTTTTCAAGTTGGAATGACAACTTGGGATACATATTTTGGGGTGCTAAATTTGGGTAAGAAAAGAAGCAGGGCTACGGAAAATCAGGTTGTAAAGGAGAAAATGCCACCAGAGGGGGCCTCATTATCTTCTTTTGTTTCTCCAAATCTGCAGTGAAAAATTTCTTTTGTACAAACTATCACTATTTTTATCAACACCTCAACATTTAAGCAACCGAAATTGAAAGCAGCTAAACTTCGGTTCTGTTTTATTTTCCCTCATGCAACTTCTACTGAGATCAATTTGATACAAATAAAATTGACTTTGCCTTTTTATGAGGGCAAAACTGAGCCTCTGTACCTTCAACTACCCCTTTACCTGTAACATGGCTTCACAAGACATCAAAACTACAGCAAAATGCAATTTCCTCTGAACAGCAGCGTATGAAAAAGAAAAGGATTTGATTAGGGGGGACAAAGAGATGAGGTGTCAGTTCCCATTTTGAAATGAGTTATCAAGAGACACCACTTGAGGAGAGAGATTGAATGAGCATATTTCGGTTCTAACAGGTTTACTTCCTGCCATGCCACTAAACAATAATTATAAGGTATTGTAAGTGATCCAGGGAGGGCCTGTATAAATCAAAAAAACCACATTTTAAAAGGGGCAGGAGCTAACGCCTCCTTCAGTGACTGTAATTTGATAGTAGTAGAGGGTTGTAAAGAAATATAATATTTTCTCATTACCTTCCTAACTGGTTTGTTACGCAGCTCAGACACCCGAAAATTAGACACTGTACAAACAGGATTATATCATGCCAAGTTTACTTTACAAATTCCCCTGCCTTGCTTTGCCTTCGTTTTATCGTTAAAAAAGCATATTATGTATTGGCTTTCTTTTGCCACTTCACGATACAGCTTTTATAGTGACAGATGTGCCGCTTTGGCAAGCTGCAAACATTGCTCAGCACTTGTATCACCAAGACCCATTTCAAGGGGTTCGTAACATAGCTTGGAATTAAAAACATTGCTGTATAAAGGAGTCAGTCTCAAACATGGAAAGAAAAGGAAACTAAAAGTAACAAACACAATGGCTAAAGACAAAATACAAACTTTTTCTTCAAGCTTTCAGAGCTACATGATATAGAATTGAGTGGATGGTAGTTCTTTCTGAAAGATTTCAAAATGTTTCTTTGTTTCCTCTACTGTCGTTAAATCAAAGCCTTCTGAACAGGATAGAAACAGCCCACCGGTGATTTTCTCTTGAACTCACGCACTGGACTCCTGTACTTCTTATAGGCTAAACATTCACTAGTATAAAAATGTGACCCTTGTCACTAGCAAGTAACCCGACAACCGGGTTAGACAGTCAGGTTTCTTCCCCCTTTCTCCTTCCTGCTGAGAACCGTACTTCTTTCAGCTATAATTTATGGGGGAATACAATGACCAATTTAACTCATGGTTGGAATTATCATTTATTAAATATGCACAACTTTTTTAGTGAAAAACAGCTGAAAATTTCTTCAGTGTAATATTACAAGATAGGATACTCCAGGAGATTTTTGTGCCCATTCATGTGTCTAATTTTGATTCATATGTCTCATTTTGTGCTTTTGAACAGTCACATGCATTTCAAATATCAGCCACTTTACTGTGGTACCTTGCAATTTCCCTGTTACGCATAGGCAAAGCAATCCAAATGATGGCATTACTCACACTTAAAAGTACCTTACGTCATCAACCAACCAGTGAACAGTGCAACGTAAGCTACCACTCCATCAGTAATTAATCTTCTAGCTAAAACCTTTTTGAACAATAGGAACGTTATGGATGATTATACTGCATGTTCACATTTGGAAGCCGAAAATTATATTAAGATTGCCTGGAAGATACAGATAATAAAATAGTACTGAAATCTATTAAAATAATGATGTCAATGGGGGAAGGGAGAGAAAAACCCTGAGCAACTTGGTCTGATCTCATGGCTGACCCTGCTTTGAACAGCTTGGAATAGAAACCCTCTGAAGTTCCTTCCAACCTGAGTTATTCTATGGTTCTATGGAGAAAGGTGCCACCACTTAAAATGCCAGCCAGATTTTCACTCAGACAACCCAGAAGGTATGACATCAAAAATAGAAACTGAATATCCAAGAGAGAGAACAAGTTATTCCAGCAGTATCACATTTGGACTTCAAAGAATTAAAAATCGCACCATAAAAAAACTTATGCCAGTTAAAAATCACCAGGAGAGAAACATCTGTGGCCACGCAGTTGATCTGCACTGAAATCTTTGCACAACCGATATCAGAGAGAGTTGCAAGAATAGTAACAGTGGAGCTGATGGACAAATCTAAGAAGACACAGTGCACTGGAAAAAATCAAATGTAATATAGCCTTTAGCAAGAGGAAAGGAGAAATGTCGGAGAAAGAGAGATATATTTGCAAACTAATGTTCAGTTTTGTAGAAATGTTTTCCGCAATGATGTTCATTTTCAGATAGTTCAGACAATTTCTTATTTAAAAGCAAACACAAGACTTTCTTACAGAAATGACAAGGTACTTCTTTGGGATTTTAAAAAATATTTTGTATTCCTCTTCTTTCTATTCTGTTTCTGTAAGCTTTTAGGAAATTTTCACTCTTTTATTTGCAAGGATGAGAGTCCTGATATCACAATACTCACTTACACAAACTGGCAATAACGGATCTTTATATGAGAAGCACAAATAACCACTGTGCAACCACGCACTCTTAGAACAATCTTTTTTGGCCTAACCAGAAAGGATGTGTCCCTCCTCCAAAACATACACTCAAAACAAGATAAAATTTCTGAGATGGCAGCACTTCTGTCCACTTTTCTACACTCAGGTCCAGACAGGAATTTTCAGAGGACCACAACTTCATTAAACCTCTGCAGATTTAAGCATTCACGGCTTGATTTCAGTTGATTACTATTACAATTGATTTCCATTTTCTTCTTGAAGTTCTGGGATGTTTCCAGTTTCTTACGCTGACCTGCTGATTTGTCTTCAGCAAATCTTTATCACATCATCTCACAGTTAGGTCCCATACTGAATTTTTGTACAACTAAATTGTGACATAGACAATGTTATTTCAGCATTACAAAAGGAACAGGTATTTTATTATTTGAAACATGGCCATCGGTGTTTTGGAAGCACTTTCTAAAAATTACATGTAATTGAAAAAAGATAAAGGATTGAGGAACATCATGGCGTCTGAGGCTTGCTTGCTTTCTTTAGACTCTAGACTAGAAGAAAATCTCAGTAACAATACATTCTTTTACATAACACTTACAAATAAAGCTTAGCATGATTTTTTCCACTTTTCCCTTGTGTTTCTTTTTGCTTCAAAAGACTCATCAAATGCACTGAATGGCTTTATTTTGAGAACTGGAACAAAAGTGATATAACTATAAACAATTCATGCATATATTTCCACTTTATAAGATGGAACTTTCCATCTTAAGCTATTTCTGTTTAGCACTTGTGAGATCATTGTTACTCTCTTTTTTATTCAGTTGTTTGTTTGGATCCATTCCACTTAATACGGAAAACAAACAGTTTAAGTAAAGAGAATGGTGTAAGTCTGGTATTCAGACAGTGCTATTCTGTTTAAAACACAGGACAATCATCTCCAGCATTGCCTCATTCCAGTCTTATATTGGTTACTGGAAAGTTATTGCCAAACCAGCAGTTGTGTAATGGAGTGGCAGCTAAGAACAGGGCATAGGGATGTTTCTGATTATGCACCTCCGTGCTGCTGACCAGAGGAAAAAAGTGTGAACTTACTGTCCGCTACCAGTGAATTTGAGGTCTTTGCTTTCTGCCCTTGTCTCTGTAACAACACTCGACTACAGTTTGAGCTACCCAGATCTGCTGACACCGCAGCACATTTAGAACAAGTTCTACTGAAGAATGATGATGTATTTCTGCCAGGAAAACAATGCTGAATCTACACTCTTGCATGTGCCTAAACTTCTCTTTATGTGGACATACTGAGACCAGTAGGCAAATCCAAAAAAACCAGACTAATTTCCTGGCAATGATGAGAAATTTACACTTGTTCTCATCTGTGATTCTGGGGCAATTAACTAAAAATTTAAATATGTAATTATTTGATTGAATAAAATTTACCCAATTTGATAAATCTGGAAAAATTCTGTAGCCATTTGTGACCGTTTGGAAAACAGAAAGAAACATGTGATAACTAACACAAAAATATAGAATTCATGTCAAGCCAAACTATCTACTTCTATTGCAGAGTAACAGGCTTTGCAGACAGGGAAGAAATCATAAATCTTAACTAAAGCTTTTGAAACTGCCTCAAAGTGGCTTTCTGAAAAATAAATTTGTTGATGAAACTTCTAGAATGTGCGAATAAAACTTCACAAAGCAGCTGAAGACCAGTTACAAATGATTTACTGTCAAAGTGGACAGCTGTACTAAGTGGGACACTGTGAGGGTCTGCACTGTTACCTTCATCAGCAACCTGGATGGTGGAATGTAGCCTACATAAAACTTATGTCCATTAGATTTGCACATGGCAGGAAACTGAGAAGGATCACAAGTACACTGGAATTTATAGAGACCAAGTAACTGTAGGTAACTTGGGTTCCTAGGTATGGATAACCACCTGCACATATAGAATGAGCAGCAAGTGGTTAAGTCAGCAGGTCTTTAGAGAATGATTTGGAAACTGCAAGCTGAGCACACATCAACAGTGTAAGGCAAGCCAAGCAAATGGGCTGAGGCAGAAGTACAGGGCGAGAGGCATGGAGGGACCCTTCTGCTTTACTCAGCATTGGCATGGCTTCAAGCAAGGTGGGTTTGTTTCAGGCCATGTATGAAGTGCTATGTTCACATAACCAAAACAGAATTTAAAAAAAAAATTAGAAAAAGGGAAAGTATTGCATCTGTATTGTTGAAAGACAAAATTATGTGCAAGTCATTACGCTCCTGAAGTATTCAAACAACTATAGAAAAAAGGGAGCAAACTGTTGGAAATTACCATCCATACCATAAAGGTAATAATCCATATCATAAGGCAAATGCACAACACTTTTCCATAGAAGTCTGCAGAAACAAGGGAAATGTGATTAAACTAGTAGGAGACATTTAAAACAAATAAAAATAAGTACTTTACACAACAGGCAGTGACCTTCTGGAACTTGCAACAGGAGACTGAGGCAGCAGACGTTAGTTGCACTTTCAAAAAGAGGATGAGAGAAATATATGGATCTGTAAGCAGATAACAAAAAGACTGAACCCTTTAAGGGACTGCAGTATTAGGCGTGTAAACTCTGGGTGCTAGACAGAAGGGCACAGAAGGCAGCGACGCTGATGTGTTCTCCCTAAACAGCATTTCTCTGATGCAGTGAGGCATTTCTTATGTTCTCAGGGTATGTGGGACAAGAAGAACTTACAGTGAAACATCCTCTCCTTCCAATTACATACTGTTACAGTATAATTAGTAATGTATTAGAACACACCCTTTTGATCATTAGGTAAGCAAATGATATTCATAAAATAACAGAGGTACAGTTGATTCTGCTCTAGGACTACAAGATCTCTCAAGGTGCGTTTCAAATCTGTGGTGCAGGACCATCAATATCTTAGATTGTATTGGACCCAACAGGTCCCCAAGGTGACAATATATACTGTTTACTAGTCAATTTAGCAATCATTTTACCAGTTCAGGATGTGGTTTTACTTTATAAAGCTAGGATCCTTTGATCTGCCATTATCTTGCTGTTCAGATTTCTGCTGTTGTAAAATTAACATTGGCTTAAATCACAACTTTGCAGCCATTATAAACAAGAGTATAGTTTTATTCTAAACTATACTTAAGAAGAAATTGAAGATACAAGATAATCACAGAGGAACCCAGGGAAATATATCCTGAATTTGAACACTATTTTCAGTTCACTGTCAAGAGTCCATTCAAGACTAGGAAAAGGAAGGTAAAGATATTTTAGAAATTGGATGTAACCTTTTATTTTTTATCCCTGAGATACTTTAACAAACACAAAAGGATTAATAGAAAATAATAAAGGTAACAAGCTGCTAATAAACAGATAACCATTTTCCAGAAGGGACTATGTTCACTACTGGCATGGTAAAAGGATATTACTGAAATAGTAAATGAGTGATGAGAAAGTTAATAGGAAGGTGATATATTTTTAGAAGCTTTTCACAGAGTTTCTGCCTGAAGTTTATTGTTACAGTCTGTACATTTATGAGATAAGATGAAATACACTTGTTAAAGAAGAAATTATATCAGGATAGTAAAAAACATTTATGATGCAGATTACCTTGATATCTTGAAGAAAACTGGGGACAACTAGAGGAATATGATGCTAGTCAAGAGACTCTGGTGTATTTCCAGTGAAACCATAACAGTTACTGGCAGCTACAAACATTGTAAAGGCAGAACAAGTTGTTAGTGCTATAACCTATTCGTTTATAGTAAAATGAGGGAGGATTGGCAGAGTTGATACATTCAGGATTCTTAGTTCTGAGAAAATGTATAAAATAGTTTTATACATTGCAAGACTAACAGTGGTGAAATTAAAGGATGGATCCTTCTCTTTTTGATGTGTATATACAAGAACATTAATGAAAATCTGAACGCTTAGCTCAAGTAGTGTGATTCTTGACTGGTCTTGCAAATAAAGGGAAGAGGCAATTGCTGAATGTATGCCTTCCTTTTTCAGTCCAGAAATTCCAGTGTGTTTAGAGAAATGGGCCTGATGACTTAATGAATAGCACATTTCCTACTTTAGCTGGCAATGAATATGTAACTCACTGATGTATCAGATTCCCTATAGTATTTTCCATATATTTTATTAAATGACCCTTAAGACAAACTAAAATGTCATCATTAGCTACTCTACTATTTATCATGAGTCTCCACTGACTATATTCCCTAGAAGATATACTCAGATATACTCAGTCACCGTAGACTGAGTTAGGATAGAGTATTCCTTTTTTGCATTCTGAATCCTGTACATGTTTGGATGAGCTCTCTGTCCCTTCGAAGCCAAGAGTAGCCAGAGATGACTTACTGTTTGCATTTTTAGATACCTTAAGACTAAAACAGGGTATAGATTACCAGCTTAGCATAGGATAATTAAACAATTAACATGAAGCTGTATGTTTATTAGTAACTAATCTGTCCTAAAATTTATACTACTAACCACAATTACAGTCATATCTGGAATTACCGGCTCCTCTCCACTTCTGTTTTGTAGAAAGCTCTGTATGGAGTAATTTTAAAAAATGAGCTTCTTTTACATGGTTAAAAAAAATGAATTTAAAAAAAATATAAACTCCAAGTTTGTAATTACCACAACAACACTGCAAATTGCTTGGGATGTATGCAATCAAAACCAGAAGGACTATGTCATTTATATTGAGTACCTGGGCTAGTATACAGCAAATGCAATTTTACTGCAGATAAATGTGTACCTATTTTAGAATAGATACAGTATCTTAATAAATCTATCTGCACAGATTCAAGAGATAGAATATAAATTACACTAAATGGAAGAATGGTACAGCATAATGACTTAAAAAAAGGCCTTCAGCATCTCAGTCAAGTATGTAATCTGTAAGTTTCATTTTCCCTGCCTGCAATTCCCCATGCAGTTTCAAATGTCTGTGATATTTATCTTCACTTCTTCTCCTAAACACTTTCAACTAATATTTGAGAAATAGGCAATTCACACATTTCTAAGGACTGAACACCTCATGGGTAAACAAAGATTTCACCTGAAAATATTTAATTATTAATCAACTACAGAGTTTTCTGCAATTTAGAAAACAATCCAAATGTTAACACTGGTGGGGGAAATTACAAGCCGCAGGGGATACATTGCCCTTATTAATGCATTCTGTGCAAGACCTGAGGAGTCAGTAGAATTCAGAGTCAGTGAAGCTTTGTAGGGCAGAGCACACGGCAGAGCACAGCAGAGGCACAGATGCCTAAGAGTTTCCCGCTATCCACTGAATGGCCACAACTGGTTATTGTAGAGTGGAAATTCATCTCAGTCACAAGGTAAAATATTTAGGGGAAAGGGAAGTGAATTAACATTGAGCCTGCACCCCTCAGGCACCCAGACACAGTAAGTGACCATGTACACTCTCCTACCTAGTCCACTGCAATGTGAAGTCAAGCAGATTGGTCAGAAAAGCAGTAACTTCTTAAGCTAAAAAGCTAAGTAGTAGCTTCCGACACTGCCCTTATCTTAAATCTCAATGAAAGAGATTACAGTTACGCATTTTACCTCATAAATGTGATGGTAATTCATAAGCAAACAAGGCCTTCCTCTAGTTGTTCAGTCCCAACAGTTAGGAGGCTAGGGTAAAACTGTCAATTTATCGTATTTTGACAGATATCATATGTGGCAGTTGCAGCTACACTCAAATCTTTCTATGAGACTTTTCTTTTTATTTAATGAGAGATGAAAGATGCAAATAATTGCTGAGTGGCATTCCCTCATCTATCATTGGTGCTTCTTTCATCAATGTGACAGGACCTCCAATGCCCAGAGACAAGATGAAGAATTGTTTATTGAGATAAAGAGTGTGCTGGAGAATAGATGGCATTGCTGGAACAAGAAAATGCCAAAGGTTTAAAGTCAAAAACATTGTGACCCAGTCATAATGGAGTGCTTTTTCTCCCCATGCCATCACACAAATGCAGGAAAAAAAAAATACTTTTCAGGTGTGCAAAATAGCGTCCTGTATCTAGGATATCTTGCCCATTATTATTAGTTATTGCTATCAGGATAAAGACAAATGCTTGGATGTAGAATTGTAAATCAATAGTTAGTCTGAATGACATGATTACCATGGACACAAAATAATTACAAGAGAAGAAAATCTGGGGAGAGCAGACCTGTATCCTACTCAGGAAAGCTGACAATGTTTACCCCTTCAACCTATTTGCATTCCAAATAACCATCAGTGGTAATAATGACAGACACCTTGGTGACTTAAAGGAAGTAATAAGGTAAAACATGAGACCCAGTGGAATCATCTCTTTCTTTCCGCATACATTTTCCCCCTAAGTTTGCTGCCTTGCCTAATACTCCAAGAAGCAATATTATGTATAAAACTAGTTCAGCTTTGGCCTCCCTCTGTCATTTGCCCTTTAGAAAACATTGTCTCACCAGGGTATGAGGATCCTCAGCTTGGCAGAACAAAATAAGTCAAAATAAGTCACTTTTTCTTTTGTAAATGATTATTCAATTACCTAAACATTTTGCTTCATTTCCCAGTAGACTGGGCTTCTTTTACTTCCCTACTTCCATTTTGTATCGGACCAAAACTGAAGTTTCAAATGTGTGGCACTGCCAGTTCATTATAAGGAACAGTGAAAGTAGTTTCTCTGGGGATATATCTGTGACAATCATCAGGGAGCAAAGAGCATGTGGAATATTTTTGTCATTCAATACCATCTTCATTATACCTATTATCAATGCTTACTGGTCTTTTGTAAGAAACTTTCACGCACGTACACACACATTTCAATAACTTCTTCACACATTGCAACTAAAGAAACATATCCATATGACTTTCAAATAAAGAACCATAGGCAATATCCTTCTTCAGCAGGTTCAAACTAGATTATCAGGTGGGGAACCAACAGGTTCTCTCTGGTTCTGTACCAGACTTCTTAAATGACCATGGGGAAATCACCTACGATGGATAGAGATTCTGCCACTAATGCGGTCCATATCATCTTTCTGTGATTTTTGTGCAAGGGATTTCTTTGTGCTGACTCCATTTCTCTACTGTAAAACACAGGTATGGCTCACCCGCCTTTGAAAACTACAGATGAGCAATGCACGGTAAATGCCAAAACAAATTATTTTAATTCTCAGTTACTTGCAATATTGTCTTTGACAAGAGTTTTACTAAAGCTTTATCTACAGGGTTGTCTATCATTCAGGGGCAGCTGACACCCAGTTTGCTCAGAAGTGAGCAACAAAAACTCAAGGATATCTGCTTGTCTTCAGATGTAAGACACACATTCTATAGAACTACAGCCCAGAGAAAACTCACTTATGTCAATAGAAAGGCTGTTTTTATTGCAGAAGAAGGTTGTGTGGATATTATTTGTGATATAAACTCAGTTGAAGAAGTATAAGGGAGGCATAACTGTTTGAGTAGGGGTGGCTTTTTAAAAACATTTTAAGGCTTTTGAATTTTAAAACTGTTCTGTAAGAACAGACAAATAGTGAGCCCATGAAGCATCTGAGATGCATGTTTGTTCTTAGGTTCTCATGAGGGGCTGTCCTTTGGGCACACTTGTACAGCATAAGGGAGCAGGACGCAGAGGCACTAAGCTAGTGGTGATCAGTGTCACTACAGCACTCCATCCATGACAATATACTTTAACTCTTAATAGAACTATGATCTGGTAAATCTATTAAACTATTACTTATCTGAGTGAGTCTATATTAATGGGGTTTTCCTGTTTATGGGACCTGAGCTGCTTTGCATTTTGTGGACTTCACAGACCCAGTGGGCAGTATCTCGAGCACTTCCAAGCCACCTAGGCAGGGTCTTTTATCAGTTTTCCATTGATGGAAATTGTGGGTAATCTTTTTGCCAGAGGCAGCAACAAAGATGAAGACAACCTGTCTAACAACTCTCTTAGTGGATTAAAAAGCTTGTGGATCACAATTTCTGTATCTATATTTTTTCCTCCTCTGCCTCCCAGCCCCTCCAAGTCTCTTCAGAAGAAGCAAGACTACTTGTCTTGATCTTTCAGCTGGAAAAAGGAGAAACATCTATTCATGTTACATAAGGGAAAAATCTCAAGCAGTTGTAAATACAACAGGACGTTGGTTATTGACTCTACTTCCAGGACTCAGATAATACATGATACCTTGTTGGAAACTCACAAGTCACTAATTCCCACTCAGAAAATATTCTACTCATCACTGTGTGAGTCTAACTCAAGAGCTATGTTTTAAGTTAAGTAATTTTGCCGCGAACTCATGGCATCTGATTACTTTTATTAAAGCCTAGCTCCCATTGTCAAATTATTATAGTCAAAAGTCAAGATTTCTTTCATCAAAAAGTATGTTTTCACACCAAAGCTGCAAGACAAGTAATAGCAACTGCATCTATATTGTTCTTTTTTAAAAAAGCAATCTCTTATGATTCTTATAATGTAATGATTTATGGAAATGTTATAAGGATTTTAGATCTCATGGGCCTGAAGTAACCAAAACAATTATTTAGTATACAGTTCATAGAACAGAATAACAGAAAATATACAATTATTATTTTTATGGTTACAGCAAGGAGTGGAGCTCTATGAAAGGGACATTATCTACCCTTAATAACCTCTTAATTTATGCTACAAAATGATATCCCTTTTTGAATATTACTGCAGAGGAACAATGGCAAGTGGATTTGATAATAAAAACACTATTATAGCTGAACTATCTCATCTTCTGGGATACTTACTTTATACCAAAGCCAAGAGAAAATCAGAAGGGAAATGAGTGGTAAGTTTGGGGGAGGGGGAAATCTGTCTATTTTCTTAAGGAGAGAGAGAAAATATCTAATCAAAATTACAATAATTTTCAATTATGATTCCCAACACTCATTGAAAGGAGTATTGCAAGTTGTGCCCTTATGACCACTCATATAGCAAGCAATATAATATACGTAAACTACACAGATTTTTGAGGATTCCTTTCTATAAGTTGTCTACCTCTATAACAAAATGTGAAGTGCAGCTTGATTCTGTCAAAGAACACTTGATATCAAAGTATCCGAAATTAGAATTAGAAAGAAACAAAATATGACATATATGGCAACATGTCAGATTCTCAGATAAATGATTTACTTTGTTTTGCAGTACTGAAGAGTAGGGCTGTGCTGCACATTTTCCAAATCTCAGATTTCACTGTTCTGGAATAAAAAAAAAAAAAGTTCCTTGCAAGACTTGGCAAGAGCAGAATAAGAAGTTGCAGTCACCAGAACTACTCAAACAGGATAGAAATTCTCTACATTTTGTTACGTATCATCAGTTAGATCCTATTTTTTATTCAGAATTTACATGTAGTGTATAATGTACCTTACATTTGTAGTGTCATGTTAATTAGTTTCTCCTAAGAGTATCACCATGTGACATAAAGAAGGCTTATACATTCTGTTAATTTTCATTTATATACTCACACGATTTTATCTTAATTCTTTCAAAAAACAAGCAGAGAGTATGTATTGCTTACCTAGCAACAATCCTGTAGATGACTGAATAACCAAGTGCACTAAAGCATACTGAGGGAAAGATTTTTCAGACAAGAAAGAGCAGATAATTGTTAGAGAGAAATTAGAATGTATTAAGATAACAAGATATTAATAAGTCCAGTCTAATAGAAGGAAAGATTATTTGTTTTAATTGTAATTCTATAATAAAATTAAAGATTATTTATTTTTAATTGCAACCCTCCCTTGAAAAGCAAAAAGAAAGCCTTGTTATTGGTTTCCTTGTTTACTATCTCTCAGCAATTGATTTCCATACCAAGAAGTGCTCATTTTACATACAAAAGCCTACACCTTAACTTTGAACACTCTCCACATCCATTTTTTCTGTTCCAAATATTGTCATTATTAGTACAGATACAGATCAAAGGGCAAACAACACCACTTGAGAAAATCTCATAAAACTCAATCACAAAAACTACTGTGAATGTACAGTTATTGGCTTTATACTTCAACATCAGCAATCATTTCACTCCCTCTCTAGACAGGAGAAGTAGCCTTCAGTGGCCAAATCAGACAATGTTAAATTCCTAATATCTAAGTCATAACCTGGAAGAGATTTTTTTTTCTCTCCATCATCTATAGCCTCAGGAAACTAGTTTCCTGTAACTAACTTGGTTAAACAATGAAAATAATCCAAGTAAACAATTCTGTTGATGTGAAAGAAATGTTGAAACCTGGTTCAGTTTCAGCTTTGTTGGTTTTTTTAAAGTCAAAAGACTAACCATTAGTTTCTGACAGATGAAGACCCAATATAGTTTTGAAAATTCATTAAACAAGCAAAAACTTGTTACCATGAAAAGGGTGAGCACAACATTTAGATGACACTTTCTCTATGCTCTAGCTCACTGTCAAAGTAGGTGAGTGGTCTCTAAGGTGACCTTCCACTAACTTTGATGCAAGATGGGCTTCTCCCATAAAAAGAAGACTTTTCAGAAAAAGTCTACTGAAATTCTATTTCAATATTACAAGGACTGAAAGAAATTAAAATACTTCTTCTTTTAGTCAGAATCTGTATTTCTTCAAAAGTAAGAATTTTTATCTATTTGGATGTTTCATGAGAACAAGACTATCCCTTGTATAATGAAAATGGCAGTAAAGACCACAGTGAATCTTTTTCACCTACATATTCTTAAATATTTCTTGAGAGAACAGAAGTTGCAATTACAGTCAGTCTTGATCTCATTGAAAACTTGTCACAACTGTTTTGTGGACTAGTTAGATAAAGAATAGGTTAATTTTCTTCTTTAATTTTGAAATATTACACAAAATGTCTAAAAACTAGTAACAACATTTTAAAAAGTTATATCAAATGTCTATACCCTGCTACATTTTAAAACCTTTTCTCTTACTTTTTGTTTAAACATATTCAGAGAATGGGTTTTGTAAACAAATTTCATATCAGAGATTAATTTCCCATCAGTGATTCAGATGGAATGCTTCTGGAGTAAAAGAAAGCCAAAGAAGAAGGATGGATTTCATTTGAACTGTAAGTGAACCAGACTGCTGCCCTTTAAAGACAAGAAGGTTGTAAGTGAATTTTTAAACTGAAGAGTGGGGGAAAACTAAGATGTACAAAAGAGTGTATCTTTTACAGAGAAAGCCATACAAATTCTCTAACTCATGAAGGATAAGAAATAGTCATATAAGAAATGCCAGAGTGCCATTTAACTGGGATGCCAAGAGGACCAAAATGCATGTTTTAACACCAATGCTAAAAATTTAAGAAATAAGAGAGCAGGAAAAGAATGTCTAGCTGAGAACGAATAAGCACGCTGGAAACTTGGTGGAAGAAAAACACTGTCACACAGGAATATCAAGGTACAAGAAATACAAGAAAGAGAGGGTACGCTGTGCTAATGATGAAACACTGTCTCTTTAAAAGGCTGGTCTTATTATGGCAGGAGCAGAGAGAATATCTTTATGCTACTCTAATACATCTACTCACATCTGAGGTTAAAATGGAAAGGTTCAGAGAAAGACTACAAGGTACAGAATGGCTTCTGGATGAGGAAGAAGTAAATTGGGACTCTTTAGATCAGACAAGTGACAACAGAGTTTTGTGCGATCAGAAGTGGCAGGAACCGTGGTGCTAGGGTGGGCCGGCTGCTCATGCCCTCTCCGAGGACAAGAACTGAGAGAAAGCCAGCAGCCAGGCTCAAATCCAACAGAAAGAGGAAATTCTTCATTCCACGGGATGTTAGAGAGAGAATACACAGGCTCAAGTTCACAGAAGAAAGTTATTGATAGCTACTGAATAGATACAGATAACAACCAAGTCAGCAGTCTAGAGGAGTATTAAACGAAGTATGCCTGCCTAACCTTACTTTTCCTCTAGGAGATGCTCATGACCACTGTCAGAAACGGGGTACTGGGCTCAACTTCGTAGAGCTGTTTTTCCAACTGCAATTTGGGGAGTCTTTTATTCACAATTAGGTACTTGTTATCTGTCCTTGATCACTGGTCTCACAGGGTATTACCTCTGCTTATTGGATGAACCCCAAACCTGAAGGAATAAAAAAGTAATCCCTATGAAGTCTGCTTCCAAGCTCAAGTTCAAGTATGCATGCAAATATACATGCATACGTTATTGTGAACAAAAAATTGCTCTCACCAGAAACAGACATGCCCACAGTGGGAAGGAAAGAAGTTCATGGATCACTGGCATGTGTAATTTTTTTAAACAAAGGCTTACTCTGTCAAGATTTTGATCTGTTTCTATTCCTCTGAACCTTATTCCATTAGAGCAAAGAGGATATAAAATACAACCAGTCAGAAATAAATGTCACTTTCATTTGTACCAATATTAATTTATTATAGCTAGATACAACAAAACTAGAATATAGAACAAAATGACTGTTCTTGTCTTCACTCTTCCTGAGCCTATCTAACCTACAACTGATTTAGCAAAATCAGTATTTTATTACACTATTGGTCATTCCATACAATAACTCAGATCTTTGGAGGACGTAGAGCAAGTTCTGTCCTCTGAACACTGTATGAATCACAAGAAAGTTGCTACAATTTACTCATTTTTGTTAAACACCATTGTAATATATTAGCTTTATGCTGCGTCATTTGTCTCTTATTTTAGCATTAAATACAGACAGCAGCAATACAACAATTATCCTGTCAGAGATTAAATTTTTAATTTTACTGGCTATATAAGCAACTTTTATTAAAGAGTTGCCAAAAGAGATCGCAAGCATGCTTTTTAGTCTCTAGATCCCATATATTCAGGCAAACGGTACTAGCTATACTGCTTGCAAAAGCACTAAATGGTGACACCCAGTATTATTGTGGTCACCAGCTAGAACAGGAGGATCAAAATGATCCAACTAGAAGACTGGCAGTTGCATCTAGATAGATCTCTCACCTATTTCATCTGCTTTGCATAACAAAATAGTCTTTGATGTAAGCCTTTCCTCACTGCATGTATTTCTGGTACTGTTCCACTTTTTGCATTTGCAGTACCAGTAAATAATATTCATTACTCTGCCTGAGACACCTGAGAGGCATACTAGTATCTCCTGAATAGCTGTCTTCAGTATTCCAGTTACTCAATGGTAAAGAAAAAATAGGGAAATTAAAATGAAACCTTCTCAAATCCAACCTCACAGCTAGGCCCACTGGGCTAGCAAATAATCCATTGATCCACATCATGACTGCAGCCATTTCATGTCAAGTGTCTCATCTACCTGAAACACCAAACCATGCCCCTCCGGCCTCAGAGCGACACCATGTTTGGGCCAATCTTTCTTTTAGTTTGACGCCACCAATACTTCCTTACTTGCTCATTAGTTTTCCTAGATGGACCTAGACTTTTATAATCATAAGAAAGGATAGATGCCATACAACAAAACTGGAGTTTTGCCAGTAAAAACCAAGTCAATATGGTGATCACAAACCTATCTCCAACCTCATCAAATTCTCTATTTCATATTTGTTATCTTCTAGCTCTCTTTTGCTCCTTCTGCCAAGAACAACTCTCCCACTTCTTATTAATGTCTCAAATTTCTCCTGAGTCTTTCCTCATAGGCTTCCTCAAATCTCCCTTTCATCATGGGAGATAGTCACCTCAGATTTATCTTTACTAAGGCTCTGATCGAATTGCGGAGTCCTTCTGAATTTCCCAGGAAAAATAATATTTCCAGCACAGTAAGCGTCAAACTTTCCATCACAGGACCGCCTATCCATATGCCCTTGCATTTGTATGGCTTGATCATCATAAATCACAGTTAGCATTGGTTTAACATCTGTTCCCTTGGAACACTACTATCTTTCTGAAGACACTGCTGAAATCCAAGAGAAACTGGTATAACACTATAAATGGGAGGATTAAGAGGGGGCACTGAAATATAAACTGTGCTAATAATGCTATAAATCAAAATAATGCAATGCTGGCTTCTGGCGCTGAGGTATTAAAAGGAGTAAATTCCCTCTAAGTCACTATAATGGGGCAAATGGGATTAAGAGGGGGCACTGAAATATAAACTCTACTAATAATGCTATAAATCAAAATAATGCAATGGCTTCTGGCGCTGAGGTATTAAAAGGAGTAAATTCCCTCTAAGTCACTATAATGGGGCAAATGCATCAACATAATCTTGCTGCTACTGGAAAATCAGCCACAGAAATAACTGCAGACAATTTACTTCTGCAACCCTTCTAACTCCTCAGCACTATAAAAGCCCTGTGTTTTCGCCCTTTTCAGACTCCAGTTCTTGACTGCTGTTCTACAGATGACTTACTCTCTCTTTCTGTAATACAATCTTTTATTTATATGCAAGAGACTCTATTACAACAACTTGGAACAAAGCCTGATTTTGTCAAGTAGTTGATTTAAAGGATTTGCATTTCTAAACATTCTGTATGCATTTTAACGCACTTAAATAAGAAAACCATCTGTGCATTTCTTTCTTTATTTGAAACTATGCTTGGCAAACAATCATTACAATTATAAGTAGCGTACCATTAAGCATATGGTTAAATGACAACATACTTGCTTATTTCAAGATCAATTCACTTGAAAGCACTGTTTTGTTTACTATTAAAATTCATAAATCAAAGTTTTATAATAATAAAAGACATCCACCTATAAAATAATGCTGCTTTGCCTCAGGAGAAAATACATGACCATTGTGTCTAGAGGTTTAGAGTTGTACATAAAGTTAGGTTCTTGGCACAGTTCAACATCCCACTTGGCCTCTTGGTCAAGGAAACATTTGTTAAATTCTGACAATCTCAGACATTGTGCCTGGAAAATATTTACCACTTCTATTTGAACTTTAGGAGACCCCATGTGAGCTGCAATATGTATTACTGCAGTTCTTGCCAGCCCATAATGAAATGTCACAGTCCCCAGACGAAAGATATTGTATGACTGTATGCAATATCCTACTTCCTCACAATTTTCTTTTACTCCCAGGATACAAGACAAAAAACAGGCAGGAGACCAGGCCTTATTATATAAAAAAGGAACTCGTATACAAAATTAAGCAATTTAGAGGCTTAGGTCCCCTTTAACATTTATTCGTTCTCAGTTTTGTTATGGAAGATGGTAAAGTCTGCCTTTCCTGTGAAAAATATCACATAAAAAGCATAATTGTGCATTATCTCTTAAGTCTTGAAAAAAATCTGCTGCATTTAGAACTAAAAATATGATTCCACGGAGCTGTTTGACCTGCAAATTCAGCCTGGGATCTGATATTTAAACTACATTCTTTCTTGCTCCAGTATCACTCCCAGGTTAATATTTTCTGTTAAAAATTGGATGGGAGATGCATGAGCCAAAAGTTTCCAACACATTTGCTCAATGACACATTTAATCAGCAGAATTAACAAGAAAACATATGGAAGTAAGAGAAGAAAATGGATTTATGACTGTCTAGTCTCAATTACCTGTATAGGATGGTGTCATATTTTCTTAATTACGCTTTTCACATGTAAAAATTAAAATAAATTAACAGAAGTAGATGCAGAAACATTTACTTTGGACAGTGCTGAACAAACTCCTCTGTAAAACAGCTCTTTCTGTTTTACATCAGTGAGGGTGTGTAGCAACAAACCACAAGGTGTCAGCTTCAAACTGGCAAGAAAATATGTACGTGAAAATAAAAACATTAGGTGGTCACAAAGGTGAGAGAAAGTGATATATCTGAACTTTTTGGTCCTGAAACTCCAATTAGAAAGTACACACCTGCCACAATCATGAAAGCTGCAGGAAAACTATGGCTTTTTGACAGGGCCAGCTGGAGACATCAAGTAACATGAGCAACATGTGTACTTGTTTATTAGTTACTAGGAACAAGCTACTGAAGAAAAAGAAAAAACAACAACAAAACAAATCAGATCATGTTCTCCTTTCGTATCATTTGTCAGAGGAGACAAATGCACAGCTGATGTAAAGCAAAGGTAGTGCTTTGCATATTTAGGATCTAAAATCTAGTGTGGTGAAGGGCAGTTGCAGTTTTCCATTAACCCAATGAACAGGAACACCTTAGGGCACAAACAAACCTTCCCTCATGAGCTGTTTTGTACATAGAGAGCAAGAGAAAATATTTTCCAAGATCTACGCATGAGAGCTTCGGCCAGTCAGCTCAATTCACTTAAGGGAATTGATGCAGCTTGTTTCCTTTTACTTACTTTCTCTGTGCTCCATTGGAAGAACAAGCCTGTCTGTCCTCTTCGCTCTTGCTCTGATCAATCTTATAAACTTATCAAGCTATATGGAAAATTGACTTTTTATTTGTAACATGAAACCAAGGTGTTGGCTAAATCAATTTCTCCTCCTTTCTTGTCCTCTGAAAATATATTTGTTTGTATCAATAGAGTAATCTCAGTAGGAGAACCTCGGAGAAGCTACCTTCAGCCTTCACTATAGCCACCAGATTATAGAGTCTTCCTCTGGCATGTAAATCATGGGTTCAGACCCTGGTCAAATCCACTAGACATCCTAACTGAAACAAAACTCCACTATGATATTCGATTAGAGATCTAACTTACTAAGACCTGCATAAGGACAACAAATGAACATCACGATATCTGGCCTGTTTTTACTGTAATCTTGTTCTCTTAACCCACTGTAGCCTGACAATTGTTCTATGCTGCTTTTCACTGCCCTGCATGTTTCTTCCATAGCCTCCTTAATAAAACCTTAGAAGAAATTCCATCTAGTTCTGGAGACTTGATAGCTTTCATTTATGCTAAATTACTAAATGCTTCTGCCTCACTGGTCACAAAATCATTCAGAATACTGCATACACAAATAGTGTCAGATGGCATATTTTTCCTGATCTCTCAAGTAAATACACTGGAGAAGCATCCATGTAATTGTCTGCTTTATCATTCCCTCCATCTTCTTTTCTAATCCCCTCATCTGATATTTTAATTTCTTTCTTCAGTGAATTCTGTTTTGTTCTCTAAAAAAAGTCTTGTATATGTGTTTCTATAGGTCTAATTTTAGTTCTCCTGGCATTGCTAATGCATTCTTCTTTTTATAGCATTCAGTGTTTTGCTTAAATTCTTTTTATTATTTATGTCCTCTTCTGTTGTTGCTTACACTTTTCACATAGTTGTTGACTTTTTTTCTTGTCTAAATTGGTCTAGGGATTTTACACTATGTTTAGTCAGGATCGTTTCTTATGCTGAATAGATATTTGTATAGAACTAGGATATTTATTGCTGAGTCTTTCATATTTCGCTCAAGTTCATTTCAGTCCACTGGGAACTTTCAGATGCTTGTTTTGTTCACCGTTACAAATAATTATTGTGTAAAATTTTAAGTCTGAAGTAAAGCAATACTAGTAATGCCCTGAATCCAAGACGTGATCTAGAGGCCCCATCTCCACCACTCCAATTCTGTTTTCTTGGTAGATATTGATAATTTCACTTTCTATTAAAAACTAATTTAAACTTTAATTCAGCATTCATTGTTTCATCATTTCCAAGAGTGACAAATAGCAATATTTTGCCCTTTGGATGACCCAGGCAGCACAAGTAGCCTTTGGCACTGTCTCTGACACAAGCCCAAGTTCTTAACCTAGGATGCAGGAAGCAGGAGATTCGTGACATACAGCAATGATTCAGAAATTTCTATTCTGATTTCTGTGCCACAAGCATCATTATGGGGAACTCAGAGCCAACAAAGATGCTCCATGTCCAGAATTAAGGTCTCCCCTGCACAGCTAGAATAAAAGGTTTTTAAATGAACGATGGATCAGTCCTTCAGGGAAGATTTTATGTAAACTGTAAATTACAACAGTTTAGACTCCTTCAGGCTAATCTCTGATTTTGGCCATTAGTCCTTCTCTGCTGTAATGCAAGCCATAATAGATTCATTCACTTTAGTCTTTTAATTATACACATCTAAAGAGTATTACTAGGCTTTGTTTCCCTCTTGTATTCTGTCTTTCTGAAATATTGCATGACCTGAGCTTACAACCTCAATGATGGATCTTTAATGATCTGTAGGCAATGAGCCTCATAACTTCCTCTTGCCAAATAAGCTTTCATTTCAGACAATTTTATTACTCCATAGCATTATAAACACAAGCATGTCTCTCTTGTTTAGAAGAGTTTCCATTCTTGGTGCTTTATCCATCCCTCGTCCATTGAATTTCTGCAGTTATAATAGCTTTTTCAGTCTAAAGGATATCCAACTAGAATGCCCTAGAATATCCTTTAGAATACCCTAAAGAACAGACGAATAGGCCAGCAGGCTGACTCACGCAAGCTATTCAAAAGCACGTGGTATGTGGATGATGTTTTACAATGCTTAAAAATACCTTGCATTGAAATGAGAATATCAGTATCTGTCCTTAGCTGGCGTAAGGGTCTATTTGCTCTAAAAGAAGCATAAGGACCTTCATTTACCTTTGCACATTGAGAGCTTCTAAAGGACTTTCCTTTGCATGTCTCAGACTGGGAAAGACTAGTGCCCTACAAAGGTCTCCTCCATACAGTTAGTTTCTTTCCTTTCCCATCCAGAGCATACACTAGGACCCCTGGTCTTGGGATGTTTGCTTCATCATATCACCTTCCATTATTTGGGAAAAATAATTTGTGATTAGGACAGGCAGAGTTTAAAACCCGAGCAGACGTCTCCTGCTGACCCAAAGGCCAAAGTGGGTAGAGAAGATGGAATACTATTAAACATTTCTGGTTTGAGCTGATAGACAATTTGTGTCATAGCTGATAGCTATGCTGAATATTCAGTAGGAAATCAATGTCCTGGCCCATTGTGAGTTATAGGGCTGGATATAATTCTATCATACTTGCAATGGGACTCACTCAGGCTGTAAATGATGCCAGATATTTAATCCAGGCACCAGGGTAGAACATCTGTGCTCCTGAGTGCTCTTAACTAGGAACCTTCCTCACATTTACTAGTATCCTTCAGGGGTGGGTGGAAAGTGAGGAAATGCCACTGACTATTCAAACCAGTAAGGTGGTAAGCGGGGAACACAAAGATATAGGAAACAATGCATCGTGTGAGTTTTCAGGGCAGATTTTGCCTTCTGGAGCGGAGTATTTTCTCTGTCATTTCAACATAAAATAATGACACACATGCGTAGTCTGGTCTAATCTGCAATATTCCATCTCATCTGCTACAGGGTGTTGACCTGTGCCGTTAACTTCTCCCGTAGTCAGCTTTACTACTGACAAAATATAATATCAACACTACCAGAACTTACCCTAGAAGTGTTCCTGGCAGATATTCAGTATGCTCCTATGCTATCATACCCATAGTTTCCCAGATACCATCAAAAGGACAGAGAGGCTAATAACCAGATACTCCTCTAAGTTCTATAAACAGATCTTTGAAAGCAATAAAAGTCTGCTGCAGTTCAATTTGGGCCCCTCACTACAAGAAGGACATTGAGGTGCTGGAGCGTGTACAGAGAAGGGCAACGAGGCTGGTGAGGGGTCTGGAGAACAAGTCTTATGAGGAGCGGCTGAGGGAACTGGGGTTGTTTAGCCTG
>NW_008795243.1:1207454-1207817 GCF_000699145.1 Aptenodytes forsteri | reverse complement strand
GTCGATGATCTTAGAGGTCTTTTCCAACCTCAATGATTCTATGATTCTATGAATTAGAGAAACAGACTTCACTGAATATATCTGCCCACAGAATCCTAAGAAAAGATGTAAGAATATTTGCAAAAAAAAACCCTGTCTTTTCAATGGAAAATTTCAGTACTGACTTTCCTCAGCATCAATAGTTGCATATACAGAAAAAAAAGGAGTAACAAATGTAGAAATATTGCTGACTTGATATTGCCAGATGTTAGATGTGCTCTACTAGATAGGGAACTGTCGTGGTTTAACACCAGCCAGCAACTGAGCACCACACAGCCACTCGCTCACTCGCCCCCGGTGGGATGGGGGAGAAAATTGGAAGAC
>NW_008795243.1:1178030-1199483 GCF_000699145.1 Aptenodytes forsteri | reverse complement strand
CAACAATAATAAAAGAATATACAAAGCAAGTGATGCACAATACAATTGTTCACCACCCGCCGACTGATGCCCAGCCAGGCCCTTAGCACCGGCCCCCTGGCCATCTTTCCCCTAGTTTATATATTAAGCATGATGTCATATGGTATGGAATATCCCTTTGGCCAGTTTGGGTCAGCTGTCCTGGCTGTGCCCCCTCCCAGCTGTTTGTGCACCTCCAGCCTTCTCAGTCGGTAGAGCATGGGAAGCTGAAAAGTCCTTGACTTAGTGTAAGCACTACTTAGCAACAACTAGAACATCAGTGTGTTACCAACATTATTCTCATCCTAAATCCAAAACCCAGCACTGTACCAGCTACCAGGAAGAAAATTAACTCTATGCCAGCCAAAACCAGGACAGGAACAAAGAAAACAAGCAGGAAAATATCTTTGATATATCTTGATAGTTTAACAGTCTGTTCTTGTCAGCAACCTCTTAGAGACTTCATTGTAGCGAAGAAGCTGTTGCCCAGAGATGGGTGGTGAGATGTCTATTTGGTTGGGAACCACAAAGATTTTGGTGCTGTAGGTATGTACTGTCATCCAGGAGAGGAACTGCAGGACTATAACAACCTACTGTTTGCTTTGATCCCATCTGCAGCCCTGAATACAGAACGCGCTGCAGTCATGCCAACACAGCTGCCTTTGATCTGTGCTTCTGTAGGAAGGCATAGTAGTATGGTGTCCTGGTTTTGGCTGGGATAGAGTTAATTTTCTTCCTAGTAGCTGGTACAGTGCTGTGGTTTGGATTTAGGATGAGAATAATGTTGATAACACACTGATGTTTTAGTTGTTGCTGAGCAGTGCTTACACTAGTCAAGGACTTTTCAGCTCCCCATGCTCTACCGACTGAGAAGGCTGGAGGTGCACAAGAAGCTGGGAGGGGGCACAGCCAGGACAGCTGACCCCAACTGGCCCAAGGGACATTCCATACCATGTGACGTCATGCTCAGTACATAAACGGGGGGAAAGCTGGTGGGGGGTTAGCCAGGGGCGGGGTGACCGCTGCTTGGGGACTGGCTGGGCATCGGGTGGCGGGTGGTGAGCAATTGCATTGTGCATCACTTGCTTTGTATATTCTTATTTTATATTCTATTTCAATTATTAAACTGTTTTTATCTCAACCCACGAGTTTTCTCAGTTGTGCTCCCAATTCTCTCACTGGGGTGGGGGGAGTGAACGAGCGGCTGTGTGGTGCTCAGTTGCTGGCTGAGGTTAAACCATGACATATGGCAAAAATGTACAATGAAAAGCACTATTCATCCTCATACCAATACCTGAGAATAGAACTGCTGCCTTCTTTTGGGATATGAATATCTGTTAGGTTAAAGCTGTACCTGGATTCATATATGCCACATGAGAACTTTTTACAAAAGAAAACACTGACTGAAAATTGTAGTAAATCATAATAAAGTGAAATCAAAGAGAAGAGAGGAAGACCACCCATGGCTTTGAGACACAATCGTTTATCTAGCAGCAAAATCAGTCAGAAATATTGGTCATAAATAAAACCAGGACTTTTCTTACCATCATTATAAATGAATCTATCCAGTTTTACATATTTATATCGGATAGTAATAAATCATGCATATGCATGCAAGACCTTTAATTAAAGTACTCTTTTTAGTATAAATAAAAAGCTTGTATATTTAGGTAGAAATCTACAGGTGTATAGAGAAAGGCTAACTTTACTTGTGGGAGAAGACGACCTACTGTCTTTTGTCTTCTTTTATAAAAAATGGAGAAACATAGAACTGTCTGTTAGACTGAAACAGCAGGAGAGTAGGATGCACTCAGTTACCTTCCTTTACAAGTCAAGTTCACTAGAGTTTATTACTCTAATACTAGTTTATTACTCTAAATAGCAATTACTATGCTATTTTTTCTGAACACCCCTCTTCACTATGTTTGTTTATTATTACTGCTTAATAAACAAGTTTAGTAAACAAGAAACTCATTCTTATACATGAGGTAGGTGAAAAAGTCCCCGGAGATAGCTTCATCAATCGAGTCAGTCAACTTCAAAGAAAACTTCATTCATTCTTTTAACAGATTGGATGGGAACATGCTTTCTCTTATCTCCAGTATCAACATTATCACTCCATCCTACATGACTTCAGGAACACATACTGGAGGCTGAAGTAACTGATTCATTTAATCATCTAAATTGAGAGTCACCTCTTCTGGTAGACTCCTACAATTCATACTGGTAGGAATCAGACCTCAGCCATCTCAACTTCACCCAGTTCAAAAGCTTTGTAAAATAAACCTCAGATATTTACTGTGTGCCTGATCTTCTATGCAAGGTAAACATACAACTGAATATCACCATTATATTGAAAACACTGCAGTTGTATTTTTACTGTAGATTTCTATGGATTTTAATATATTGTATCAAATATAATCAGATATTTATAGACAAAGACTTAAGAGAGAGCTCAAGATTTTTAAAAATGTCCAGTTACTCAAGGCTTGCCTATTAAAAGCAGTTAGAAATATTCAAAAGTAGCTCTATGCCATCAGTGAATGACTACAAATGTCCCAGCATTAATTAATAATGCCAGATGGTTCCATATGGTCAATAGCCACAAACGCTGCCCATATAATATGATTAAAACATATGCCAGCACTGATGGCTGGGATCAGCTTCCACCCCAAAGCAGATACGACTCCAAACTCAGATTAAAACTCAATTCACTGACATCCAGGAAACCAAAGCGTTCAAGAGGCTCCAGGAATTTACCCAGATCGTTCTGTGTGATGATCCTTCCCATATAGTAGGTTGGGTCTGGGCTGATAAACACCAAGTCTACTACGAAGTAGCGGTTTCAGAAATATGGAGAGCATTTTACCTACCTCAGAAAACGAAAGTGCCAAGGCTTTTGTTTCAGTGGCCACACTGCAGTGGCCTTTCTCAGTCAGACTGAGGATTTGACACAGAGACTCCCTAGCAGAACACGGGCTTCGGTGTGTAACACAAGCAAGAGAAAAATTGACCCGTGTCCTATCAAGCATTTGCTCTGTCACCCCTGGACGTCTGCGGCCTCATGGCCCCCCACCTGGGGGATCTGGCGGTGGGTTCCCGACCAGCCTTGCCCAGAGGCAGCCACAGGGCTTGGGCCTGACAACTGGGAGGGAGTCAGGTGGGAGTGGGCTGTGAGGAGCCCCTCAGGGCCTCCTCCCCCCTCTCAAAGCTGCCTTAAGCTCAGCCATCGCTCCCGGCCTGTGCCATGTCACGGCCACCTCCCTCCCCGCCCTAAACCACCAACGTGCTTTCCCAGCCAGGCATCGTCCTGGCCTCATCCCTGCGGCCGCCACTGGGCCCCGTGTCAGTCCCCTGGCTGGGCTTCATGGGGCTGGGGCAGGGGGTTAACACCTGCCTGTGTCATGGCCCCTGGCTCCCCCACCCCCTGAAACCAACTGCCAAAGGAGAAAGTCTCCCATCAAACCACAGAAAATTGTTGTTCAAGGAAAAGGAAGTGATTTTCCAAAATGCTAAATCTGGATTTAAGGCAGTGTAATCAGAAGGTACCTGGTTTGGCTTGTGTTTTCCTTAGCAGCTGTGGCCAATATTGCTCCATAGCTGTCATCTGCCCAAAGTCACAAACATTGGCCCTCTCAGCATCTTCTGTGTCACCACACAATGACTTTCTTTACAGCTGTGGGGGGAAAAGTGCGTCTTCACAAAATTACCCTTTGATCGCACTTAAGATCTTACATAACAAAATGAACTTGCATTTCTAACCCTGTCTACAGCACAGAGTAATTTTTGTACCTGAGGCTGGATATTGAAAGTGTGGTTGCAGTCACTGTCTCCATCTCTTCTCATTTTGTACCTTATGTTAAGCTGCAATAATGTGCAGCAACAATGGTCCTAATGCATTCTATTTCTTACAACAAATACGTGTATATATATTACCTATATTCAAATATGCAGTTGTCCTGACTTCTTTTATTCAGTAATCTCAAACCTGATTTCAAAGTGGTTAATTGCAGAGCTGTGTGTTCACTCCTACCACTTACAGCAGGATTAGTACACAAATATATCTCACCTTTTACACCCACTCATCCCTCTGTAGTCCCTTTTCTTTACTGAATATTACTGGCACTTTCTTATTCAATTCAGAATTCTTGTAAAACATCATTGTCAGATCTCAGGGAAAAAAATCTTTGCAATTTGTGGTACTAGAGATACCACAAAATAGTATATTTCAATATATTTTTAGTGAGATAAAAATGCTATATAATTTTTTATAGATGTAGGAAGGAAAACAATTTTTATTATAAAAGTTTAAAAAAAAAAATTCTGTAACACATACCCTGAAAGCCTGGTCAATATGCATCTTCAAGAACAAAAATCTAGAATCAGTTCAATTTTTATTTGAGCTTTCCAGTTCACTTTTATGACAGATTTTCAAACCAACAACTAGTGGAAACCTAACTCTGCACTGTAGCGGTAGTCCGAGTACTCACAGATGTCAACTGCTGGGGGGTGTACTGCTTTCATAGAATCATGGAATAGTTTGGGTTCGAAGGGACCTTAAAGATCATCTAGTTCCACCCCCCCTGCCATAGTCAGGGACACCTTCCACTAGACCAGGTTGCTCAAAGCCCCATCCAACCTGGCCTTGAACACTTCCAGGGATGGGGCATCCAGAACTTCTCTGCGCAACCTGTTCCAGTGCCTCACCACCCTCATAGTGAAGAATTTCTTCCTTACATTTAATCTAAATCTACCCTCTTTCTGTGTAAAGCCATTACCCCTTGTCCTATCACCACATGCCCTTGTAAAAAGTCCCTCTCAATCAACATTTCAATCAACATTGTCTCAAATGGAAAAGAACATTCTTTTGATTGAACTGCCTCCTGTGAAAATCTTATAAAAGACAACCCACTACAACAATTAAGTGTCTTGTGTGGATTAAAAACACTTGAATTATCTAGAAGAACATTTTTAAACTAATAGCTGAATCACTTCTTGAAAGTAACAATAAAAGCCCTGGCCTGGATAATTTTTTTCAACTTTCTCCACTTTGCATAGAAAACCTTCCATGACATTACATACCTTTCTATGTAATATTTTTCATAACCTGTGTTGTACAAATCACAAGGCACAGTGACCATTTTAAGATTTCTACTTTATTCCTAATCATGTATCGAAGAACCATTCACCCATAGTTGCCGCTAACAATTCAATGTTCAGTATTTGTTTCTAGGCCAGTGGTACCTGACGTTATACCCGCAATGAGGTACTGCAAGACAGCATGGCCACTCAAGGGCACAGGAACCAAGTCCTGCGTAGCAGGACAGTAGCTTGAGATGAAACTGTGCTTCCTTCAATCGCAGGTAGCAATGGAAATCCAGTACTTCCCCATAACCTCTATATGTGCTATATGACAGCCCTCAGAAGCTGTCTTACTTAAATCAATTAGCAACTCATAAAGTTGTCCAAAAGGAACAACTATGCAGCCATTACAGTGTGCTCACTTACTCCCATGAGGAACCAAAGAAGCATCAAAGCAGCTCCTCAAATTCTCTTTGCAAGCTGTACTGAGCTAAAGTCAGAGCTGTACGTAGGGGACAGAGAATATAATCATCAAAATCCCAACAAAATCCATGTAAATTTAGAAATCTGCAGAAGTATAAACCACTATTCCACCAGAGGATACAAAAGAGAATCCTAGAGATATGGATCTGCTCAGTTGTACATGGAGTGGCATGCTGTCACTGAAGACAAAATAATGGTGGAAAAAAAAGATGAACAGTTATTGAAATTTTTCAAAGCACTGAAGTCAGATCTAGCTTGATGGAGATGCCAAACCACCAAATTGAAAGAGAAAGGGGCAGGTCAAATACAGGAGCCATATTCAGCTGTCAGTTTTTAAGTTCCCTATGATAACAATGGAATTTTCTTTATGTGCCCTCAGGAACTTAGTAATAAACTTGCTGATAATTGTTGAAGCTCACATTCTTTCCTATATAACTCACTCATACAGAAAAACAGTATGTGAAATCCATCTGAAAAATTCCTACTGTTTCACCAAGATTTTTTTAGATTTAAAAATTGACCTTGTTTATTCATCAAAGTTAAACTGAGGGTGTCCAAAATCCAAACTGCCTTTCAAAATTCTGAAAAAAAACCAGTAATATTTGCTCCTGTTCAGAATAAGCTCTCTGGAGCAACAATCTGTCCCACTTCCCATAAAGTCTATGTTGTTAACAATGATCATAATTGCCAACAAGAAAACACAGGGACACTACTGACTTTCAGACTTGCCGCTCCTATTTTATGGAAGATTAAGGTGCTGTTCAAACTGTTCCTTTGCATGTAGATGATTCCCCCCTCCCTTTTAATTGAGGGGTTTGACTCTCCTTTGCTTTCACAATTTCAAAACTCAAAATCAAGTTTAGAGAAACTCAAGAAACCAATGGTGTGAGTCTTCAAGGACATCAGCTCTACAGTATACATTTCCCAAGAGAAATAAAAACTAGAGAAACCTGCAATGAGGTGATGTATGTATAATGGCTGCAGTTTGCTGATGCCCTTTAACTACTTCAGGATTTCATTGCAAGAAAGAAAAGTTGCATAAAAATGCAAATTGCCCCTTTCTTGTAGTTTCTGAATGCACTGGCACACTTATGTATCTAAGGCATCAGTTTACGAACTACATTATCAAAGGCTCATTCAACAAAAAATAGCAGTTCACCTAAAGCAAGGTTCAGGAACATAAACCTGAGATTATTAAGAAGGTTGTTTTGAACAGCCAAACCTGTGCTATGTCTGAGTTCAAAGCTGTTTTGGCTGCAGTGTGTGTATATTGCTGTGAAATTGAAGCAGGCGGTATCTTCAGACATGGGTAAAAATAAACAAAAAGTGTTGAAATCTATACATTGGAGAAAGTATTTGTAACTATGCTCATATAACGTCCCCTGTTACATGATTCCAGGAGACATGCAGGTCTGAAACTATTTCAGCAGTGGTAATAGCATAAACTATCATCCTGAGACATGATTAATAAGAACATCTGATTTATGTTCTACATATCACTCATTGCTCCTGAGTCTATCACCTGTGGAGACAGTCTGTCTTCTTTCTAACTGCATGGCCCTGGGATTTTAAATTTTTCTTCACACAGGGCATTTTCTCATGTTTTTTATATCTCTTTTACAATTCCCTCCATTCCTAATGTTTTTCTTTGCTTTGCTTTCCTTTCTTTTTAAGAAGGACTGTTACAGAAGGCAGTAGCCACAGGAGGGCATACTATTGGTTTATATAATGGAAACCTATCGGTTTGAGTTTGACCTGTTGCTTTATGTTACAGGCTACCAAACTCCTACGGTTGAGCCCGATTGCCCTGTCTGAAACAGAGTATATATCCACTCTGCTGTCAAAGGTGGGACTGCAGCTTGTGTATACACCTCTGAACTACCTTTAAATGCCTTAGTTTGGGTGAGGAAGGTATAGTGGTTCAGCACAGGCTATAAAGCCCTCCTGAGAAGCTGTGTAAATATTTGGGCAATTAGTCTAGGCTAAGCTCTGTGTTGCCATAGCTACGCTGCCAGGAGTACCTGAACCAGCTCTTTTAAAACGAGCCTGGGCAATGTACGCGAGCTGGAGTCTCCGCAGCCCTGCCAGGTAGCCCTAACCCTCAGTGCAAACAGGAGCTACAGAGAAAGGACGGGAGCAACCTCAGCTCTGTGTCCTTTGTTATCTGTTCTGTAACATGCACCTGGAAAATAGGAGGCTTTCGTTTGTCACGTAGATTCTACACTGATTGAGCTCTGGAAAACAGGAGCCTCCATGCAGCAGCGAGGGCAGTGCATATACTCAGCAGACAACACAGAGTGTGTATATGTAGCATCGTACATAAGAAGTGTTAGGCTTTGAATACAGGTATCTGAGACTGTGCTGCTTTTTTGAAAATAAAGTCACACATTTAAATATATAAATAAGGAATTAACAACTTAATTTTAGCCATCCGCTTTCTGTAATATTTTTATTTCAACTGTAGTCTACATGACAGATGTTAAATTCCCTAATTCTGACTCTTGCTTTCAGTGTGAATTGTTTGCTTGTGCTTCTTCTGAGATACATAACAGAGTTCAAGATAAACTCTGAAAATACTGAAGTGTAAAGAGAATAATACCCTTAATTAAGGGTATTTATGTGGAATGTAACATTTAAGATATCCTTCCTCAGTATGTATGATGAATTACTTAGTGATAGTCCCAGTGCACAAGTAATTAATTACCTGCATATCTTTGCTGTAGAAAATAAAAAAGTTCATTTTATGCAAGTGTAGCAATCCATTACTTAATGATAGCTTCTGCTTCTGTGATTTAGGTGTCTACTAGAACATAAACCTTTGGAGAAAGTTCTTACTTGGAGGGAAGGGTACAAGGATTAATTCTGAGCAAAACATCAAGTTCTGAAACATCCAATTTAGATCCATACATCGGGGGAAAAGAAAACAAACCAACACCAAACCATTTCAAGTTATATTTCCTGGAGTGTATATAAAAGGTCTCATATTTTACCTATCATGCAGGAGGGATACTTGGATTTGTACTGTGATGTGAATACTTGTAGGACACAAGTCATAACGTACTTTGTTTTCGAGCATTATGAAAATGCTTGCAGACAGAGCGTAACTCAAGTGGACATAGTTCATAACTGAAAAATTGAGAGATGATGATGATTGCATATCTGGATCCACAAAGTTGGGGTATTTGCATAAGGATTCAGATCAAAGATGGATGGAAAACAGCCATTTTGGGACTAATTAGCTACCTGTAGTGGTAACACGTAACATTGAAATATCCATTCAGTCAGGGGAAAACAAACAAACCACCATCCATTTTTGCTAAATCACCTACTTATTCTGCTTCTACAAATAGAGTAATATGACTGCAAATATAAGGTTGGTGTCATACCTATTGATATAATTCTGAATGTGACAGTAGTATCTAGAGACTCCAACTAATAGGGAGGCACGATTATACTTGGATACTGCACAAACACACTGTAAGACAGGCTTCTGCCTAAGGAGCTCAGCTATATACAGGAGAGAGAAAAGCTGGGAAGAAGCAAACATTAATGCCTCCATTTTCTGAAAGGATAATGTGGTACACAAAACCTTAATGAATTGCCATGTCCACTGATCAATGTCAGAGGAACTTAGGTATCAAAATACTTTGAAACTGCAGCCTGAAGTGATGTATCCTGGTTTGCAGTTAATTAAGGAACCAAATTCTAATCTGCTGAAACTCGGTTGAGAGCTTTAACTAAAAAACATACAAAATCCACCAAAGCCAAAAAACCAAACATTCTCCGACCTGCCCCCCCCAAAACTCAGAAGAGACTCACCAGCATTCATATTGCTATTTCATCAGTCGTCTCCCTTGTGTTTCAAAAGATAACACTAATGACACACCAATTGACATAGAGCATTTTTGCTTGTTTTGAGTTCATTTGAGACAGGTAGTAAATGATTTTGTTTTGGTTTTGTACCTTTTGTTTTCAAAGAGTAAGAACTGTCATTTTCAAGATGATGCACAATGGGGACACAATTTCTATTATAAAAATGAAAAAAAATACCCTTCCTTTATATCATTGCCTTGAACTGGTGGTTTAGGAAGTCAGCCTTGGTGATGTAAATATAAACAAAGCCTTCGAGCTTAAAAGCTATCTTCATCTTGTGTTGAACAAGATGTGTTAAAACTGAATTTTAAAACCAAAGAGATGGGGCTATGCAGTTGTATTGGCAGCAAATCTAATTTTCAAGCTGCCCTCAGGCACCAAGACCAGCAGAATATTTGAAAGGACTGCGTAGAGGATCGTTGTTTGATCCCCAATTCAAGCTCAGAATTTGCACTATGCTTCACTCTCTGATGATAAACATCTCTACTCTCATAGGCAAAGCGAGGCCCTTTGCTTTGACTCCAAATGCCTTCCTTGAGATTAGGTGAGCTCGCAGGGAGCAGGATGCAGCTCAGGAGATTAATATAAGATTTATATCTTACTCCATAAGTTTAGGAGCTATTTGCTTTTGTAAGTTTTCTACTGTTAATGATATATCTTCATTGCCTCCATGACACCTTTCACCTTCCTTTTGTATTTATCAGGGAAATGCAATGTTTCTTCTCTCAAAATTGGTGTGAAGTGAAGAGGAAGAAATGGGGAGCAGGTCACCTTTGCACCATATAACAGTGCTTTTTTTGTAAAGTAATTCTTTAGTACTCCAGATACAAATATTATGGGAGGGAATGAGAAACCTTGCAGCTCAGGAGATTAATATAAGATTTATATCTTACTCCATAAGTTTAGGAGCTATTTGCTTTTGTAAGTTTTCTACTGTTAATGATATATCTTCATTGCCTCCAACACACCTTTCACCTTCCTTTTGTATTTATCAGGGAAATGCAATGTTTCTTCTCTCAAAATTTGTGAAGTGAAGAGGAAGAAATGGGGAGCAGGTCACCTTTGCACTATATAACAGTGCTTTTTTTGTAAAGTAATTCTTTAGTACTCCAGATACAAATATTATGGGAGGGAATGAGAAACCTTCAGGTTTACTATTCTCAGACCAATCTTGTGACAATAATTTTCACAGGAATGCCATTAGTTACAGAAAAAAAACACTAATGAGAAGTTAGGCCTATCGAGTTTTCATATCCCATACCTCAACAATTTTTTTAAAACCACACAAATCATTTTTCCTTTTTCTTACTTATTTTTACCAGTGCTTCATTCTGTTTCTCTTTTTTATATAATTGAGTTTTACACGTAGTTTTGCTTTACATAGTTGAGACTAGATTAAAACAGTGCTACTTCGTTGCCTTAAGAAATAAATTTCAACAAAAATAATCAATCAATTAATTGCTTTTTGCTGATCATTATAATTGTTTCTATAGTTTATTCTAGCAATTACTTATACTGCAATTTGAACTCAGAGACCTATGAATATTAAATCCAAATTTCAGGACTTAACATTTAAGAATGTTGAGAAGAAAAATCCAGTGAATATTTTCTAGCTTCCATGTTACTGCTTATAATGGAAATATGTGAATTGGTTAGAGATGACCAATCTTGTCCCTGGCTCCTAAAAATAAGTCTGATTATTAACTGTAGGTTACATTTCAGCATTGTCATACTGAGTCAAAAACATAAAAGCTGTCTGTTCTGTCTAGCAATATATGAACAGTTTTAATTTATGTACACAAGCATACACATACATGCATACATCCACTGTAAGCACTATTAGTGACTGGAAGACAGAGGGGGAAGAAAAGACTTTAAAGACTCTTTCCAAGCTTAACTTTAAACAGACAAATTCTCTCAGCAGCTGTTGCTATTCATTGAAAAACAATGTTCATAACAGTCAAAAAATGTGCTGTTCTTCACTGGATGTTCAAGAGAAATTCTTTGTAGAAAACACAGAATTGACCTGTGACAAAAAGAGAAAGCTTACAGTGAGCAGAAATGAAGAAGGCACAAGCAGGGTCTCAAATAGCTTTCAAAGGCTCTGATAATTAAAATTATTTAATAAGAAGCATACTTTCTTCTCCCCAAATGTGCTAGGTCCAAGAATTCTATGCTTACTGAGAAGACAGGCTTCATATTTTGTCCATGAACATATAGGGAGAATTCCTATAATAATTCAACTTCATGACAAACAGAGAAAAAAATTAGACTGGACAGAAAAATTGCCTATATAAAGGACTTTCAAAGTTAACATAACTTCTTTATAATAGATACAAACTTAACTGACAACCTGAAGTGACAGGCACTGTAATTGAAGAGACTTAGGTTAGAATCAAGTTAGATTGAACTTTAAAGTGCTAATCAGAGCTATAGTGTTGATCAATTTTGAACAATTTTGAACAATTTTAAGCCTACTTATCAAACGATCTGGACTGACAATTAGTAAAGCATTAAAATAATGAGTTCAGGAAGAAACAAAGGGTATTGATCAGAAATAGGGAGGGGGAGCAGAGAAGCAAAGACAGAACACCTGAATTTCAGAATGAAAAATATTTCTCAGGTGATGGAAACACAAGTTTGTCGCTGCCTAAATGCGGACAATAAACAAAAGCTTAATTAGAAAAAAACCCCAAAACTATTAAGTTTAGGTGACTGCTGCAAGAGAAGAGTGGTGATGGGAATTATTCATAGTGAATAATGTATTCAGAATGAATAAATGTTTCTGGCTGAACATAAATTATCCAAACAGCTCACATATCTACAGGTATTATCTAGGCATTTTTAGAAGCACGTTAGCCTTTGGAACACTGCAGTGCTATTTTCTGTGCTTTTTCTGATGCCATTGACCACCTCTAATTCACTGCTCCTATTGGGCAAACACTATGCTTCCAACATATTTCCCTGTGCAAAGGGAACTCTGGGGGCCCAAGATCTGCCCCAGAAAATTTTATTGCCATTTTGCATTATCGAATAGCTCAAAGCAACCGCAAGCGTAAAGAGAGAACTGTCTTAATATCCACTACCCAAAGAAAAAGCGTACATATGTTAAGTAAATGTCTATTAGAGACAAGACAACACAAGTAACAGCATCTGAATGCACATGGAGAGAAACTTAAATTAGAACCACTGAAACAGTTCAAGTGGTGAATGTGCAGATTAAGACACTTTCAGTCAGACTGACATATGTCCACTCAACACAATGCCCAGGCTGATGCTGTCCTTTGAAACAAGAATATGCTGTGAATACAAATAACCCCTAAATAGCAACAGGTCTGAATGCCTGCATAGACTCTGAGCACTTACAAACTGGAGATCGAGGTTTAAAAATACAGCCTTAAACCCAAATTAACACCCATGAGTCATCCCTGTCTGTCCTAGCTAAAAACAGAAGCCAACAACAGCTTTCAGGAAAATATTTTCAAAATCTTCAGCAGCGTTATCATACCAGACTAATGACACCGTCCTAAAAAGACTCATTTTACACAGCACCAGGCCAGCTATTTGGGAACAAACATCAATTGAACTACACTTTCGGCATCATATATATTGGAAAGTGACTGATTAAAAAGAGGGGGACAAACAGTGTCCAACAAGTTATACTCTTTAGATTTCTTCTTGTTGCAGTTTTAAACTCTTGACTGAAGACACACATTGCCTTTGTTTATCTCTCCGAAATGCAAACATGCTCCAAACCACTCAGTGCTACTTGCACTTTCAACTCTATTTTTTGCGGGCTTTGTAGGATAAAGCTCTTCATGGAAATGACAGTCTCTAGTACACACATCAGTTATTCTCTGGCTGCATCAGTAGAATCATCCCTGACCTACTTTCCCTTACTTTTTCCATCTGCGCTTTTAATTATGATTAATTTTTGCCATCAAGGCTGCCACTTGATGCCTTTCATTTCTTGTTTGAAAATGCCTCATATATGGGAACATTTCTCTGCTACTGACCTTTCCAGACTCCATTATTTTGAGACTTCCCTCCATGTTATTACAAATAATCACGCTGTTTAGGTTAGTGACTAATGGCAAATCCAGAATGGGACAGCCCTGTAACAGACTGTCAAACGGTAAAGGAAAATGTATGACTGCAAGTCTGAAGATTTAGGTATCAAGCCACAACTGAAATAATTCTCCTTAATATCCTATTTTAAAAAAGAAAGGAGGAGACTTTGAGCAAATGGAATACTGTGGGCAAGATAAGAGCCTTAGCCAAGTTGTTCAGGTACACCTCTGACAGTGCAAAATGTTTTGAAGCATCTATAAACAGAGATCAGCCAAAGGAACAGGAACTAGTGGTGCAGGTTGAGTCGTACTTTTCATAAGCCCAATGGTAAAGATACACTTTCAGAATCATAGAATACACATTATACCTTCTTTTTTTGTGCATCGTTGAAATATAAAACTGCCGAGTTCCTTCCTCTGAGTTTAGAAATATCAATATATGCTCAAAGAAGAACCATTTGACAAAGTCAGTAAAGGTAGATAGTCACTACAGGCAGAATTCGTTTAACTTAACTTTCCTTATCCAGTCTAAATTAATCATTTATGCTTCCTTTGGAGATGATGGAGACATTCTACATCTTCCCAGAAGATGATTAATCCCACCTGTTTTATGATGGGAAGCGAGCATCTAGAGAGACAATTTACTACAGAGAAAAACAACATGACAAAAAGAATGTTAGTTCTAATTTGCATATTCTGAAAATAAGGTAAATAAAGGAGAGAGATCTATAGATTATACTGGCTGAAACAATGAAAAAAACCCCATGCAACAACACACATGGGAAAAATAAATAACTTTAAGAGCATTCTTGGGATATGGCGTAGCCAATAGCAGCATCCTGATTTTCATTTACATATTTATTTAAGACGTAATGCCAAATCCTCAGCTGCTGTAAACCAACATTATTCCCTTGAAGTCAATAAGACTTCATTAATTTACACTAGTAAGATTTTTGGGCAATAAAATTTACAATCAAAGGAAAAATTAGAGCAGATGGCAGGCAGGAAGATTAAGGGACTCCGTGAATTTAGCCAAAATAGAGAATATAAAGAAACAAGGCCTTTATTCTTTGAAAAATAAACCAATGGACCTCATTCAGAAAACACTGAAGGAGCAGGGACAGGTGCTTCAACATTATTTGAACATATGTCACATGAAAGAACCCAGGGTACAGACTGAAACTTAAGGAAGCTTTAGGACCTAAAAAGAGAAAAGCCTACTTTCCTTCAGGGGACCATTTAAAATATCAGTATACACTCAGGCAAATCTATTCAGACTTTTCGTCAGCTGGTTCCCATAATCCTTAACCTACCTGTCCTTTTTGAACCCTGACATGACTGTGCTACTCTACTTTCACAGGACACCCTGGAATTTTATGTGCCAAGGACTTTGTTGTTGTTTCAATAACAGGAATATTCACCCAAGAACAACTGCACACAGTAGTATGACTCACTTTACGACTGGAGGAAGCAAAGTTCTACATTGCCAAATATTTTTTACTAGCAAATTACTGTGTGGATTTTTTAGGTCTCAACCTGAGTTTATAAAAATATGTACAGTATGAACTATTTTACTTGAGGAACATAAGAGCATATGAATTTGAGTAACAGGAAATCTAAATAATTCCAGGCACAATTGTTAGCATTCTTGAAGTGCTCATAACTGCATTTGCAAGAATAAAGCATTGCCACCTGTATCTACAACTAGCTGTGATTTTGTGTACACAAAGCTCCTTGTGAAGATTTGCTTTGAAAGGAGTATGAAAAGTTAAAATATTAAGAGTGCGTTGCTCCCCTGGGGACCTAGTCAGCTCCTCTTCCATCTTAGCTTTAATTCAAGCAGTCAACATGTCAAATATTCTTCAGACATACCAGCAAAGTGCGTATACAGCTATGCATATCTGACAAACAAGAAGTTTGTTTGTCATCAACATATTTTACCAGACCTTTCCAGGGATCACTGAAATACTGAGGAGTTCTAGTGGTATGCATGCATACATGTCTGGGGCACGGATGTGGGGATAGTTACACAAGTAGTTTTCTGGTCTAACTCTGAAAAACTCAATAGACTTGGTATTTGAAATAAATCTTAGGTTTGCTATTTGTTATTATTAAGAAACATTTCTGATGCTGCTACAAGTAGAGGGACACGGGCTATGCTGTATTTCTCATCCTTTGAATTTAAATAATTGTGGACACTTTTTAATAAATCCTGCCACAATGCAGAAAGCAAGGATTTATACATATCTCTATATATTTTTATATATTCTCTCTCTCTCATTACATACATAATGTGTGAGTGAGAGTATATATATAAAAAATTATATATAAACTCCATATATAAACCTTCTCACCCCCACAAAGAAAACCCCTCAGCCTACAGCACTGCTCATACTAAGACCCCCATACACCATGATGAGGGTTCCACCTAGAGAAAGAGAAGAGGTGGTGGCCTACCTAGCTCATGAAATGCGTCAGGAGGGAGCAGCAAACAGAAATAGCATTCTCAGAGCTTCCCCTTTTTAGATTCCTGTAAACACTTTGTATTCTGTCTTTATTTGCTTTAAGCTTTCCCAGTTTAAAGATACCAACATAAATCACTCAAAAAGTGCTGCCTTGGGTATCAAACTGCTGTGCATTCACAAGCTTTCCTTGGGTCTCCTCCCTCCCATCAGTTCTGTCTTCCCGAGTCTTCACTTTTCAATTTCTTTGGCAAGCAAGACAAGACAATGCATTGTTTGTCTCTGCATACAAGATGAAAGCTTTCCACTTCCCCTTCTGCCCAATGCTGATGTTGCAGCACAAAATACACTTTCAAGATGAAAAACCTGTAAAAAGCCAGCACACGTTACAGAATTTCTGTTCTGTTGCTGACTACAAAAATTCATGAACATATGGAATAGCAAGCACCCGACTGCATACCGAAAAGCTGCCGCTACAGTGGCAGGTTCCCTTGGGACGTTATGTATCACAACAATAGTACTTTATGGATCTGATTAAAAACAGCCAATTATTGTGAATCACGGTATTCTGAATGTGCCAACATTTCCATAGCATATTCTTAAATATCCAGAATTATTTGCCAATCGTTCTTGCATATACAAAGAGTTAAACCTACTAAACCCACTAAACCCAATTATTAACCACCTTAAGTAAGGTATTTTACACTGACAAACAGAAGATCCTGAGAGGAAAATGTCTCAATACCTAAGAATTATTCATAGATCTTGCCAAAAAACTAATGCAGTAAAACTTGCTAGTTGAAGAATATGATTGTATGCAATATAATAACGTACTACAGAAATGGCTTAAGAGAAGAGAAAGGCTCTCATTTTTTTTGAGAAGGAGTTGCCATTAGACTGAAATAAAGAGGTCTCCTCCTCTTGGTATCTATAATGTTCCTTGAGAATGTATGAAAATACCTAAACTGATAAGAAATCTAGCTGAAGGTTTACCAGTTTATGCATTTGTCAGAACAGCTAGCAGGAGAAATAGGATATTCATCTATATTCGATCTTACAACTTTGTGGCCCAACCTGATGTCACTGGATTCTCAGAATGGTTCCTTCTCTTCTTTTCCATGATGGACTTTCAGGTGGCATTTTCAGAACCAGATGCTTAGGCAAAAAGGAATCAGCCATTTCCATTAGTAGGTGCATCCCTCCAAGTCAGAGGTAGCAAAGGAGTAGAAATTCTTCTGTTAGTGCCAAAGTATAGAAAGCAAGTATAGAATGATCTTACAAGTAAAACCTGATCTCCGTAGTATCTCTTTCCTTGCCTTTGTATCTTCAAAGCTTTTAAATATACTGGCAACATTACGATAAGGCCTTAAAAGTATTACATTTAAAAAAAATAATTTATAAAATGTCAGAATATAACAAAAGACAGAAAGTTGTTTCCTCACATGGAATCACTCAATGGGAAGGAAATTACACAGTCCATTAGAGTAACTGAGAACCGAGAAACACACAGGCAACCTTCAATGCCAGAGGCACAGTTGTTGCTGCCAGCAGAGTTTTAATGAAAACACTTCCTGAGATTTTTTTGCTCCTTAACATTGAGAGTCTCTTTAACTTCATTTAAAGGAATAAATGAGAAAAATACAACTACGTGTTAGCGTCTCTTCCTTTCCTAAGTACAGCGGTAGAGAGCAAATAAAGAACAGCGTTAGAAAATTAGCCCAGAGGAAGGATGATTAGCTGAGTGAAAAAATTACCACAACTAAAGATAAGCTCAACCAGTTCGGTTTAAACCAAGGGACTTTCTTTATCATGTTGTGGGTATGCAGCCTGAGACCATTGGTGCACTTTATGAGAAATATTATGCTTTCAAGTAGTGCCACAGAATTTGCTAAAATTTAAATTTTTCAGGTTTATTTTTGGGTTCAGATATAAAGGACTAATAATGCCCAGTGGTAACTACTAGTATGTTACGACTGGAAATATTTTGTGAATAACTATCCTATGTGCACTAGGGGACAGCTGTCTGAAGCATCTCTGGTGTTTTTCCAATAGGGGATAACATAAAAATTCTGTTAAGAAGATATTGCTGCTGAAAGGGCTAGTCATCAAGTATACTTGCACTCTTGCAAATTCTGATAACTCCTGGGCCTTATGCAATGAGGATTATGGGATTCTGCAGGGACTCAATGCTTTTTTTTGTTGTTTTTGTCCGACTAATTCAGAGATGTGCAGCTGCAAATAGAGAAATAGCACATATGATGTTGGGTTCACTTGTGTTCTATCAAAGCATAGAGCAGTGCCAGATCTTGTACTGTACTATAAAGACAGTATTAATTTGTCTTTATGTGGCAACAAAAGTTACACTATATATAAATATCACAATTTACATTATAGCTTCAACTTAAACTAGCAAGAGGAGAAACAAGGCTATTTTCTGCATTTGGTATAACAGTTCCACAAAAGTGTACTGTATATAGCATACAACATGCTCTTGACTTTTTGAAATGTCATCAATTTTGTTTTGATTTTGGAAGATCAGCTGATCAAGGCACTAGGAGAGTTGGACAGGAAAAAGCAATGGAATCAAATTAGAGAAAACACAGCTTGCATTAGGTTGGGAGGAATTCACTGTTAGGAAGTTGAGTGGAGAGATGCAGCATCTTAGAGTGAAGGCTCAGAGCTGACCTTACAAATTCTTTTCATGCTTTTCTGTAGATTCACTGGGGTATTCAGTATAAACAGCCTAATACCTCTAGACTTTAACATACTTATCAACAGTACCCTGAAAACAACAGTGCTTCTGTACCTCACAAAGACATCAGAGCTGAATGCTGGGTGATAATGAGTTGAAATCTGGATACTCTTTTACATCAGATCCCCCACTTCTCTTATTCCTACATCTGAGTAGACCTGCCCTGGCTATAATTAGTGAAAACACCAAGTAACACCCACAGCCTGAAGCTTACATCAGCTTTGCACTTCTACAATGCACTGAGCATACAACTAAAGAGATAAGACAAGCTGCCATAAACCAGTTTGTCAGTCCAAAAGAGATTTGCACGTCACCTAAAGCCTTCTCAAGTATAGCTTTACCCTTTAAACCAAATACACTGAACAAAACTTCCACATATAAATCTTGTCTTTTTCCCTTGTCCAGAGCAGGCTGGAAGACATCTTTCTTCTTCTGTAGGCTCTCTCTTGAAGCTTTTCCCTCCAGCTGTACTCAATAGTCTATTATAAGAAACAACTGACTCCTTCCCAGCTGTCACTGGTTTCTCCATTACCATGGCCATATAACTAGAAAGGGTATACCTCCAAAAAAAGTCTGTCTCTGAATAAGCCTGGTTGTCTGCAGAACAAACTATACCTTAAAGTCCGTTGTTGCACTTATCCTGAATTGTTATCTGTGTTTCCACTTGGTTCTGAAGCCTACATCAAAGCAATGGGAAGTCAAAGGAGCGTGCTGAGACTAGGGTACTGAAGTGGTATCTTGAGGGCTCCTGATATCACCTTCTGGCCAGTCATAGCTGTGCAATAGCTCTTGGTTTTGTACATTTTTGAGCTTCTAATGACTTCCAGTCAGAAAGTCATTAAAAACAGCAACAGAAAATTAAAATCTGCTCAATGAATTTTTGCTCATCAAAATATCTCTTTTCTTCTCCCCCCCCCCCCCCTCTCCCCTCCACCAACTCTACGAAAAAACTAAAAGAGGGGGGAAAATCCTGAATCTTTCAAAGGACTGATACTGGTTGTAATAATTTGTAAATCCCTGTTTGCAACAAAGTTTGCCCAAGATTGAATGAAAACACGGACAGACACTTTTACTTCAGTGAGATACCTATATAGGAGCCTAACTATCCAAAACTCCCTATATTAGCAACAGACAGATAAAGAGAGATGGGCTGAATCATTCCTGGGGTGTGCTTCTCTCTTTGTACTGATTGCAAACCACTCTGAGGTGACCACGCTTCTAACTCAAGCTTTGCAGCTAAGTGTGTCAAATTAGATTAGATGAATCTGAGCCAGAGTAAGGAAAGATGTCAAGTTCTTTAATATCACCAGGTTAGTACGCAGTCGAGACACAGGTAGAAATCCATATCAAATGTCTCTGATGTGTGTGGTCATGTGGAGCAAAGGCTCTACTCCTGGCAATGAGCGTCCTCTTGGTCAAGTGATCTAAAGCTGTACCAGTTGTGGAACATGACAGCATGTATAGGATACAGTTATTATTGTCTGAGCACTAAAGATTGCACAAAACTCCTTGATTGTATAGCAAAGAAAGCATCCCTTTTTAGGAATTGTGTTAACATACAGTTTAAATCTAACTTGAAATAACGTGTGAGAATCAAATACAGGCAACAGGGAAAAAAGAAAATACACAACAAAAAGGAAGGATTACTTTATCAGTCAATAAGACAAAGCAGTTATTTACCTTGCCGATGTGTCTCTCTGCCTTTTTCTTTTACATTAGGATATGCAGTCTCAAATTAATTATTTTAAGGACTGCAAATTTCAATAAAACAAAAAAGAAAAACTAAAAATATACGATACTTTCAATACTGCTGCTGAAGGTACCTTGAAGGGCAGGCCAGATTTGACCCTTGAGCCTAACTACTGAGTTCTACTGAGTTCAAACCCTCCTAGACTGAGTTTCAAGACACAGCTATAACCTTAACTATCGTGCACTTAAGGTAGGCGCAGCTATGATGAAAGAAATATCCCTAGAGTTCTTTATGGTTAGTTTCTAATGCATTCCACTTTATATGAACTTAAATTCAAAGAGTAGCTGGGTGAAGCAGCTCCCAGGGCAAGACATCATTCTTTATTATTGTTTGGCCTATAGGTTCTGTCTAAAAAAACAACCAAACAAACAATCTTGTCCTCAGTCTTAAACTATGATTAACTCAGAAAGGCTTTTTATTAACAAACCAACCCATTTCTAGTCTATGGGTCTGACTTGTTTCCACTGAAAAAACTGCTAAAACTCCTGCTGATTTGAAACGTGTAGTTTTTTGCCCTTCACAGGAACACAAATGCCGTCCAGTTTCACTGACTCTGTGAGAGGCCAGCCTTAGTTTCAAAAGGACCAGTTTCCCTTTTCTCATTAAAGGGACACATTTATGTGCTCACAAATGAGAAGGTGTGCTGGTTTTGGCTGGGATAGGGTTAATTTTCTTTATAGTAGCTGGTACTGGGCTATGTTTTGGATCTGTGCTGGAAACAGTGTTGATAACACAGGGATGTTTTCGTTACTGCTGAGCAGTGCTTACACAGCGTCAAGGCCTTTTCTGCTTCTCACACCACCCCACCTGCGAGCAGGCTGGGGGTGCACAAGAAGTTGGGAGGGGACACAGCCGGGACAGCTGACCCCAACTGACCCAAGGGATATTCCACACCATATGACGTCATGCTCAGCATATAAATCTGGGGGAAGAAGAAGGAAGGGGGGGACGTTCGGAGTGATG
>NW_008795243.1:1160825-1177871 GCF_000699145.1 Aptenodytes forsteri | reverse complement strand
GGGGGAGTGAGCGAGCAGCTGTGTGGTGCTTAGTTGCCAGCTGGTGTTAAACCACAACAGAAGGTGACTCAGAACAGTCAGCATGGATTTACCAAGTGTAAATGATGCCTGGCCAGCCTGGTTGCTTTCTATGATGAAATGACTGGAGTTGTGGAGGAGGAAAGAACAATGGATGTCATTTACCTTGACTTTAGCCAGACTAAACACACACAGTATTCTCCCACAGCAGTCTTTTATCCAAGTTAGTATCTTATAGTCTGGATGGGTGAACAAGTAGATGAGTAAAAAATTGTTTGGATGATCAGTCTTGGAGGGCCATGGTTAATGGATCATATACTGCCTGGAGGCCAGTAACAAGTGGAGTATCACAAGAATTTATCCTGGGACCTGTTCTGTTTCACGTCTTTCTTAATGACCCGGAGGAGGCAACAGAGTGCACTCTCATCAGATTCCTAGATGACACCAAATTGGAGGGACCAGCTAAAATGTTTGAGGACAGAGCTGTAATTAAGAGGGATCCAGAGAGGCTGGAGGAATGGGCCAACAGGAACTTCATGCAATTCAACAGGGACAAATGCCCAGCCCCACACCAGGGAAAGAAGAGCCCCTGCAATGACATAGCCTGGCGATAAGCTTGCTGGGGAGCAGCTCTGCGGAAAAGACCATGCCCTGGCAGTAAAGATGGTCGAGAGTATCCTGGGCTGTATGAACAGCAGCATAGCCAGGAGATCAGAGGAAGGGATTGTACCCCTCGTTAGTCCACATCTAGATACCGCATCCAGTTTTGGTGCCCTCACTCAGTACAAAAAAGGCATTGATGAACTGGAGTATGCTCAGGGGAGAGCCACGAAGATGGTTGGGAACTGGAGCACTTGCCATTTCAGGAGAGGCTGCAGGACCAGGGCTTGTCCACTGTAGGGAAGAGATAGCTTCAGTGAGGGGGGTACCTGATAGCAATCCCCCACTATCTATGGGGAGGTCATCCAGGAAACACCACCAGGTTCTTGACGGCAATGCATACCACAAGGAAGAGACACATCAGGCATAAATTTAAATAAGAGAGGTTCAAACTGCATATAAGGAAAAGCTTTTTCACCATGAGGACATTCAGGCATTAAAACAAGTTGCCCAGAGAGGCTGTTCAGCCTCCATCCCTGGAGGTTTTCAAGTCCTGACCAAAAAAGTCTTGAGTAACCCGGCCTGACCTAGCTGGCTCTGCTTTGATCAGGAGATTGGGCTAGAGATGTTCCGAGGTCTTTTCCAACCCAAAATAGATCCTGAAATATGAATGCAGAAAACCAAGAATAGACAAAGCGGGATAAGGGGAACTGCATGTCAAAATAAAGTGAACCTGGAGCAGTGAAAATGTAACCAAGAAGGCATTTAACAGACATTCTTTAGAAGTCAGGCATACAAGTCTCATCTTCATAGGCCATATTTCAAAGTTTTCTCTCTTGCACACATGTAAGGCTTCCCCCTCCCAAACCTTCTTTCTTCTATCACCAGGGATGCACCCTTGACAATCAGAGGATTATAGAGAATTTAACAGCTGTGATTCTTACTGACACATTGAGTCCTCTTACCGATATGCACAAATCAGTAATTCTACCTCAAGCTAAGTCTCTCGTTGTAGTAGGAACTGTCTTTCCAAATATTTCATTACACAATCCCTTAGTAATTATTCTACGAGATCCCTGCCTTGGACAGGCGGCTAATCAATTAAACACAAAGCTAATATAAGACAAGAGAGCTTTAAGGCATTAGACCTGATCAGTGCCTCCAAAATTTACCTTATTGAGGTTTGATCTCTGTTAGCCTGATTCACACATGCAAGTGCTAAACTGCTGTCACAAAGGAACCCTCCTTTAATTCTTCAGTGCTTGGCTTTGTAACCATAAAACCATTTTGAGTGTCGGAGATACATGCAGAGCTGGACTGCGTTGGAGCCAATGAAGGTCCCAAGCAAAAGGAAGGCCCTGAGCGTCTTCCCTGCTCATGTCTAACTCACACACTGGAGGACAGACAGCCAATGCTATCAAACTTAATCTAGGAAGGACTCATGCAGCACCAGGCTTCACAGAATTGCCCTGACTGCTGTCTCTTTTAAAATGCTTTCTTCATACAGAACAGCAATTACCCTCTTGAAAATGACACAAGAGAGTGCCTCCCTGCCTGTCAGAATTGGTACTTTTCAGAGAGAACAGAAAATTATTCTTTTCTTAGTAAGCATGTCCCATCATGAAAGCAAGATATATGAAGAACACTTTGACAGGCATAGCAACTTTATATCTTGCATGTATCTCCATGTTATTGGATCTTTTTTGGCATCATCCTGTGTTTTCCCTTTGATGTGCTGAGATGGTTTCATTTTTAGTATTTCCAAAGCTTATTTTTCCTTCTCAAACCACTTCCATATACAAACTTCTATAAGGCAACATAATATTCTGTTTACTATACAAACAGATAACTTTTTAAATTGAAGTCATATTTCTATATAATGGCTCACCCCAAAAACCTCTTTCAAGCTCCCACTACACCTTTCTTCAATTCCTCCCTTGGTATTTCAATTATCCTGTCTTGAAATTATAAACAATAAAACCCTCTTATATAAAAAGTAGAATCACACTTCTAAGGTTTCTTTTTTATGATAACAGCAAGAAAAGTACTTTTTTAAAAGTAGAATTTTTCATTTAATCACCTTTGAGATCAGGGTGTTTTCTGTGTTATGTGTTCCAGTACTGTTCACTTAATTGTTCCTTGACTATTTTCAGTACCATATTCGTGACAAAGATTTTATAGATGTGGCAAAAACCTCCAACATATATACAGCATCAGTGTTAAACAGATGCCAAAGTCTCACAGAGTAGCTGTGGCAAAATAAAAAATAATGGGGGATATCCACAGCATACAATTTGAGTAAGTAACTTTGGCGCAGTTCAGAATCTAAGATCTGTATATTTGGAGAAAAGAGGTAGGTGCCTAAATGGAGTAGGTAGGTGCTCAGAATATTTTAGTTGGAGGCCAATGAAGTCATCTGAATATCTCCAAAATGTCAAAGAAGTGTTTCAAAACACTGCTAATCCCAGGAAGGCCTTTTCTTCCAAGCCATGTCCAGGTGTGAGGATGACCACTCTAGGAAATGAGGGTCATGAAAGTAAATGAATGGCTCATGTCCTTTGTCCTTTGTCTATCTAAGTCACATGTGGAGCCACAAAGTAAAAAGTCATCCATCATTACTGCAAATGAATTAACTGAAGGGTCAATGTATCTTTACAAACTTGATGGAGAAGCTCTTTTAACAGTATTTTTTTTTTTAATTCTCCAAAACTCTAAGCACAGGCAAGCAAAACTAAGTAAGAACAAATTCATTTTCAACTATCCTATGTAGACCTAAATTCTTCATACCACCTACCTGTTGGTGTCTAAATGCACCAAAACCATGCACCAAAACCATGCAAATCCATAACAGCAATAGTAGTAAGCCAGAGAAAACTTACAGAAGGAGAGCTAGTCAGCTGGTCTTCTAACCTGGGCACTCCCTGGCACTGTACCTTTTTTAAGTTTGCCTGAAATCCTGGGGTCTATTTAATGTCTTCAGAATGTGACCCTTGACAACATCATTAGGGAGGGATTCTCAAATTCATCACTCCAGCCTGACTGAAAAGCCTTTTCTGGGCATGGTCTGTAGGCAGTAATTTGGCTCATAAGCATGCACTTGATCCTCAAAACTCAAGGTGCTCACTTTAGCTTTAATAAATCCCACATTCAATTTTAGCAGATGCATATCCATTGCCACTAGTCAACTAAGGAAGACAAGTATTTCAGGTCTCCTCTGATATGCTGGGTCTGATACCATTTCCCCTTTAGTTACTCACACACCTTCAGTGTAATTGCTCCCACTCTTGCTAGAATAACTGGAGAGAGGAGAGGGGAGGCCATTGGGAACTCTAATTTTATTTACTAAACTACTGAAATAAAACTCATTATATGGTTTCTCTTCCTAATGGATGTCTGTCCACTACAAACTGTGGTAAATATAGGCATGAAGTCACAGTCTAAGAGCACTGATGTGACTTTAAGCTCTCTGCAACCATCAATACTGTATCACTTCCTCTCTGCGAATTTATAAAAGGCATTCTTTTTCAGTCATAGCCAGACTGCTAATCTGTTAAATGCAAGACAAACTTTTACCTTCAAACAACTATAAACTTATGGTTACAGGCATCTCTTCTTTATTGAGAAAACTGTTTTTTAAAATCATGCATGAAATTAGTCAAAAAAACCCTGACGCTCTGGGTTGTCATTTTCATTCACAATCATTAAAGAAAACTAAAATTTTGAATCTTTTCAGTGTTGGTTAAATGTTATGTCATACTAACCTGATAAAGCTGAGGAACTTTGTGATGAAAATCAACAGATCAAAGGTATTGGCAACTGCCTTTAGCAGAAGTGGGGAAAAAAATACTAATGATTCTGCTAGAACTGAAACTTTTTTTTTTAGTAAAAACACTTCTTCAGACGGTGCCGCCTTTGATGGCAAGAACAGTTCAGGAAAAGTTGCTAGTTCCTTTTATTGTCAAGGTAATTGGTACATACTGTTTACAGAATATCTATCAATGTTGCCATTGTATAGTGTACCATCATGAGAGAGAGAAAATACAAACTGTAATATACATTACTAGCAATTTTGAGGGTTTTTTCTGGCACTAGGTAAATAATAGGCTATTACACAACAGCAAAAAAAAAAGTGTAATGTATGAAAATCCCTGTCTAGGCTTAGCAGACTTCATAGCTACAGGAAAAACACCGAACCCAGACCTGACTCACCCAGAGGTGCTGGTGTGGTGGCGAAGCCATTCTTTGTTCAGCTGAAAAACCTCACCCCCACCTTGCAGAAGCTACATCAAGAGCAGCTGCTTTTCAGTGGGGTATGTGCATCTGTACTTGGGGCCTTGAACATCTCAGATGGATCTTCACATCCTCATTCAACTTGGGCATGCTGGCAGAGCTTAGTGTTAGAAACATAGCCTAAGACACCTGAAGCATGAGGCAAATAAAGCCAAAGCTTGACTCTTTCTATGACAAAAAGTGCAAATCTGCAGCGATGGATGGCACAGCATCTGAAGGCCAAGGTAGTTCTATGCTTTAGGTTTTGGGTATTGCACAGGGCAAAGGCACTCTCTAACGCTTTGTGAACAGCTTAAGCACTGCAGCACACATTCTCCTGGGACTGGCACACGAGTACCATGTTTTATTTCCATGAGCTGGGCTGACTAGAAAGGGCCCTGCATTTCAAATGAGAAGCAGCACGGTCTCTCCAGAGTGCTGTGTGCTGAACAAGTTGGCCTCTCACTCACTTCCATTCACTCCTTTCATATATCAAAGCGGGGCAGCAAAAGAAAGTAATATTTTTAAAAGGCATACTCAACTATTGTCTCAAACATCAAAAGAGAGCACGCAGAATACTTACCTTGTTAAAGAGAGGGTCTTCCTTAAGTAAAAAGCTATCCATTTCCCAGCTTGTCATAGACAACTGCTAGAGGAAGGAAGCACTGATGTCAAATACTCAAGCAGAACTAAGCTAATCCAACCTATATATCTACCTATATAGATATAATAGAAATCAAAAGCTATTCCTTTCTCTTTCAATAACTCAAAAGAAGGGACACTGGGCTGGATCTTTGAAGTCTGTGGCAAAACTTTATTCAATACTGTATAGAGATAAAAAGGCTGAGCATGTACTTTTTTCGATCTTAGATGAATTGCCTGATTTTAATAAGTGCTAAACACCTGCAGCTTTTATACAAGTGGAGACTGTGAAGGCTGAATTTTTCCAGGAAAAAAATAGGCTAAATTCCTCTTTCTGAAAGTCTTTGACAATAGTTGCGTAATTATCAAAACAGCAGCATATCTGGAATATCAATAAGATGAGCTAAAACTTTACCCATTTTTAAGAAGTCACGTTCACTTAATCATTGCTCTGTAAGTGTAAGTATATAAAAGGATTACACAAAAACAGAAGTAATTTACCCAATAGATCCACCTCACTTATTGCTTCTATAGCTCCTTATCACAAGTAGGGAAGCAATAAACTGAGGGCATGTGACCATGCCAACTTTCCCAATTTCCATGACTTACAATAAACAGAAATTCTTCCCTCTCACAGCTGTTATTTTCAGACCTTTCCAATCTTCAACATTATGTAAAAGTAGAATTACTCCAGAGTTAGCAACTGCTATGAGTTCATACCAGGATATTTGAAAACACTTCTATTTTTCTTTTTTAATCAGAACATCTGAAAGTAAAATGTGGTTCTTTTTTCCTCTATGAGAAATAGATAATTAAAAAAACCCTGCACTTATGAAAAAATATTTAATTAAAATTATAATGAAAATGCATAAAGAAAATGTATTCTCTGGCTTTGAAAAAAGAATTAGAGTGTAAGTACATTCAAGTAGGAATTCTTTCATTATTACCCTGGATAATTTACAAATATTGTGACCTATTTCATCCAAGGCTTCTTGTCCAATGATTTCAATCACTTCATTTGGAAAGCCGCAGGGAAGGTAAGATCTGTTTTATAGAAAAAAGTATACAGTATACAAGCATTTATAGAGGCTGCCCTCCTAGAATAGCTGGAATCCCAGAAACCCTCAGAAAACAGAAAAGAAACAAAAAAATCTTGAAAATGAAAGTTCTTATCATTTTAGCTGCATCAAGATTGTGAAAGGATGGAAGACAGCAAAGAAAAGAAAGGTATATCAAAGGTGCTAAAAAAATAAACTAGCAGAAAAAATTAGACACATTCAGAGTCAATGTTAAGCTTGTACTTTGAACACAGAAGGTAATTAATGGTTAGAGCGCGCTTACTCAAGAGCATGGCTGACCCTCCACTCCTAAGCACGGGACACTCAGGTGGCTTCGTTTTCCTATGATCTGCTCTGACTCAGCAAACAGCTATGGGCTTGGTGCAAAAGTTGAGATCTTACCTGCAGGAAGCCAGATCGGATGATCAGAAGAGTCTTAAAACAGCCCATAGCCTGTGAACCTGTGGCAACAGTGGCCTGCATAACTGAGGAGAGTTTGACTTCAGAAGGGGACAGAGGATTGGAGTAAACGTCTCCAGATTCTTGGATCCAGCTAGGCAACCATCCAAAGGTGAACTTCAAGTCCTTCTCGTTTGGGGAAACATTTTAAGCACATGTTAAATTTCAAGCATGCATTGAACTCCCTTGTTCTCAATGAGACTTAAGTATTATGATTAAAAATCTCTTTCAGTGTTATCTTCAAGAAGGATATTTTCCTAAATTGGGATCTGCAGTGACTAAGTTAATCTTTAGGAGCAGTGCTGTACTGTTAGACTACACTGGGGAGGAATATGCTTCAGCACAAAACCTTCACTAAGTAATAGCAGTAGTGCTTCTGGCCTTACCTTCTCAGTCAAACACCTACACTTCAAGAATAGTTCAAGCCTCGAGTCAGGCTTCAAAAGCCTTCTTGAAACCTAACCTCCCACCTGATTTTGAAATAAAGTTTTGTTTTCATAAATAAGGACACTTAGAAATAAATATTTAAAGTGCTATTAGAGGAAAGTGCTAAAGGATGTCCAGTGGAAGCACATGCATTAGGCCAAGGAAGAGCCCTGCAGAGAGAATTGCCAGCTCAAGGGAAGAACTCTGTTTGCAGGGTTGATCCCATCACTGCAGCAGCTCTCGCACTGCAGCGGGAGTCACTGAGCACATGCCTGGACCTTGTTCAGCATATCACTGCTTCACCACACCGTGGGGTGGGCTACAGTAAAATCAGAGGACGGTCTCTTGCGAGCAGTCTCCTTGTTATCATCCAAGGAAATATACCTAAGTCGGATAAGCATGCCGCAAGTAAGTAAGTGAGAATCTTCTGTCTTGTAATCATGTCGTCATATTACCTGTTCATAGCAATAGTGGAAAAATTTTGGATGACTACGTAGTAGTTTTGGAAAAATGCTAGATAATTTAGAGACAATAGCTACCAGGGGGCTTTAGATTGTAAAACACAGAGGATTTTATTAACAGGACTAGAAGATCAAACTTATGTGCATTTCACATAAAAACTATGGGCCTGTCTTTATTCTCACATCAGTGGAAATGAAAGAAATTTCTTGGTTTCAGTGGACTTACTGAAGTTACCAAACCTCCTTACCAACAGCTACTGAGAAATTAGAGAGGTAACTGAAAACTTAGGCAACAAAGGCCAATCATCAACTGGTGTAAATTGGCTTACTTTTGCTTACTGTAACAATAGTGGCCAAGAAAGCTGAGGTGTAACAAAGATATCAACAAATATAGTCAAGAAATAAACTCAAGCTTATACAAAGGGTTAACTTTTTTTTTTTAATTTTTAAGGGAGAATTTAATTGCAAGGCAGAAGCTATTACAACAGAGCTACAATGAGAGCACAAATATTGAAGTAAAATGTACTGTCTGCATGCAATAGGGAACTATTAAAGAGAGCTCTACATCTCACTACACGCTGGTTTTCATGCTACCATTAGTCTTGTGAGTGAGAACTGGCACTGCTGACTGTCATATTGTTGCTACCTTTAGCAGAAGTATTGCAAGAGCAAGGCCAATACAGTCAACATGAAAGTCTTGAAGTGGCTACTCCTGTGTAAATGAATTAGATGAGGGGAAAAAAGCACGCAGAGAGTTTCTTCCCACTTCACCCTTAGAAGAAACAACTGTATATGGGAATTTGTCCTGACTCCTGCTGACAGTGCTGTAAAGTCAAAATAAAGCATCTCCTGGCAAGCTGGGAGAGACAGAAGTCCAGCGCTCTGCACTGGGTACCGCCTGCTACACACAGTCTGCATCTAATAGCATTCCTCTAGCAAGGACTGCAGACACCTGCCTATCCCCGGTTCCCCCACAGGCCTTAGGAGTGGGTGTAACCTCACAGTCGCCTCAGACCGTACATTAGTAGGCAGACTTCAACTTCATCTCCAAACTTGTCCTGCTCTTCATTTATCCAAAGCAGTGCTTTAAGATTCCTAGAAATATAGAGGAAAACAGGAAAGAGAGCGCTTAAATTTATTTACTGTCATGATGCTTGTGGTGCCACATGAAAAACGGGCTTTTTCAGTATCGTGCAGTTGCATTTACAATTCATTGTACTGGCAATGTTGTTCACAATCCCAGCAGGGATCAGCCAGTAATATCCAACACGTTGAGATGAGAATATTTCCCCAAATGTCTTTGACTTTCCAAGGCTACCGGCAGATTGTTATTTAGAAGAACATGCAAGTGCGTTAATCCACTTAGGTAAAACATCTGTTTATAGGCACAGGGTCAGTTCTGTGAATAATCACAACAAAATGCTATGCTCACCAGAACTTATTATCATATTCTAGAGATAATATTTATATGAGTGGGCAAGGGGAACACTAGAGAAAATATTCTCTCATCTGTAACAGTCTCTCGGTGCATACCATCTCTTTTTTTTTCTTCTAAGAGCAGAAAGATTTAGGTCAGGAAATATTGTTCATGGGAAACAGCTAGTTCATTTGCAAATCCTCCTTGGAATGCACATGCTCTTGGCAGGTTAACATTTGCCTAAAGGGGTCTCTGATGAGGAGAAACAAGGACTTTGGAATCCATCACACTCAGTCCATTAGCATTAGCCTAGATGAACACACACTCAGCATTCAGAGACATGAAAACAAAACTATCCCCTCAAAACGGGGGGGAAAAAAACAGAAAAACCCAAACAAAGAAACAAAAAGCTTGTAAGAGATCACTTGGATTTTGTTTTTGGTTTGCGGGGTTTTTTTTAATGGTGTAATAGCCTCTGCTTTAATTACCTTCCTGGTATGGCAAACTTACTCTCAGAGGATTCAACCTCCAAGGAACCAGCTGCTCTTTCAAGAACTTTACCTTCTTGCTCCCTCTAGTGCTCCGAGAAATCATGCACAGTTTTACCCAGCCCTAACCAGAATATTTTTCTCATTATTTCCTTTCCCATCACGTCCAACCAGAGTGACCTGATAGGAAAGGACCGAGACTGACTTTATTGTGGCAATAATTTGAGATGTAAACCTTCAGCTGGCATGCCGCTAAGTAACCCAAACTGTTGTAAGGTCCTTTACATTGCTCAAATTAGTATGTCTTATCTTTTGCAGACAAAGCAATGTTTGGACTTGAGAAACGAAGTACAAATACATGCATTACTACAGCTGCTTTTAAGCACACATTTTAATTAGACATCAGTGTCATAGACCCAAGTTGTGATCATCAGTTAAACTTTCCTATAACCAAAGAAAAAATACGTCTGCACGTTGTACTTAGTTACTTGTCTGAATTATGGTGCAAATACATAAAACTAGCGACTATCAGCTTCAAGAAAACAAGTTTCTAAGCTTAAAGGAAAAGCAAACCTCCACTACCTGTCATCATTAACACTTATAGCCTGCTATAGATGGCGGCATTCCTGAATAATGAACGCCTGACCTATTTGATTATGTATGAGAAGCAGTACTGCTACACTTGCACAGGATAGCAAGCAGCAAATTCATATTATTCCCCAAACACCCCTGCTACTACCTTTTAAAGGTTCATCTTTATCTTTAAAAAGAAAAGTTGCAAAGCTAAGATCCAAAACACGAACACAGCATGACACACTGACTGCCTGTAATTCCAAACTACCTAAAATAATGCTGCTTTCCAGGCACCTCAGTGGAACAACTTAAAGTCTGAAACGTCAAGCTAGCAAGATAAGACTGTGTTAATTAGCTTCCTGATAAGTAGGAGTACTTACAGTATGAGCATCTGCAGAATCTACTGTGGAAAACATTATTCTGTGGTCAAAACACGGGCAGAGCCTAGAAAACTAGCACTTGTAGTTTTTCCAGTCTGACTTTTCCCATTGGCAAGCTGGAAGCATCCCCAGGGCAATAAAACACAAAGGGACCAAAGCCTTTTCTGCTGCATCAGCACAATCCTCCTGCCGCTGTTTAAATTTGAGATGGGGAAGAGCAGAGCCTTTGCTTCTCGTAGTTTTCAAATACATTTGTAAAAGCTATTTTTGATACGCACAGGAACATCTTGGATCAGAAAGATATTAAATAAAACCTTTTCTTCTTTTTTCTACATCTATAAATTATTGTGTCAACCTTGCCATAGACAATGGTGGTCTTAATATATAAATATTATTTCAAGTTCCCATTTCTAATCGAATGTCATAGTCCTTAATGATATATCAGAGGGCAAAATTTTTCACTTGCATACTTCAATTTAAATTCTATTTCCTTCACCATGATATGTGCCTAAGACTTGGAAGGCAGCCTTAAGCCAACTGCTACGTAGAAGGAAAAACTATGAGATAATGATGAATACCAGAGAAAGTTTTAGCTTCGTGCCTAATGCTGAATCACTGATACAGTGATAGATTCTTTTGATACACAGATGTACCTTTTGAGAAATCAACTCAAAACATTTTAAAGGGTCCACATAATGCTGTCTTAACAAACAGGGTCATATTCCTTTCTTTACAAAATCAATTCAATGTGATTCAAGAAAATGAGTCATCCCTATTTCCTTCCAGTCTTTAATGTTTCTGGCTGCTCATAGCTTGGTTTCAGATCAAAGGAAGATAAAAGTGAATTAAAGATTCTTCTAATTTGTTTTTCATATCTGACTAGAAATATATTTCCTTTTACCTACTGCATAATATTTCATATATTTTGTTTTACTGTGTTTTGGTAAGAAAATGGAATACAATATGTTTGCGGAAAATGAAGTTTTATTTAAATTTAGTAAATAATTTATCTGCACTTACAAGGTAAAAACACATAAAATCTCTACACAGATAAGTAAATGAACTACAACAATCATGAATATGTCTATTACCAAAATAATTGTTTATGTTTATTTGGTCAAATTTGTAGGGTAAAAAAGCATAGAATTTTCAAAGGCATCTAAGGGATTAATTTTCAGAGTCATATTCATTTGGTAGACTGAAAAAAAAACCAAACAAAGGCTTACCATGGTTTTAAAAGATCTTCTATTTTGTTTTAAAAACTTTATAGCCAAAAATAACACAAACCCCCCCCCCCCCCCCCCCCCCAAAAAAAAAAGAAAAGAGGAAAAAAAAAAAAGGAAGAGGCAATAACAAATGAAAAAACAGAATGGCTTTTATTTTACTGGTTTCTTATCACAGATTATTTGTTATTCTTTGTAAAAGATAACTGTCACTGCTTTTCAGTAGATTAATGTCAATAATTTCAGACCAGATGACCCTAAAAAAGAACATATTACCCGGACAACCCTAAAAAAGAACATATTACAATATATGGAAAGTCCACATAAGGATTGTTCCTTTCCCCAAAGCAAATAATAGGGAAAAAGCACTGTTATATGCTGAACAGTCACAGTCCTGCCTTTGCAATGCCGCTAGCTAACATAACTGCTTTCTCCTGGAAGAAACGGCATGAAAGAACATATCCTTGGTTTTTCTTCATGCTCGCCAGTACACTGCCATTATTTTCAGACATTTCTCTATCTATTTTACACCTGGTTTAGTGGATCTTCTCAGCAAGTATTGCCCTTTTGAGATGGCTCTTGCCATCACACCTTGCTGTCATAACATAACTAAGACTTGGACTGCTACACCCCCTCTGGGCTCCATTAAAGCCAAAGGGCCACGTGCGAACATACTATTTGCTTTTATGTCACTGCATATTACTGTGATCTAAATCAGTGTCATAACTATTGTATATACTGCTTAGCAACAGAGGCAGAAACTGCAGCAACCGGGGTCACCTGCAGCGTTTTGTACATTTCTACGTTTCCCATTCAGTTCAGAAGGAAAGGACTGACCTGAGGACACCAGTCAGACTGGTAAACGTAGCCCCACCTATTCCAGTCTCAGAAGATACAAACCTTGAACAGAAACAATTAATTCTACAGTAGATTTCCCAACTCTGCTCAGACCCACTGAAAAACCCCTAAAACCTGTCCCTGACTTCTGAGACACTTTGACTATTTGCGCTCTTGGTTGTGTCAATACGGACCTTTCTGTGAGACATGCACATTTTCCACCACTTCCAAAGTCACATGAAGAAAGGCTAGTAGTCAAACCGACATTTTTCCCCAGCCCATGAAATCAAACTAAAACTCTAATTTGTAGAGCAATCAATGAAAACTAGTTGCCAAAAGCCCTCCATAACTCTCTGCAATTATTGAAGAAGCATGTTCAAACCCTAGGGCTTAGATCTGACGAGGCGCATAGGCAATGTACATGAGAGTGGTAGAGCAAAAAGAACTCTGACTCTCACCCTTGAATCTTGAATGTTGGCTCAAATAGACTCAAAATTTTCTTTCTCTGAATATTATGTAATGCTTGTAAACAGTTGCTGCTCTTGTGAGCACAGCTACTAGGAAACACTCTCTAATAAATGGACCTCCATACACATTTTTTGGAAATGGTGCAGAAGCCTCAGTGTTTTCTTTCAGGTCTTCCTCAGCACGGTGTTTTTCACCGGACACCTGCTGATGTACTCCCTGATGGAAGACACTAAGAGCAAGTGTGAGATCTGGTACTGAGCAGAATAGATGAAAGACATTGCCAATGTCTCTGAGCTCTCTGAGAGCAGCAAATTTATTTAGAGAAAATGCTCTAATGATTCAGTAGAAGTGAAACAGAGCAATGATCCACAGAAAAAGTCCCCGCTCTTCAGTATTCCCTACAAAGACAATTTAGGGGAAGCTTTTTACATCCAAGATCTGGCAACCAGTATAGTGAGCAAAAGGCAAAGCAGCTGTCAAGGGAAACAGTTCCCTCAGATGCTGAGGCTATTTCAGCTGTGGTGTATTTAAAGACCTGTGTAACACATAGTAACAAAAAACCATGAAGCGAGCTGCAGCTTGACAGCAGTGGGGCAAAAGCCAAAGACTGAAAACATTGATTCATAAAAGCCTATTAAAAGAAGAATAATCTTGAGCAAAGACCTAGCAAATGCAACCTTGGTGCAGACAAAATCTAATCCTTCCTGAAAAACTTGTGGCAATTTCTCTGCCACATCTATATATGTGCAGTTGCAGGTATTTATAAGGGAGAAAAGCTCACAGCAAGAAGCTTTCCAATTCTTCCCATGGCCTGTGCCTTGAAGTAGTTAAAAAGAGGGCTCTTGCCACTTTCTAGAGACATGCACCCTTCAGGCACAGAGTAACGTTAGATATCTGCTGTCAGACTCCGTCCCTGAGTTCAGAGATGTAGCAGATGCTTGGTGCTCCTGCTACTCTCACCTGAAGGTGTGAGGCACAGAAGTCAAAGAAAGGAGAAGGTGCACAGAGGATGGGGAAAATCCAAACCTGAATCAATTTACTGAACAAGTTCAAAGCCATGGTAGTCTTATTCTTTGCCCTCTCTAACCTTTCTTTTCTAACACCCTTGTTGAGAATCTGCCTGAAAGAACCCATGTTTTATTGTTTTCATGTAGCTAATTCAGTGAACTGTAATCGCAAATGAATAATTAAGGGCTTGTTAGTGTTTGGAGAAATTGGATGTCGCTGGTCTTTTGCCCTTTATTCCTTTCCATTACATCTTTTTATATAATAAGACCGTAGCCTCTAGTCAGCTGTTAATAATAGCTGTGTAGTCAGTTCTTTCCCAAACACTGGATCACATTTCTTCATTCTCTTAAGGCCAAAAGTCACCTCCCTGCCTTCTTATCTGCAACCACAACTTCATTAGAAGAGGCATTTAAGATTGAGATTAAATGCTGTGTAACTTGTAAGATTTTTTACATATTAAATCTAACCTAACTGTAAACAGAGCATACACATGGGTATAAATCCAATTCATGATCACATGAGCAGAATCCAAGGAAAAGGGTGTGAGGGAAGCAAGTGAGTAGAAAATGATGTAATTTTATATGAACAGGAAAGTCATAGAATCATGGAACGGTTTGGGTTGGAAGGGACCTTAAAGATCATCTAGTTCCAACCCCCCTGCCATGGGCAGGGACACCTTCCACTAGCTCAGGTTGCTCAAAGCCTCATCCAACCTGGCCTTGAACACTTCCAGGGATGAGGCATCCACAACCTCTCTGGGCAACCTGTTCTACTGTCTCACCATCCTCACAGTAAAGAATTTCTTCCTAATATCTAACCTAAATCTACCCTCTTTCAGTTTAAAACTGTTACCCCTTGTCCTATCACTACACTCCCTGATAGAGTCCCACCCCATCTTTCCTGTAGGCCCTTTTTAAGTACTGGAAGGCCACTATAAGGTCTCCGCAGAGCCTTCTCTTCTCTAGGCTAAACAACCCCAACTCTCTCAGCCTGTCCTCATAGGAGAGCTGCTCCAGTCCCCTGATCATCTTCCTGGCCCTCCTCTGGACCCGCTCAAGCAGGTCCGTGTCTTTCTTATGCTGGGGGGCTCCAGAGCTCAACACAGTACTCCAGTTGGGGCCTCACAAGAGCGGGGTAGAGGGGGAGAATGATCCCTCAACCCCTGCTGGCCACGTTTCTTTTGATGCAGCCCAGGTTGGCTTTCTGGGCTGCGAGTGCACATTGCTGGCTCATGTCCAGTTTTTCATCCACCAGTACCCCTAAGTCCTTCTCGGCAGGGCTGCTCTCAATCCACTCATCGCCCAGCCTGTATCCATGTTTGGGATTGCCCCAACCCAGGTGCAGGACCTTACACTTGGTTTTGTTGAACTTCATGAGGTTTGCACAGGCCTACCTCTCAAGCCTGTCAAGGTCTCTCTGGGTGGCATTCCTTCCCTCTAGAGTATCAACCACACCACTCAGCTTGGTGTCATCAAAATGTGCAGGGTTTGGTTTTGTTTTTTTTCATTATGTCTGCTTGAAGGTTCAAACCGACTCCCAGTTTTGTGGAACAACAGGCAAGGTAAGCTATTTTGCTAAAGTCTTGCCAGGTCCTGACTGAACGGTTATGGGAACACAGTGAATTAAGTTCTTGAGAAAACAGAATTTGACTCTTATTCTTCGTAGGGATGTATTTGGCAACAAAAAGCAGCACAAGAAATAGCAATGAATACATAGGGTCAAGCTCTATGAGATGCTGAAGTAGCCCAATTTCCACCGAAGGCCAGGTCCTGATTCTCTATTGCTGCACGCTTACCTGGGAATACAGAATTCTGCCATCCTGATATGTCAGTGTTTCATCCCACAATTTCTATTGGGCAACAGGATGTTAAAAATCAAACAAAACACCAAAGGCCTTAGAAATGAGCAGGATTTTAGGTGATCAACACAATACCAGCCAAGTTCATATATGGAGCAACCCTCCAAATGGAAAATAAACTTGGCCTAGCAGTGTTCATAGACATTAACAAGGAGAAGAATATCGTATTCTGTCAGGTTTCTTTTCCACTGGCATTAAAGATTTTCGTTGTTATCTTATGAAAGTCTTATGAAAGTCCTATCCTTTCCTCCCCAAAATATTTTACATGATCTTATTTCTCTGGCTCCGAGAAAGACAACACCACTGGCAGGCTACTTCCAAGGTTCCTCCACTTCAATCTTACAGCAACACAAATTCTGTCTCAGAAAACCTTTTTCTTTCACTCTGTTCCCTCTTTCCTTTACTTCATTCCTCTTTCCTCTGCTACTCTCTATCTTTTGGTCTGGCTGCATACATGGGCTAGGTTTGAAGAACTGACTGATGGATAAGACGCTGTGTCTCATTTTCAAATCCACTGACCTACACAGTCTTTATGTAGTCCTAAATACAGTGAAACCTGTCTTATGTGACAAATGGACTGAAAAAATCTAGATACTCAGGTAACTGGCTGTCTCTAAACTCAGTAACAAGACTGCATGTGTGTTTTACTAATCTTGAATTAAAAAAAATAGATCTGTAAGGCATTGTTAGTATATGGTTGCGTTAGATCCAAAACTAGTTTTGGAAGATTTTCATTTGCTTAACTGTGATACTCCAAGCTCTGCTGTAAAGTAATATCTTTATTTCCAATAAAGAGTTCATAACGGGGAAAAGAGATCAAGTTTCTTTGGGCTAGTCTGTTGGTTTCCTCTAAAAGCAAAA
>NW_008795243.1:1154001-1160454 GCF_000699145.1 Aptenodytes forsteri | reverse complement strand
GCAGGGCTGCTCTCAATCCACTCATCCCCCAGCCTGTATCCATGTTTGGGATTGCCCCAACCCAGGTGCAGGACCTTACACTTGGTTTTGTTGAACTTCATGAGGTTTGCACAGGCCTACCTCTCAAGCCTGTCAAGGTCTCTCTGGGTGGCATTCCTTCCCTCTAGAGTATCAACCACACCACTCAGCTTGGTGTCATCAAAATGTGCAGGGTTTGGTTTTGTTTTTTTTCATTATGTCTGCTTGAAGGTTCAAACCGACTCCCAGTTTTGTGGAACAACAGGCAAGGTAAGCTATTTTGCTAAAGTCTTGCCAGGTCCTGACTGAACGGTTATGGGAACACAGTGAATTAAGTTCTTGAGAAAACAGAATTTGACTCTTATTCTTCGTAGGGATGTATTTGGCAACAAAAAGCAGCACAAGAAATAGCAATGAATACATAGGGTCAAGCTCTATGAGATGCTGAAGTAGCCCAATTTCCACCGAAGGCCAGGTCCTGATTCTCTATTGCTGCACGCTTACCTGGGAATACAGAATTCTGCCATCCTGATATGTCAGTGTTTCATCCCACAATTTCTATTGGGCAACAGGATGTTAAAAATCAAACAAAACACCAAAGGCCTTAGAAATGAGCAGGATTTTAGGTGATCAACACAATACCAGCCAAGTTCATATATGGAGCAACCCTCCAAATGGAAAATAAACTTGGCCTAGCAGTGTTCATAGACATTAACAAGGAGAAGAATATCGTATTCTGTCAGGTTTCTTTTCCACTGGCATTAAAGATTTTCGTTGTTATCTTATGAAAGTCTTATGAAAGTCCTATCCTTTCCTCCCCAAAATATTTTACATGATCTTATTTCTCTGGCTCCGAGAAAGACAACACCACTGGCAGGCTACTTCCAAGGTTCCTCCACTTCAGTCTTACAGCAACACAAATTCTGTCTCAGAAAAACTTTTTCTTTCACTCTGTTCCCTCTTTCCTTTACTTCATTCCTCTTTCCTCTGCTACTCTCTATCTTTTGGTCTGGCTGCATACATGGGCTAGGTTTGAAGAACTGACTGATGAATAAGACGCTGTGTCTCATTTTCAAATCCACTGACCTACACAGTCTTTATGTAGTCCTAAATACAGTGAAACCTGTCTTATGTGACAAATGGACTGAAAAAATCTAGATACTCAGGTAACTGGCTGTCTCTAAACTCAGTAACAAGACTGCATGTGTGTTTTACTAATCTTGAATTAAAAAAAATAGATCTGTAAGGCATTGTTAGTATATGGTTGCGTTAGATCCAAAACTAGTTTTGGAAGATTTTCATTTGCTTAACTGTGATACTCCAAGCTCTGCTGTAAAGTAATATCTTTATTTCCAATAAAGAGTTCATAACGGGGAAAAGAGATCAAGTTTCTTTGGGCTAGTCTGTTGGTTTCCTCTAAAAGCAAAACCAGATGGATGAAAAGTCAAAATAACTGTTTTATAACACTTTTCATCTAGGTGCTAGAAAGTCTTGCAATAATGTATATTTCTAACTAAACTTTTTGGATAGAATTCACTTATTATAAGTTGTTTTGCATTCTTCATAATATAAAGTGACCATGGGGCTCAAGATTACATACCCATCCAACAGCACTCCTCCACTCCTCCCATCCTTCAACAATCACAGAGTTCTTGTGCTATTTTGATCATTATTTAGCCTGGCATTGGGACAGGCCCAACTTAAATCCACAAACAATATCACATTATAAATCAAATTTAACTGTCAGAATTCTTAAGTTTTGGAAATTTAAAGATGGAAATAGGTATGTTTTTCTTACAATTAGCATGAATAACAGAAATAGCTTGGATAATTGTCAGAACTGTAGAATCAAAAGTGTCCAAATGGCTTAAATCTATCATTTTCACAATTAGAAATATATAATTATGGACATGTTTACTCACACTTAGATTTAAGGTAGAAGTCTATATAGTATATACACATAATAACTCATAACTTTGTAACATATTTCTGCAAATATTATTTTTAAAATTTACTTTAAAACATTTTATATCTAGAAACACTTAAAATCCTCTATGTTACCCAGTTGCTGAATATGTAGAAATAGCTATTTCTAATTGCACAGCTTGCAAAGACAATCTTGAAAATATAATATAATTCTGTACATTAGCTTTTACTACCAGTTCATCTAAAACATGCAGTTAGTAAAAAAGAGACTACTAAAATGGGAGCATGGAGTTGTCTCAGTGACCAGCACGTAAACAGTCTCAGCTCTGGACCACCAATAAGCATTTTCAGTGACTAGCTGGCCACTGGCAAGTGCCACTTCTAATCACTTAGTTAACTTTGGAAGGGGGAAAAAAAAACCAACAAAACAACACTTCAAAATGTTGTGCATGACCCTGATTCTTACCTTTCATATACTGAGAATACTCTTTTCTCTAGATTCAACCTATTTTGGATTCACACATTACTAACAGAATTATTCATAAAAACAGACTTCTATGAAAACAATTTCAGGTTTTTTTATTAGATAATTATCATTAGCTACAAAGTACTAGATGACTACAATTCCTCAGCTAGATCATTACATGCATATTCCATTTGATTCAGAATAAACGTCACACGCTCCTTCACTCAAGCTCTCAGTTATAATTATTAAAGTCTTAAGAACCAGCTCTGAATAAAATTAAAGAAAAATACCCCACAAACTTTCACGTTTTGTAAAAGTTGAATCAAGTTCCAAAAGATTTAAGTCTAAGGGGAGAGTTGAGGTTTTTGGGGGGGTCTGGTTATTGCATGTAGTAAGGTATGTAGATCAGGAATTAAGAGTGGTGTCAAAATGCTATATGGAATAAAGTTTCCAATTTCTCTATTTCAGCACAAATTAAAGGAAAAAGTGTTTCTGATACTTTTCTTGAATTATATGCAGTACACTTAATTACAAACTAGCATTTATTGCCTCAATATGAGAGTGGAATGACTCCTGTTTGATCTTATCTTACACCGCAGCACCTTAGAGGATCCTATTCTTTTCCTGCTGGAATCATTTGCTTATATAGCTTATATTTCCTTTTTCTCCATTTGTACTATTGTGGGAAAGCAGATATGAACCTCGCTGATTTGATCTGTCTAAGCTAAAGATGTGCATAAACTTCTACAGCGCAGATGGCTCTGATTATGGCTTTTATAGAGCCATCGTGAAAGGAGCCAGAATTTACCCCAACATATATTTCCATGTCGCAATAGGCATGAGGGCACTGATGAAACAATATTCACTGTGATACTAAAATTTAATAAAGAAGAAAAATGCATTGATTTCTTTCAATGATCCATATCATTATTCAGTATGGAGAAATCACCTGTTTAAAACTTTCAGCACTCCCTTGCCTGTTGATAGCAGCAGACTGTTGCTTTCTCTGCAAGAGTAAGATTGTTGGGATTTCTGCTTCGTACCTGCTGCCCACCTTTCATTGTACTTGCAGCACCAGTTTTATTTGTAACATAAGTATTTAACACGTAAGTCAGGAAGCATTTTCTCTTTAGTTGTTGTAAGTCTCAGGAAAGCTGTCTGACCCAGTCAGCTTTCAGTTAAAGCAAGATCTTTGCACTGCTAGTTTTGATCTCCCTGTTCTTTAGAAAGGAAAATTGAAAGTGCTGACATAAAAAGATTAAATCATATTAAACAGAAACAAAGAAACTGTCAGCTTTACTACTTATTAGGAAAAGACCAGGAAAGCAATATTCTTACCTAAATTGGATTTAGACTGATCTAGGAGTTGAGCAGTTACAGCAAGAGTCAGAGTCAACTCCCTAATTTATGAGATTTCAGACCCCAATGATTCAAATTTCACAAGGACAAACAAGCTCAAAAAAAGTGCCCAATTTCTCTGCTGGAAATCACATTCCACATCTTCCACTACCCTGAGGGAAATTTATCATCTTTGGTCATGATGGAACCAAACCAGAGAAATAAGTTCTCTCTTTTCAGGACAAAAATCTATACAGAAATTTAATATGTAGCAGAATTCAAACTGATAAGTCATGAGTTTTGCCATCCTGTCCACTACTACCACCACCACCCCTCCACCTCCACTGAATTTGTGGCCCTTTGATTGCAGGTTCAGACCTACAGTTTATTTTTGCCCACCTCATTCTATAATTGTATGAAAACTAAATTAGGGCATGAAACAATCTGTTCTATGGTTGGCGGAAGCCCTTCTTTTGCCTTAGATAATGGAATAGTCCCTTAAAAGTATGAAAATCATCTCCCCAGTTTTAGTGTTGAGCATTTCAGACATTCAGTTGATTTTCTAATTTTGAGCTTAATTCTACTTTATCATTCAGGGTGAAGGGCACACTTTCATAGTCAGATAAATTTCCAGTTGAAAAAACATGAAGTTTCCCTAACAAAAATCTCACAAGAGAAGTTATTGTTTAAAATCCTCAGCTGTCTTTGATTCAAAATCCAGGGGTGTTAGAAGAAGAGATATTTCTGTGTGATTTATGAATTCAATGATTCTTTCATCATTAACATATAAATGACCTTTTCTGTCCAGATTCCTAGTTTAGGAATTTATTTTTAAAAAAAAACCAAAACAACAACACACAAAACCCAAAAATCTTCAAAAGACTTTTCTTGAAACTTACATACTTCAGGAATGCAGCAAATCAAGGAGATGGAAAATATCCTCTGAGCCAGAACCCAGTACACTTGACCTTCTTCAGCCATAAAGGATTGGTAGACAGACATTGTTTGCTACTTGCCTGAATTAAATTGGGTCTCCTGAGATGCATATGAAGCAATTTAAAAAAAGAAAAATGCTGTTAACCAAATTTACTTAACCATCAATCTGAAGTAAACCTTATTTACTGTATTCATCTATTAAACTAATATAATCATTTGCATTTTAATCAGAAAAAATGACATTTAATTAGTGTTACAAAGCCAAACCCTGAGAAAGCTCCCCTATCTAAGCATACAGCTAGGCCACCATTTTTCAGTCTCACCACAGTGAGTCTTGTACGCTTTTATGCTTCCCTTGGTCTAAGCGAGCTTCAGGACTGTTTTATTAATTCAACTCCCTGGCACACTTCCGAAGCAGGAATAGGCACTCTTGTCACAATTTCATACAAATGGGGCCTTCTTGCTCAGCTGCCTTACACCCTGAGAACTGGCACCATCTCCTTCCCCAAATCCATCCTCTAAATTTCCTTGGATACAGTTCTTTTTTTTTTAAGGACTTGTGATGGTTGAGAGATAGTAGTTTACAAACAAAACAAAAAACCAAAGAAAGCCAATCAATCATAATGTCAGCAATTTACAGATCTAGACATACCAATAGAAAAAATAAAAAGCCCTGCGCACATGTTCTTGCCATACTTTCCCTTCTATTTTTTTCCTCTGAGCAAGAGCTCCAGAAATGTTCTCCTGTTGAGTGGTTTCAGACTATGACTCAAAGATGCTTGGCTGTGCCTTGTATATTCAGTTTTTTCCACCCCAAGATCCTGAAATGAAGCAGGACACTTTTATGATAGCATACCCCTGTTTCTGCCCAGATTTCCTGCATCTGCCTTCTTTTTCTTTCACCTCCATTATTTCTTTCACACTTTGCTTTATAGGATTGACCTTTTTTTGTTCTGACTGGGGACCTTAGAAACTTTCCACTCCCAGCCTCATGCAGAAATTAAAGACAGCCGGTTTCACCTCAAACACAATCCCACTGTGCCATGGCATTTCTACCAGGATGGTGACTGTTGCGGTTTAACGGCCCTTCAGTGCTCTGGATCTTGAGGAGCATGGCAGAGTTCTGATATTATGCAGCAGACTGTATATACCAAACCATTCTAATGATAAAGCCGTTTCATAAGCTCGCTCACTCTGATCCATATGTACATGCACACAAAGTCTGTAAATCCTCACTTTTTTTAATTTTTCCAGGATTTAATTTCACCTTCATAGAAATAGGTAACCGGAGTTCTGACTTTAAAAAAGCATAGTGGGCCAAAAACACACCAACAAATCAAGCCTCAAGAAACAGTCTTCTGAGTCAGCTTGCAAAGCCTAAAACACAAATATATATTTTTTAATATTTCTTCACTGTACAGTAGGGAATTAGAATAGCAGCCCTGCAAAATTGTCCATTTAAAATCAAATTCTTCCATCTCAAAGTACACTTCCCCCTCCCCTGCCCACCCCAGAATTATATTGCAGCAATTCACTTCTAAGTCACCGGTTCTACAATTTCAACTATCAGACAACACAGTCCAATGAAAGTAGCATCAGCTACTTCTCACAGGAGCCCCAAAGACTTATTTTGGAAGAGGCAGCAATTTACTCCAAAATTTTTTCATAATTTTTTTCTCCCACCACAATACACAAGGAGATTTTATTCATTAAATGTTCATTTCTTTTACGCATGTACAGGCTTAAGGCTGCGGCATGAGCGTGTCTGA
>NW_008795243.1:1153442-1153956 GCF_000699145.1 Aptenodytes forsteri | reverse complement strand
AGCAATGTCTGAATGCTTATCTTACTTTCTTTTAAAATGCTCATTAAACAGAATTTTGACATTCTTTTTGGAAAAAAAAGAAACAAAAAGATGAGAAAAAAGAAACAGATCATTAAAAAGATACTTGAGAATTCCTCCAGCAGCAACCTGCAAGCATAAGGGAAAACTCATTGCCAAGTATGATTTATGAAACCTTGTTAAATTTACTTAAGATAACTGGGAGGCAGACTAGTACACTAATAACCTCTTTAACATAAAACCTTATGGAATATAGTGCATCCTTTATACAATAAAAAGGCTAATTTAGCTTGTCACAACACAGAACTGAATTAATACAGAAGTCAAAAGACTCTCAAATTGTGCTATTAAATACAAATGAGGGGGATGGAACACCTCTGCTATGAAGAAAGGCTGAGAGAGTTGGGGTTGTTCAGCCTGGAGAAGAGAAGGCTTTGGGGAGACCTTATTGCAGCCTATCAGTACTTAAAGGGGGCTTATAAAAAAGATGGGGACA
>NW_008795243.1:1150789-1153401 GCF_000699145.1 Aptenodytes forsteri | reverse complement strand
GAGGTGGTGGATGCCCCATCCCTGGAAACCTTCAAGGTCAGGTTGGACGGGGCTCTGAGCAACCTGATCTAGTTGAAGATGTCCCTGCTCATTGCAGGGGGGGTTGGACTAGATGACCTTTAAAGGTCCCTTCCAACCCAAACTATTCTATGATTGATTCTATGATTCTATGAAATGTTGGGTGACAGCCTAGCTATTGCTACCATTCAATGTGTTTTTCTTGCCTTGTCATGTAAAAATTAGGTAAGTGTGCATGCAAGACAAGATTACTGTAGTCAAATGAATGTAGATCCACCACAAAAAAAAAATCTACTATACAGTGTGACATTTCACATCAGCTTTTTTTTCCTTTCTTATTTTTTTTCCCACAAAGCTGCATTAATTAGGCCATTTATAGTATAAAATTCCAGTTAATTAAAAAGCATTACTTTTTGGCTGATTTTTGGTCTGCATGTAACCAGTTTCTTGTTTAACTGAGAATTGGTAGCATTCCTTCCGGCCTACAAATGCAAACTCACCTCTTCTTCTACTATTTGTTTCTCACACACAAATTGTTAACAGCTGAAAAGTTATTGCACGTAAAATGCACGTATATATACACAAACATACACACACACATATATGCTGCTGAAGCTGTATCCTATTCTGATCCTAGACTGGCAGGTGGTCATGATGAACAACAGGAGATTCTTGTGAAGAATGCGAGACGCCTTGCTGTTGTGTAGCAAAATTAATGAATACCTGTAAGACATTAAAAAAAAAAGTAGGATTTTCAAAATAACAGTACTTGAACTGAAACTTTGGAGACATAGCTGATGATATTTTTCAGTTGCTTTCCTAAGCTTTGGTGACACAAAAATTAATAGTTTATGTTGAGGGAACCCCTATAGAGATATGTTTTGTAAGCTCTAGAAATGATTTAGGGAACCCCTATAGAGATATGTTTTGTAAACTCTAGAAATGATCCCTCTTCACCTCTCCAGCTAACACAGTGGTTGATGAATTATAAAAATAATGATAAAATGAGTTACTAACTTATGTATGAAAATTATATTTTACTGCTGCACAAGTTAGTGGGAAACAATTGTTTTAATTTGCTTTGAAATGACACACCTAAGGAACTTGAGACTGCTGTTTCTACCAATAACCATCACAGATGAGGGTCCAGATATTTCAAGGTGAAGGTATATTTCTGAACATTGCAGAGTCATGACTCAACAACTAATGTGCCTCCTTGATTTTTCTTTTAAACAGATCTTACTACAGAAAGGCTTGTTTGCTTTTTAATCACACAACTATTTGACAGCAAGGAATGGAGAGTAAGAGATGGCTAGTCTTGATTCAAATGATCATATTCATATGCAAACAAACTTGGGATGCATTTTAAGGGTGTTTGTTATTCAGAACTATTTTCCTGTTTCAAACTGACAGTTAGTCAGAGAGAGGAAACAATGGTAGGTGACTGAGGTGATGAATCACCATGAATAATGGAGAGGAATTAAGCTAGAGTGAACAATGCCTGAACAATCAACAGGCTGAAATGACCTTATATACAGGCATTCATTGAATAGATCATTTACAAGCAGTTAACAGATCAGTACAGATCAGAATATTTCATTAATGATTTGCACATGGGAAAAAAGAATAAGTTCACACCTTCTATCATGGTAAAATTAATATTTGGACTGGATGTGACTCTCAGATTGTAGAATACATAACAAGAAGTTGCATATAAAAACACTCTAACACATCACAACCACCCAGAAACCCCATCCTTGCCATCGTTCTGTTCTTCCTTCTGCCCCTATAGGATTTCACAGTCTTTACAAGTGGGATCTCTTCTGTCTGCTTGTGCACTTCCGCTGTTCTCTAATGTGCAGAATGATATTCACTGCAAAAGAAAAATCTCAAAGGAAAATGTCCCGTAAGTCTAAGGTTTACTGTAATTTGCAGAGACTGGTTCAGCCTTTTCCAGGACATTGGTAAGATCCCAACTTTTGGACTGTGGACATGGCAGTTCACAGTCCCACCTTCTCATCCCGCACAGATCTAAATGTATCTAAACACTGATTATGCTTGCACACAGTACAAATACATGGCTTATTGTGATGCTTTTACTGTGCTAACCTCCAGTGTAGAAGCAGTAGGGTTCATGAAATTACTGTGTAGACCTGAGATGGCCTGGAACTGCTGGTTTGTCGCATACATTTGGGTAATCCAGCAAATGATATAGTATACTACTACATCAATAATTACAGTACACAGCATGTTCAGACAAAAAAAAAGGGGGGGGGGGGGAAGAAAAAGAAAAAAAGAAAGAAAAATAATGTCCTGGTTTCGGCAGGGATAGTTAATTTCCTTCCTAGTAGCTGGTACAGTGCTGTGTTTTGGATTTAGGATGAGAATAATGTTGATAACACACCGATGTTTTAGTTGTTGCTAGGTAGTGCTTACACTAGTCAAGGACTTTTCAGCTTCCCATGCTCTACCAACTGAGAAGGCTGGAGGTGCACAAGAAGCTGGGAGGGGGCACAGCCAGGACAGCTGACCCAAACTGGCCCAAGGGACATTCCATACCATGTGACGTCATGCTCAGTACATAAACTGGGGGG
>NW_008795243.1:1126207-1150707 GCF_000699145.1 Aptenodytes forsteri | reverse complement strand
TTAAACTGTTCTTATCTCAACCCATGAGTTTTCTCACTTTTACTCTTCTGATTCTCTCCCCCATCCCACCGTGGAGGGGGGAGTGAGCAAGCGGCTGTGTGGTGCTCAGTTGCCAGCTGAGGTTAAACCACAACAAATAAAAAAGAAAAGAAAATAATACCTGCTCTAATGTGTTTTGGCTAATGGAGTAGTGTTTGATTTGGAGAAAAGCTTTGTGATTCTCTAGGACTCTGAAGAGCTCTGCTAAGCACCCCTGACTTCGTGGTACATGGTACTCGAGCAGGTTAAGATGCTGTCCCTTAAAACAAGAAAAATGATAGAAAAAGATAAAAGTGAATGCACATTCTGATGAACTTACACTTGCTTATAACCCATCTAGTTTCAATAGGCTCTTATTGCAGTTTAACATGGAAAATATGAGCTTTTAAACAAGAATGGATTTTGTCTACATTGGTAGCACAAAGAAATATTCATACTCAGAGCACACATTTTGTGCATGTTCTGAGATGACATTTTGTTAATCTCATAAAAGATATATAAATTTAGGACAATTTTATGCTATAGGTTTTTAATCCAACAGACTACTGCTGTTACAATGCAGCCTGGGAAAAGGCTGAGCGAACACACACACACACACACACACAAACATATACACAAACAGGTTCATATCTAAGGTAGTCATAGTTTTACATTATTCTTCTCCTAAACATGGATAAAGTAAAAAAAAAAAAAACAAACACCAAAATAATTAAAGGCCTTTGAGAGTTTTTCTTGGAATCTAATTATTATAGGTCTTTTGTAAGTCTTCATATCAAATAAAAGAATCTCAGTAGAGACTGAGACTTATCATCTATGGACCTTATCAGAAAGCAATCAAAGCAAATGCTCTCAGTGACTACACTGCACTCCTACTTCAGGTAAACACAAAGGCGAGTTCAACTTCATCAACAATAAAAGCAAAAGGAAATTTTCACTCAGATAAAGGGCTTGTTTATTTATGTTGCCTAAATGGCTGTTTGGAGTTGATCTAATCAGAATCACAAGTCAGATTTTTAAGAATTACCTAATAGGAAAATAAAAGGGACGCTAATACATACTTTTTCCAAAAATATCAATATATCCAAACGTGTATATATTGTTCTTACCAGTCCATACATAATCCTGCCATAGAATAAATACTATGATCAGGAGTTTTATATTGTACCTTAAACTGTGTTCCAGGAAAATGCAGTTGTAGACGGTCCAAAATTATTCTTCGATAGTTTATTTCTTCACTAAGCCAAACTTTGACAGAATAGCCATCTCCAAACCTGAGAATGATACACAAAAACATAAATCCATTTGTCTACACTATGAAGACAAGAAGAATATTTGTTTAAATTGATTTTCCTATAACAATTATGTCAAATAACATCATTTATGCCTACTATATTATCACTGTGATTTTAGTATTATACTATTGAACAATAGCATTTCAATGAGAAACTTGTTAAATGAATGATAACAAACAGAAACAAAAAGAAGTGTTACGCCTACGTTTTAATTACTACAGGATATTTCACTATCCAATGTACCTGAACTTATGCTAAAGTATGCTTTAATTACTTTATTTCTTTGAATGGTTAGCAAAGAACTACGAAGATTACCAATCACAAAAACAGAAGAAAAAAAAATCCTTTAACTTTTCTAATGAGAAAAATGGGCATGTAGCACTATTTTTCAAATCTTTTAACAAAGCTGCACAGCTTTTATTTCAGCAATGTGAGTACAATTGTGTTTTACAGATACACAAAGGCAATTACAAGGGTATTTAGAGAGATGGCAAAGTTAATGAATTTTCTTTAGCTCTATGGCCACACAATCTGTCTCAGAATAATTTAGGAAATGAACTTCTCTTTCTCAACGTACACGTGATAAAAGTTAAGCACAGGCAATCTAACCAACACATTATTTTTTATTAGATTTACTCACTGCTAATATTTAGTTGGGGAAGTTGCAATAAACCCATAAACACTGAAATGGCAACCATATTTTTACGCACGTTGCTTAAGCGATGGAAGTTACGCAGCACCAGTTCCCAGAGCAGGGTGCAAGGGGAGAGCTCAGCAGAGAGATGGGGCAACATGGGGCTGCTGCTGCATCCCTCCCGTCCCAGCCCTCCTTTGCAGCTACATGTCCTCCCTTTGGGTTCACCTTGTTGGTTAATTTCTAGGGAAAAAAGAGGAGCAGCAGCAGGAGCCAGGTCAGAAGATCTTTCCTCTGCCGCTGCTGTTCCCTGTGAGCAATGGAAAGGCAGAGCTGGGAGAGGGACAGGGAGCTCGGACTGCATTGCCCACATCCCCCCAGAAACTTGCCACTTCCTCCGTCTTCCCACTGACCACCACTCCCACATCCTTCACTCCAGCGTTACTTCCTTTTCTTCACTCTCCAGCTCCACGATTACTCATCGCCAAATCCTTTCCTTCAGTTCTTCGGTTTCTAGTGGCTATCCTCTGTATTACTCCCTCATGCCAACACCCTCCTCTCCCATGTCTTTTCCGTGTACAGCTTGTGATTCAGGGTAGCAGCTGGGTTAATTGGATCGGACAGGTGTGAAGCGCATTTTCATGTGATCAAAGCAGAAGTATGTATCACAGCACACTCGATGATGTTGCCCTTTTCCAATATAGAAAAAAATGTCTACAGAATACCAAAGTGTAATAAAAATAGAAAGGACTATTCTGAGACATATGTCCAGTTTAACCACTGTCTGAGCGACTCCCAGCAAAATACTTCACACGAAGCACGACATGTTCCTCATCTATAATATGTGTATAGCAGTGTAAGGGCTTTAACTTTTATTTTGTGTTGGACCAGAACCTCTGTTGGTATAAAGCAATAAAGACTTCACTGATTTCAGAGCAGCACAAGTTTCCACAATGAAAAATTCTAGACTGCAGATTTTATTCTATTAAGAATTTCACATGAATTCAAAATATAATTTCCAAGGATCTTCTCAGAGAAGAATCCTATTTCTTTGTGTAGAATGAAACTGTAGTTGCTACATTTTAGGTATGACAGCAGCAGCTTCTGCATAAGAAGTTGCACTGTATGAAAAGCCACATTACAATAAATTATTGTAGGGTTTTTTGGTCTTTGGTTGGAGTTTTTGTTTGTTTTTTATTGCAGTCAAATGCAACCACTGAACTTTGGAAATGGAGTAAGAAGAAACATTCCCGATGCAGTGTCCTGTTTGTTGGTTCCCGAAGGACATTATATAAATTAAATCCTATCGGGTCCAAGCTGCAGGGTACCAAATATTCACTGAGCAATAAGACCTGACAGATGAACAGTGCTGCTGTTACACCAAAAAGATCCAGAATAAGGTGGAATCCAAAGCAGTGGCTGGCTGATTTACTTTGCAATGATTTACTAACACATAATAGATCTCTAATTAAATGTTTTAAATGCATAGCATCATCCCTGAAAAAATACGTGTGACAATAAAAAAAGATGTTACAAAGATGGATATAGTTAACAAGGATGTTCAATTTAGTTGACAGCCAACCTGAGGCAACATTTTACAAGAGATCATTGATTCTGATCAGTTTTCTGGCATCTCTACACAGCCACCATTGAATTACAGTTTGAAAAATGCTGGCTTATGGAGATGTTCAACAGTCTCATAAAAAGAAATTGTTGTATGCAATGAAGTTTCCAAAGAAAATGAATCAGAATTCTGATTAGCAAAGACAGAAAAGTCTGTGCAACTTTGATTTAATTCTAAATTGTGAGCGGCATAAACACCAGCATGGCACAAATAAAAAACTTTAAAAGATTTTTTTCTTTTGGCTAGTCAAATTATGATGCTTCTATACCTTGATTTTATAATTCATTTTAGTACAAGAGCTCCCCATATAGAGTAAGCCGGTAAGCAATAAGCATTTCCCCTTGCTATAATTGAAAGCAAGCTGCTTTCAGTAGCAAACGGAGGCAGTGGAAATTGAGTTGACCATTTTTTTCACTGTTTTCCTCTCTGATTCAGACAATATAATTAATTCAGAAACCCAAAGTGGAATTAGAGGAAAGCACAATCTGGTTTGATTAGCACTGTTAGGATCAAACCTTTAGCACCTGATAGTTCAAGACCTGAGGAGGGAAACATTGTCATTAAAATGGCATAAGCTGAGCAGGCACACCTGTTCAGCAGCCATCTGCTGCAGAAGAATCACCATCTCTTCAAAGCTATTCAACAAAGATATTTTCCACTGCTAATTTCTACCATATTACTTTAACACCACCTGCATTTTTATTTGTGTATACACACACACACACAAAAACACATATTCTGACAAAAAATATTTTTTCCTCTCTATCCTTCCTCTTCTCCCTCAGTCAAACTAGTTGTTCACGTCTGACTTTCACCTCATTGGCGGTTCTGGGAGTATTATGTATTGAGTGCTTTACCTACTAAAATGCCACCATGAGACTGAAACTAAAATATAAATTCCCAGACTGATTGTAAACTAATTAACCTGAGTATTAACAACAGCATCAGCTGCAGAAGCATGAGCTTAGCAAGGACTACAAAACACATCCAACAGCTCCACACCTTTAATTACACAGGTCCTCAAGCTAGCTGAGCAGCTCAAATAACAAGGGAACAAAAGGAACATCAAATAGCAACAAGGAGTGGAACAATTTCTGTATCAGGAATTACTAAATAGGCTAAAACTTTTCAGCATCGAAGAAAGATGATGAGGTGGTAGAAAGGTGTTTTTACGGAGCCCAGAATCACGGCTGGCCTAAGGAATGTAACTAAGGAATGATTAACTTACAGCAGGGTCCAGAACGACCAGCTCATTGAATCACACTCTTCCCAAAGCCCATTTACCATCTCTTCTCTCCCCCAGTCAAAATTGCTGAATGTAACCTCAGGAAATCAAGAACATGGTCCTATTTCCTAAATGTTGATGAATAAGAAAAGCATCTAATCATCCATATGCTTTTTTTCCACTAATCAAAGGTTACCTTTCCTGGAGAATGTTTTGCTATATATATACACCAAAAAATTACAGCTCCTGGAAAGTTTACTGGTGGAAATATAATATGCATACTTTTATGTATGCTCCAGTCTCACTGATCAAAAATTACTTCAAAGTGACATGAATGGATAACAAATTAAAAAATAATAAAGAGAACACTGGCACTTAATATCTGCAAGGAACTGCATCTTTTAGAACATATGCCATAAATCAAAGAGGGGGAATAATTTACTGCTGTGCTGTTTGCCCCTCTGCTTTGGTTTACATTCATTTGCATACAGACACGGTTCTGCTTTCCCTAAGTGAATAGGCCTCATCTAGACAAGCTAATTTAGTTATTCCAGTATGATTGCTGAAGCACGGGATACAGATTCAGGTCATTCCCCTCACTGCCCTAGACACAAGTACAATTTATGAAGAGAACAAGACTTGAACAAGACTGAAAATAAAACACTTTGGAAAACATTGAAAAAAGAAACAAAAAATGAAATAAAATTATTAAAACACATGCATCACAGTTTAAGATAATTTTAAATCAGACAATAAATTTAGTTATTTCATCTATTAAGTGGCAGGTAAAGACAATATCTAGGAAGGAAAAAAGGTTATTAAATTTGAAATAATTGCTTTGTTTTTAAAAAAATGCTAAAATCAAATGCAAATATACTATCACTTGCAAAATGTGAATTCCTTCTGCAATTATTCATAACAACCTCAGTGTTGCTGAACAGATAAACTTGATTAGATGCAAACAAACAAACAGACATAACAAATAAATTATAAAATACATCTTCCATATACTATTCATGGATTTTGTTTCATCATTTTTTAATTGATTATGATTTCTCCAGGGTAACAATAGAAACATGAAAACAGTTATTAAAACAACGAGTAACACTTGTTCAAGTATATCGTACGTGCACTATTTGTTCACACACACTCCAGGCTTTCATATCAAGCCATTTAAAGTTAATTTCTGTATTCAATAATATCAATATTTCTGTATTAAATAATATGGCATTGCCATAACAGTGACAGCCTCGGGTTATGAGCAATGCAGGGTACATCTTTGCCTTGCTCTCTGAATGTAAGCATTTGAGCACTTAGGTGTGATTTCCAAATATGCGGTAAAACCCTCAAAAAATCTTGTTAGTTGTTTATACATGTGCACACACAAAATCTGTCTGTATGCGAGCTTGTATGTCTGCACATACAGGCAAGTACCAGAGATCTGTTACTCTTGTATTATTTATATGTTACATTCTCAGAGAAACAGGAACAGCAGCACTGTAATTCTGTGTAAGGCTGATGGCACAGCCTGCAAAGAACCAAGTTCTTGGTTGGTGGGTTTTTCAGCTATGAGAAGTCTGTCCAGATGGCCCTAGAATGAGGGATAGTATTCAAAATGTTGTTCCCAGAGGACTGGCCAGCTGTATCTAATGTGGAAATGCTTCTGTGAATTTTTAAAAAAACATTAAGTATAACGGAGGATACTGGAGGGAGCATTTAAATGTAATCCGTTCACAAAGAACCAAGTTCTTTGCAAGGTACAGTTCCTCAACTGTACCTTCTGGGCCTCAACAGTGAAAAAAGCAGGAGGAAGTAACATTATCATTGTGTTGCTATCACTGTTTTCTGGCGTACTGTTTTTTAAGCGAGTTTAAAAAGAAAACCCAAAAATCAGGATATTACACACTAAAATGTTTATTAAAAGGACATTATCAACACTTTGAGGTCAAATTCTCAAGTTAAAAAGTGCTAGAATGGAGACAAGCTGTGAAATTAAAATTTAAACCACTGGTATATTTGCATTATGTAATAAGCTTTAATTACATCATCACATAGCATCTCTTCATGAAATCCCTGTCATGAATGCCTTACAAGATATACTGGAGGTACCAGCTCAGAAAAGTGGCTTTATTTACTGCAACGTCTAGAAAATGTTGCAAATAAGACAGCAGATTGATGAGAAAAGGAAAGAAAGTGCTTCACGGTTCTGGTACGGCCCTGGGGAACCGAATCCTACCCTTCCACCCCAGCACATCTGTGTGGTCTGTGGTAACTCACTTAGACCACATTTTTCACTACTGCTTTCCTATTTTGTCAAGGGCCCACCTTGAGACCTAGGGCTCCATTTTGCAGAAGGAATTTGTAGTACTTTCAGAAACACACAGCTACAGCTGAAGTTAATGGGCATTGTACTTTGAATGCAATATTAAACAAACAGAAAATATTTAGCCATAAACTGCTCAGATTGACTACCCAAACCCTTTTAACTTTAGCATCATGCTTCACTTACTCCCCTATAAAATGGGAATAATTATTTCAAATCCAGTTTCCCAGAAGTATTGCGGAAACCATAGATGTTGATATTTATGAAGCACTGTTCCCATGAATGCTGATAATACTGTATTTAGAGACAGGTTTGAAAAATGTCCAGTAAAACAGTACACAGATCACATACTAGGGAAAGAGGAGAATATGAAATCTTAATTAGCTGCTGATCATTGAATGAACAGGTACATAGACAAATATAATGCAGTGTCCTGTGGAAAACATCATATAAAATTACAAAAAAATGCACTGTAATGCACATGCACTATAGGGCTGAATTAATGTTGCACAAAGTTTTATGAGAGTGTAAAGATATTGCTCATTTCTGAACTTTCGATCTGTGTGTTTTTAAAGTGGTAAGAACTCTTTCTTCAAGCTTTCCTCTGGGAAGATGAACTCATAGCTAGATTACATGAATACACATCCACTGCCTTAATACATTTTTCATGTACAAAAGGAATTTGTTTTCTAGTCAACAGGAATAAAAATTATATTCACTTCTATATTTTATGGCATGTAAGAAACTTACTGCTAGTACACCTGTTAGTATGATAACAGTTTCCACTGAAGGCTGAAATATTGATGAGATCTTTAAACTTAATCCTCTCTTTTCCATTTAAGAAACCTACATGTGTGAGTTTGAGAAAAGCAATAAAATATTCTCAATCAACCTTTTTAAAAAAAGGTAAAGTGTAAATAGCTTGCCAACACATTTTCCATTCTAACTCTGATATAACAAATGGATTAATTGTTGGGTAATTTAATCAGATGGCTTGCTGATAAAATTTGAGCAAAGACTTGATGTGTGTCCAGCACTTGAAAAATTGGTGGGTTTTTCAGCTATGAGAAGTCTGTCCAGATGGCCCTAGAATGAGGGATAGTATTCAAAATGTTGTTCCCAGAGGACTGGTCAGCTGTATCTAATGTGGAAATGCTTCTGTGAATTTTTAAAAAAACATTAAGTATAACGGAGGATACTGGAGGGAGCATTTAAATGTAATCCGTTCACAATTTAGAGTAATTGACTCAGTTGGCAGGAGTCGTCTGAAATTAGGTTTTAACGGGCACAACTGCTAACACATCTATCTCATACAAACTACATCTAGAACTAAGATGCTAACTTTTTGGAAATTGCCCTTCAGTTCGTTCTTTCCAGCTACCGCCTTTCTTGGCACTATTCAGAAATTTGCCACCTGCATCAAAAGGCCTTTCTAAAGAAGTCCAACACTTGTTATTCTACTGAGAAACATTTCAGGGTACTTTAAGTCTGTTTAAACATAGATAAATATAGTCAGGTCTCAACAGTTGGGAGCAGAAACCCAACCACCTACATTTGTAGCAAGAAGACATTTTTGGATGAGCATTTTGTAACAGGCTTCCACAATAGCTGGAAAAATGAATCAAGTCTCACACATTAGAAGCAGCATGTGTCACTTTTTATATCCCTATGAAGCTTTTATGTTTCACATTAGCATCTTTCTGGAGCTCACCCATACCCTTCATAGCAGAATTTTGTACTGCCATCTGACAAAGCTGTATTCAGTCCAAGATTATAGTCTTTCACATCTGCCAAGGGCTGAAAGTATAGTGAGAGAGAAAGCTGAATCCTTGAAACTTCCCACCACAGCAAAGAAGCAAATTTAACAGGCCCCCAAGGAAAACCCATTAAGACCCATCATGCATCCATCAAAAAGGTGATCATAATCTAGACTTTACAGGCTGGAACAGTACTAAAGGAAAAGCAAATAAAACAGTTCTGAGGAATTCCATCAAGACAGACAGAATCACCAGGAAGGGAATAAAAAATGTCATTTTAGTGGATGTAGCTACATTTAAAAGAGGAAAAATATTCTTGATACATGCTAATGTAATTGTGTGTAATATCATATTGTGCTCCTTATGTTATTTCTTACAATACAGGACTCATTCTATCATAAATAAAAGCTGTATGAAAGTTTTCTTTGGTTTAAATGTTCATACAGTGTTTAGATTTCTTTCCTTCTTCCAATCTTCAAAGCTAGATCAGGTCCCTTGCACTTGATTTTAAAATACTTGTTCAATTTGGTTTGTAGAAACAAATTGAAGACAGACTAAAGGATATCAAGAGCTGCTTATAAATAAGAGCAAATTAAAAAAAAAAAACGAGCTGTAAAATCTAACAGAAAAAAACTGATAATCTACAACTATGGTCCCCATTAATTTATTTTAGTACCATTCTTGCCTGTTAATATAAATATGTATATTACTAGCATAATTCATTCACACACATAGCACACAAAAGCACCGTCAAAAAACAATTTTTATGGTATGAGTAATTTAGATTAAATCAGATGCAGCAAAATCAGTTTTGCTTATGCTTTCCTTCAGTTCCATTGCTTCATGGAACAGTTTTGTTAAACAAAATATAAGGTGATGCTGTTTTTACTGTGAGATGGTACCAGGGACAAATACACTAGACAGTGCTAATTGCAGGAAAACGCTGAAAAATAGAACTGACTAGTGACTATACCAGCGGAGGTGGCTGTTAAGGAAAGTGTTCTTCTGCCATTAGTTGTTTTTTAATAGATTTAGAAATCCTTACGGTCTATCACTTTAGATGGAACAACATTTTGCTCTGTATGGCAGTGAGAATGATAGGGCTATTAAATCATAGGGAGGGAAGGAAAATGGGAACAAAGGAGTAACTCAATACTCTTTCAAGTCCTGGAAGTTTTTCAGGATGTTCACAGGTGGAGTGGAAAGTGAGAAAATGAAGAGATTAAAATAATTTAAAGCTTAATTATTTCAATGGGTTTTTTTGGAGTAATAAGAAAAGGAATCCTGCTTCTCTTCTCCTTTCCCATCTCATGTAGATGTAGATGCAGAAGTCCTCCATAAGGTACATGGTAGCGTAACTGGAAATTGTCTTCAAATAAGTTCAGAACATGAATTACACAGAGGTACTGGCTTCCTTGATCTCCTAACAATTACTTTATTTATTAGGTGTGTGATAGCCTGGGGGTTATGATGGAGTACTGTATTGGCAAATAAGGAAAACCACAGTCAGGAGTTCTGTCTGGAGGGAAGTTTGGAAGCTAGAGTAACCAACAAAATAATAGGAGTACAGGGACAGTCTTTGGCTTCTCCCCAGCACCTATCAAAACTTTTCCAAAGAAAGCATGGAAATGTCCTTACCGTATGCTTAATTAAGGAGGAAAAAAAAAAAAGCTTTAACAGCTGTGTGTATATGAGGTTTTAAGACTGCTCTCTGCAGTAGCTTTGGTCCCAGAAGCCAAGAAAATGAATTAGACAGTCAGAGCAAATTCAGACAACTGCATGATTTTAATTAAATCCTTTGATAAAGCTAGTGCCTATTTTTTTCTAATAAAAGGTTCTAAAGTTTTAGAAAAAATCAATAGGTTCCTGAACAATAAGTGTGGAAAATTTGGGGAATAAATCAATCAATAAGCTAGAAGTTAAAGGGACTTTAGTCCTGCCTTAAATGAAAATCTTAGCGCAGCTTCAGCTACACAGTTTCTATGGAAAGCCTCGGCAATATTGGTATCCAGTGCACATATTATCCCACATGAATGCCACTAACATATATTAAAGAACTGTCATGGCAATACAAGGAACACAAACCAGCTGATAGTATGAAATATTCTTAACATAGAGAAGGTGTGCTTTTTTTAAAGTTACAAGGATTTTAAACAAATAATTGCTACGAATATGACTGCCAAACATTCTTATCATGACCTTGCTTTGGAGAATTTAAAAGAGGCGCTCATACAGCCTTGATTCTTGAATGGCTGATCTGTGGATGTCTTGATATCATCAGAATTAATCTGAAGATACTTCCAGCATGTCATATAGTTTATTCTTTGGCATTGATTTGCTTACTGTGATCTGAAAGAGGTATAGCTACAGAGACAGTGCAGCAAATTGAGAAATAACTGTTCTATTTATATGAATATGGTGCATAATTATGAGTATGCTTATGATGTCTTGCTTCCTAAGAAGGCAGATGAAAAGATGCTGCTAAAGGAAACATCAGGAGTGGCAAAACAATGACAAAGTCACTGAGAAGATAAAGGTGAAGCTAGCCTTTGTGGAATGCCTGATTTTGCCCTCTCAAGGTCAAGCTGAGAAAACAGAAACACGCTCACTCCAGAGGATCTGAAACATAAAAAGCAGAGACCCACATTTATCCCAGCTAACTTTATGCACTCAACTGAAGTGCCTAAGTAATACCATTTTTCCTTATTAGGGGAAACACACACATCTTCCAAAAATAGTTTTGCCTGCCCAAGGTCTGCATTGTCCTCTACAGACATCTGTCTCTCTTACTACAAAAGAAATAAAGGGTGCCTGCACTCCTGCTAAAGTACTCCAGCTAGTGGAACAACAGGCCACTCTATGAAATTTGGGAATGAGAGACAGGATGGCAGATACAGCTAGATAAAAAAGAAACAGAAACTGCTGAAGAGCGATTGACTTCTCATGCCTCTAGAAAGCGAGGCAACTACTCTCTGAAAGGTACACAAACATGAACAGAAGGCTATGATCACACAGAACAATCAGAAATATAGATGCAGACCTCAATTTTTTTCACCATCTAGTTTGTAAGGTGTCTAGCTGAAAGCTTGTCTTGATGAAAAAAACCTTGGAAGGAGCGAGCTTATTAAAGTAAATGTTAATCAGGCCTGTCATGCTAATATAGCTGCAAAACAAGGGCCTACAGATCTACCCAAAGGGAAGGACAGAAAGCTAGAAGTGCCCTCAAGGGACAAGAAGTTATCTGAGACACAGATAACTTCTGCCCTATAACCATGGCAGACAGCAATTCCAAAACATCTCTGTAGAGCTTGCTTACATTGTCAAATGTATCTGCACTTAAGAGTGCTAAATGCTGAGCTAGTACAAAGCAGTGTAGCTTTGCTGCTTGTAAATGAGCTGTATCATTTTACACAGCTGACTGTCTGGCTGCCGTAAAAATTCTACTTATTACTGAATGTAAATGTTCTAGTTATAAGTTGCAGCAACTTTCCCCTCAGCTTCTGACCCTGTTTCCTTTATGGTGGTTTGAGCCCATCCTCTAAATAAACATCCTCATTAACAGATATTAAATTAACTCATGGGCATAGTTGAAGCAGAAGAGGGGCTCATGCACACGAGGAAAAGGACGCAGAAAACATAGCATAAATATCTGCAATTGCCAGTGAATTCAGCAGGAAGCAGAGATGGTTCAAAATACATTGTCTTACTGGCTACTGACCTGTTAAAAGTGCTTCTTCCTGTTACAAGAAATCCTCACAAGGAACCAAAGCGTATTTCACCTCAACATGTTAAATTCTCACAATGCATTTCTCAGGTTGACTGCAGAAGTGCTTCATTGTAGATACAGATCTGTCTCTTTCAATTACCAGTGCAGACTACAAAGCATTTTAGTAATGCCATATGTCAATTTAGCTTGCTAAGATATCCTAATTGGCTCTTTTTTAACTTCAGTGATAGCAGGAAAAGAAAGATGTGCTTAGCAGTCATAAGTATTTATGCCTTGGCACCATTAAAGTGTCTAGCCAGCTCTTAGATTGAATGTAGCTGCAGAAGGTTTGACGTTGATATATAATACCTGTTTTTAATGTGCTGGGGAGAACCAAGACACTTGAAACTTCCATTGACCATAATAGCAAGTCGTGTGCAGAGGGCCTCGCATTCTTCCATACTACAAAATAAAGTGGGGGGGAAAAAAAAAGGTTAAGAGAATAATAGTGAAAACAGAGAACATTATTTATACGTAACTTTAATTAAAGTGGAAGGAACCTGGACAGCTGCAAAAATGGGTACACAAAACCTTTGACTTTAAAGGCAACAGTCCAAATTGTAACTCTAGTCAGTACATACCTAAAACGGAATTTATGTTTTTAGTCCAGAACTAATTGGACAATTCTGGCCACAATACAAAGGTTTTATTACCACAGGCAAATACCTGATAGGCAGTCTCAGAAATACCACTGAGTGTGAAAGCCATGAACTCTGTTATTCCCTGTACTATCTGTTTGTGGTCATTCTGAGCTAAAGGATGGAGGGAGAAGAATGAAGAAAGTTTGCTCAGCTTGCCTCTTGCATGGTACACACCCTTAAAAAGTAGTTACCCTTAGTATGATTGCTGGATAGAAGAAGATGCAAACCACTACAATCCAAATAGAATTTAGGACATGGAAATGCAGCTGAATAGAAAAGCAGGATGCTGTTAGATGCAACTGCTTCAGATGATAAATAATAACTTTGACTTGTAAAGCTTAGGGCAGATGGGCTGTCATTCTACATATTATACAGCATTGTGTGAGCAGTTCTTCCAAAGCATCACTTTAGACATAGGACGTCAGTCGGGACATATGCATCATCTCAAAGAGGAGTCAAAGTTGTCTGATGTTCCTGCAATTCACTGCGTGCACTCCCCAACCCTTCTGAGATAGCTAAACAAAAGTTGTCTTGTGTGCCTCAGCCATGTGCCAGTCCAAATTAAAGTGCTTTTACTGAACAAGCATGGCAATTAAGTACCCTCCTAGGAAAAATTTCCTTAAAACAGGACAGGGATATGGTGAGAACTGCCAAACCACTATATTTGAGAGAGATGGGGAGAGGACTTGCTAACAAATCAGGAAGTTCGCTGAGTCTCTTTGGGGTGCAGTAACTCCTAATGCTCCCCTTGGCATAACACTCCCCAGCTGTGACAAAATAACAGAAATTTAGGCCTGTATGGACAGTTAATACAATCTCACTCTTCCCCCCCTCAAAACAAAAGTTAAGCATTTTCTCTGAAAATTAAGTGAATAGACCTCAAAAACTAATCTTTGCACAGGAAACCTTCTCTCTAGCTTATGCACTTATTTGCTGATATGCATGAAGATTTACTTCCTTTATTCATACAAGTAGCCTTTGAAAGAATCTCAAATAAATCTCCAGTGGCCTTCAGCAAATAGTATAAATAGTATAAAAGAATTTCTCCTTCCTCCACCCTGGCACAACAATGTCTTATTAATTGGAAATGAAATGTGTACACTATCACTGTACTTATATCTCCTTCAAGTCATTAATTTGTAGAGCTAAATGAATAATTAGTAACAATTTGATGGTTTTGTTGGTTTGTTTGTTTGTTTACAGCATATTAGTAACGAGACCACAGCTCTCTTCTGTTTAGCTGGTGTTTGACAGCTAAGGGTTCTTAATCTGGACTGAAAAGTCAAAGGACACTGCTTCCTGAAAATCACTCAACTTAATTCACAATGCATAACTTGTGTTCCCTAAATGAATGAGCTGGTAAGCACTTGGGGATCAAATACAGGTGTGTGATTTCAAGATTCAGCTTCCCGAAATAGAATACTAGAAACTTTTGAGAGCATTTTTCCATCAATAATGTAGCACACACATGTACAGGGACAACAAATACATTTTGAGAACATCTGAAAAAATTTAACAATATCTGGAAAAAGTTGAGGGAAGTTTTGCTGCATTCTTTTATTGATTCATCTATGCTTCAAATCTCATTTGGCCAAAATGTTACATTGCTGTTTTGATTAATGAGTTCTGTCCTCTCCGGGCATGTTTTCATGACCTCTCTCTCACTTAAATGATATATTTTATATATAATTATATGTACTATACCATATTCCCTAAGGGAACATTTAATTTATTCCATTTTACTATAGATGTTACAAAACAGTATTGGTGTTTCCTCCATTAAACTGATATACCAGTGACCATATCAGAGAATTGACAAGATATTTAATGTAGATTGACCCCATCCTCTTAGAAGAGTCTCTCCTACCATTTCCAGTAGTGCATACAGAGAATAGCTGAGGCATCTGGTTTTAGGATACCATGGCATACTCTTTTCATACACTGATGCAAAACAGAATCCTTAATAAAATCAGGAGAGGGTTTTTCATTCCCACCTCCCTTTGTAAGGATTTGTAAAGTGGCCAGCTGCAACAGGGTAACCTGGTGTTCCAAGCAAGAAGAGACACTGCAACATTGAATAGAAAGAGCATAGAAAAGGAAGAATTCATTGCATCATTTTTTCTGTGCCTGCAGCCACCTTGAGCCACATTCTAATCCTTGAAAATTAAATATAGAAAATATTTAGGATTTACACGAGTTCAATTTTCACAAGCAGGAAAGAATTGCCATAAAATACCAAGACATATTCCGCATTTCACACCAGGGTGTGAATATGCTCTTCTGCTCTCAGTTGACAGCAGGTGAGGAGAGAGAACAGGAATATGCTGGCTGCTGGGATAAGGGTCTTACCTGTGGGATGTCAGCACAGCTGCACAGCCATCCTGAACTTCCTTCAGGATGGTTTTCCAAAGGTAGCGTTTAGAGCAGGGATCCATCCCAGAGCTGGGCTCATCCTACAGGAAGAATGGAAATGACGATACAGCAGCATGGGAAAAACATACCACAGCTCCAGCCCAGCATGAAGAATTAACAAAACTCACAATAAAATCATATATTTTTGTCTAAAAAATCTATATTTTCAGGAGGTCACTTAAAAGAGACCCTGGACAGTTTTTTGCTTTAACACATACAGTTTCATAGAATCATAGAATCATAGAATCATTAAGGTTGGAAAAGACCTCTAAGACCATCAAGTCCAACCATCGACCCAACACCACCATGCCCACTAAACCATGTCCCTAAGTGCCTCATCCACTCGTCTTTTAAATACGTCCAGGGATGGGGACTCAACCACTTCCCTGGGCAGCCTGTTCCAATGTTTAGCCACTCTTTCAGTAAAGAAATTTTTCCTCACATCCAATCTAAACCTCCCCTGGCGCAACTTGAGGCTATTGCTAATCATTTCTAAATTTATAGAAGGCATTTTTTATTAAAGAAATTTATATATAAAAATTATATGTATGTATATTATTTAATAATATAAATATATTATTATTTATAAATATAACTATATATATTTAATAATATATATACACTTAAACTATTTTTAATAGGAGAGACTTGCAGGTGTTTTTCCTCACTTTCTGGGAAGGTTTGGTGTCTGTTTCTCCCCTACATGCACATCTGCCATGAGCACAAACAAGTGGAGAAGTCATCCTGTAACTCCCAGCTGCCTGCACTGCCCATCCCATAGCCAGATGTGGAGAGTATGTTTGGATTCAACGTCCTCCAACAGTTACTGCCAGAATCCCTTTGAGAGGAACTCTCGCGCATGGTGGAGAGAATCCACAGGATTAAATAACAACCCAGTCAGTGTTGCCCAAAGCAAACCACCTGGCAAGCCCATTTCCCACTTGGGTGGCTTTCATGGAGAAAAAAGTGCAGCTACAAAAACTACATTTCTGCTTCCTATCTAATCCTGCTGTCCTCACTAAATCAAATTTTAACTTCATCTACTCATGGAAGCAGAAGGAATGATATCTGATTGTCAAAGGCCAGTCTCTGTCACTACAAAACTAGGGAGAAGGAAACTTTTCCAGTTGCTTTTTATACTATGGAATTTCACGAGGGGTGTCAGCACCTATTAGGGTGGTATGGCCTTGGCCAATGTATTAGCAGCAAGGAATCCCAGCTGAAATCTGGAAGCAAAGTTCTCAAGAAACAAAGCAAACAAGACATCGAGTTTGATGCTGATTTTGGTGCTTAGCTATCAATGGTTGAGGTGAAAAAAACCCCAAGTTCAGTCTCCTATTATCTGTGGATAGCTAACAAAGAAAACGTAAAAAGCAATAAAAACAAAGCAACCCACGCTATTACTTAAATTGATGGCTATGATCCTGGATGCAATCTAGAAGCAGATTCAGTGGTTTACATCGGTGTCTTTGCTTTCAGACAAAAAAAAAAGCCTTTTAAAATACTGAATAACTCCTTTAAAATCTGCTAGCTTTCTAAAGCCAGCCAAATGTTTTAAAGCATTTGACATGTTTACGTATTTTTCTTTCCTCTTGTCATTACATATGCAATAGTCTGTGCCCTACAGCAAGAAGTAGGTTGAAATGGATACTTGCAGTAGCTTGCTGTCATAAAGACATTAAAAAAAACTTGGAGCATTTTCTAAGATCAGGAAAAAGCACTGATTTAAGATTATCTCCTCCTTTTACTAACTGAACCAGGGTCAGTTTAAGCATAAAATGTAAATAAAATAATTCAGCTCAGAAGTGAGGCAATGATAGGAAGCAGCAAAATGTGTCCAACCTTCTGAAACATGAACCCCGTGAGAACGCCAGTTTTATCTAGTTCTACTTAGCCTGCGATCTGTTACTGGAAGCACTGTTTCCCCCCCCCAACTCTGGGAAGAAGATTCCCTCCCTCTGACAGTTCTGAAAGGTTTATTGCGCTATTGAACTGGTTTAGCTCTTCCCAGCCAAGGCTTAAGAAAGGGATGTTCAGTCTTCTCTAGTGAAACGATAGGCAATGATAAGAAAGAGAATGTGGTGTCATAATGATGCAGTTCCCAAAGCTTTGTAATTCCCTGGTCTTCAATACAAAAGGCATTGTTTAAACTGGAAAGGCCAGTTTCAGGCCTAAATGAGCAGTAGGATGCAAGCACCAAAGCAACATGCGATAAATAATTCAAATTAATATCATTCAGGAGTATGAGTTTGATTGTGTGATTTGTGAATCCAACAAAAATATAAGAATTAGCCAGATTTATGAAGCATGACACAGCAAGGAATTAAATATCCTGAAAAAGATGAGTCAATAATTAATAACACCAACTCCAAATTACTAATTAAAACAAGAATCTTCCTTAAGGAAGCCAGTAGAATTGCTCATATATGTTTTTCTCATGTTATATACAAAGTAGAGAATACATAAAGCATTAATATATTTTACATTAAACTATTTTTTTCTTAAAATCTTAAAAAAAAATTACATATCCATTTGGGCCATGGGATGCTACAAGTGCATTTGTGTGTGTTTAGGGTCTTTTTTTTTTTCCTGCTCACCCAAATACCCCGAGGAAAAAAAAAGAAAGAAAAAAAAGGAAAGAAAAAACAACTTCACTTTCTATTTTTGTGAGCACTGGAGAATAAAATAAGTAGTGTTCATACAGCAGAACAAAGAGAACAGTTGTACATCTGTGTATCAATTACTCCCTAACTGACCAGGAAACTACCTGATTTTCTTTAGAGCAACATACAAGACAACAAAATTCAATATAATCCATTTTTCATAGGCGCAGTATTACCTTTACTCACCAGTAAAAGTATTTGGGGTTTACCAACTAAAGCCACGGCAGTAGAGAGCTTCCTCTTTGTGCCAGCACTGTATGTTCTCACCAGTTTGTCGGCATGGGCTTTGAAGTGTAACCGGTTAATAAGGTCCTCTGCAACCTGTGGTTTAGAAATTTGAAGGCCAGCAAAGATGAGCCAAATTAGGCAGTCTCTGTGCTTAGATTGAAAAAACACTCTGTTCATGCATATTAAGCAAATGTACACGTTGTTTCCTCATTTACCCCTATTTGCTGCGTTTTATTACGTTTGAATCCTAGACACATACAAAAAGCTGCTCCGGGACCCCTTCGTTCTCCACAAAGGATAAGGATTTTCTTATACAGAAAATTTGGCTTTGTCATTGCTTATAACAGTTCTTTGCATTCATTTTGTGTTGATGGGTCAATTATCTAAAATATTCCTCATTCCACCTCGCTCTCCGGTATTTATTTGATCAAACATCTTAGTGACTGAAAATTCAGGAAAAAAAATTCTACATCAGCCACAAAAACATGGAAATTGCAGAAAAGCAGGTCACAGGACAAGGATTTAGAGTTTCTTAAAGACAAAAGGTAACTTAGGGTTAAATTAATATACCTTTCTAATAACTCAGAGGGGTAAGCTGACCCTAGCTGGTTTGGTTGTAATTGCTTAAAAAAGTATGTGATCTGAGTAAGCTGGGCAGGCACATGAACACAGCTGGAGACAATTTTCATGCTGTCCTCTATGGCCTTTCTTCCTTACCTGTCAGAGACAGTCCTAACGTACAAGGTTCCCTCAATTACTGGTGCCAGAGAATTTTAAATGTAGCAAGAGCCTTGCTCCACCTATACCAACTATCACTGCTGTACCATCCCACGAGACCTCATACAAAAACATGAGGGACATAGCAGTGACTTTTCTACACGCCACTGCCAGATGCACCCTGCAAAGCAGCAGGTGTTTTTGGCGTGCTGCTGGGTGGCTGTATCATCAAGGGGTGATCAAATTTGTAATAGAGCCAGTATGTCTTCAACCTGGATGTACCGCAGTTGGGAGATTCTTGTAAAACAAGTAGTTGCATGGTGCTCTATTACCTGAGATCAACTGCCAGAGCATCCCCAGCAGTATGGTGCATTCTTTTTGCTCACTCTGCACTACCTTCAGCAAAAAGCAAGGAAGGACTGGAAGGATTAGTCAGATCAGATGGACAGTCTCCAATTAATTCAGAAAATCCAATAGAAAAAAAATATATCAATAAACATTATTGTGAATTAATATTCACTATCCATTTCAAATAAACTGCCATAAGCATAATAATATTTTTATAAGACAGTTTTATGCAAACTCCTTAGAAAATGATCAAAATGATCTGTGACCCTTTTAGCAAGATTTTTCAGTGCTACGTATAAAAATAAGAGACACCTCCAAGAGCAAGTTCTCTGTAAGCAGGAACAATGCTGCAGTGTTGAGAATCTGCAGTATTCTAGTGTGGATCCTGGCACTGGTATTAACAGTCGCTTGTGTTCGGTGTATCTTAATGTATAACCTGACAGCGATGCATGTTCTCAGACAAAAGCTACATTTCATAAATATTGCTCTAACTACATTAAATACAGAGAGTTTTTAAAAAAAACCCGTTCAATCAAAAAAAAAACATTCAATCAACAGCCATTAAACCACCCACAAGTAACTTTATACTGAAAAGTTTGAGTCTTTTGCTATTTCAGGGTTAATTCACAGTGGTTTACTTTCATTTAGACACTACTGCTGCATACCAGTAGAAGTGCTATAAATTCAAACATTATGTGGCTTTAGAAATGGTCAAGCATCTAAGCTATATTCTAAGATATAATAGCTGACCTTTTTTGTTGGTTTGTCATTTTGGTTTTTGTTTTCGTTTTTATTTACTTCCAAACATAGGTCTTATTATACACCAAAACAGCCTGTAAAGTGAACATCTCTAAAGCATATGGTAGACAGTTTATCCACTCTACTAAGCTGACTTGACTTTTCTACCACTGGGAATGCATGCATGTTAGTGACAACAGGATTATCCTCCTACAAATCCACCAACAATATACAGAGAATTGCACAGAAAAGCTCATCAAAAAATTAAGACCAGAAAGTGGAAAAATATGCGATCTATTGTTTACACCAAAATAAACATATATTGCAAACTACAAGAGGCTTCAAGAGTTATTAAAACAATAAGGAAAAGAGGACTACGTATCACGGTTGAAATGTGGTAAAAACTATCCTTTAGCTATGACCAGAACCACTTTTTCTAAGACCGCTTTGAAGTGTTACCAAAACTCTTAGTCTAAGTCAGCAAAATGCCATTCTTTGAAAGAGACAATGAACAGGGAAGAATTTAGAAAGCCAAGGAATAGTGCCAGAGAGAGAAGAAAAAAACATTCAAGTAAGCTAAGTCTTATTGTAGTCTGTAGCCCTCAAGGAGACTGAATCACATGTCAGGTATGAACATAATGCTCTTTGTAGGGAGCAACATTAAAAAGAATCAACTTTGCAAGATTTACAATTCTACATGTAAAATCCTCCCAACTATCTGGTATGCACTCAAGCATTCAGTGCACCTATACCCATGACTACGCCATCTCCTGTTTTGTACAAGGGGAGAAAGCCTGGCGAGTCCTCTGCTATGGGAATTTTGCAAGACAAGGTTTACTTAAGGTAAAAAGAGAGGGGTGGGAATCATTTCATAGTACCCACTTTGCTGCTGCTTTGAATGTTTAGAGCTTCCAAGATAAAGCTTGCAGATCATTGCAGTGCACACCACAATCTGGCTTGATATCTAGATACACTTCTCTGGTGCAAAACGTATCAAATTAGAACAGGTTTGGAGCTGAATCACATCAGCAACATAATGGCAGAAGGATTAGCCGGCTTTCTTACTCCTAATCATTTCCCAGCTGCACCTAAAAAAAAATCCTCTACTCCTGCTATCCTCCTCAACCCTTACATTTCAAAGGAACACCGCAGAGCATGCTTCAGCAAACATAAGAATACAGAGCTCATTATTCTTTCAAGAGATGACCCCAAACCTTTTTCTCTTTTCTTTAATGGATATAATAAGATTTCCAGAAATAACAGTCACAGCTTCATCAATATGACCTAAACAACAAAAATGTCATTTGAATGAAATTAGAAATATTATGTATTAGGTATATTGTGGAGGATCCTGCACATCTCCATTATAACTTCATTTATCTGTATAACCAGTGGTATCTCGTGGTTTGCATCATAGGACACTATAAAGTAAAAATGAAAATCCCTTTTAAACTACTTTAAATGAAATTCAGAACTGAACACATGACAAATCTTCAAACAGATACACACAATTATGCAAGAGATTTACAATTCTAATGGTTTCCTTCCTTTAGTGAATGTGAGATATATACACAAGCACCTTCTCTCCCTCCTTGTCATATTCATCATGATGTTTTATTTCTGGTTTCAATTACTTTCAGCACTGAAGAGTGAGGAGATACATCAATTTATTTAGCAAGTTGGTAACATTGAGGCCAAATTAAAAGACACAGAGTTACATGCAAATATATACACTGTGAGTGCACTTAAACCATAAAGATGTTTTACCTCCAGTCATGGCTGCAGTAATGCATTTAAACTCTTTCCTTCCTCCTGCCCCCCCCCCCCCCCCACCCCCTTTATAAAATACATTCTCTTTAACTTTACATCTATCAGCTGACAATTTCCCTCATTTCCAATATTCCTTAACATGATTTACTTTTCCCTCATCAATTCTAACACCTTTAGCAAAAGTTCTTTTTCCCCAAATTAATTTAGACTAGTTCCCCTAGCTCTGGAATAGGCATTGGAATGAGCCCTTCAATCTGTAAAATCTAAACCAAATCCTCCAATACTTTGTGCATTTCCTAAATACTACATTCATTCCAGAAGAGGCAGTAAGGTGACTTGAATTTTTGCACACATGTTAATATTTGTGGGAGTAAAGGTTAAAGTAGGCATGGTGTCCTCTATCCACCAGGGAACCAAGAAGCACATCTACCTCACTGAAAAGCAGTAAGTGATGCTAATTATGTAACCACTAATGCTAATGATTTTCCACTCTCTTTGAAAATTATCATTAATATTCAAGTAAAAAATTAAGTGGTACTGAGAGTTTTCAGTTAGTATGTCTTCCAGAAAAACTTGGAGTTAGCGAAGACTTAATCTATTAGAAGACTAGAAATGTGATAGCGTGTCTATCCTGACTTGAGAGGCTGTATGCATAAGTGTATTAATTTTGCATCATTTCTGACAAAATAAATACGATGTATAACTTCTTGCTATTTTATTTTGAACAAACCCTTATAAAGCAAACCTGACCTAATACTGAAAATGTGTATCATACCTAGTAAAAATTATAATAAGCATGGGATAAATTCTAGAGTTATCTGAAAAATAACTATACACTTCCAAAATAGTCATTCAAAGTGTCAGGTTCTGGGTAAGTGAATGCAGTGTAGTTTGAACATCCTAAATAACAATCATTCATCAATTCCACACCAAACAGTATTCATTCTGCTTCAGAGTAAACTCAGAATTGTTAGATTTCTTACGTTAGGAAAGTGTATACTGATGGTCAAACTTCTAGGGAAAAATAGTTCTTTATCCCAGAATCTTATAAAACTGTACACACTAATTCTGCTTGGGGTCCAAAAAAAGCAAGCATGCAAAGAATAAATGAATTTACAAATTCCCGTTTCCAGCAGCTATAGAATATAACATGTAAGGAAGTCAATGAGATCCCAGAGTCCGTGCAAAAGCCCTCCTGGAGAGTTAACGTAAAGAGAAATCATACTGACATTCCAAGAAGTTGCCTCTGAAGGCCTGATGAAGCTTGTTTTGAGATTTGCAGCACAAGTTTTAATGCAAATGAGAGATTTCATTTAATGTTGTGTTAATATTTTATATTTTTTAACAAGCTGTATGCTGTCTTTTGGAACAAATTGAGATATTGAAACTTGATATATTAAAGAAATAAAAATAAGAATTAAAAATACTATGTCACATTAGTAACTGTCTAAATAGCCCAAAAGCTCTACTCTAACTTTTCCAGTTTTGCAGCAAAAAGAAACTTTCAGAGCACATTTGGGAAGTAAAGTAAAACTTCATATTACATGAAGCTTAACATTGATAGCAAATGACCCGTTTTTCTCCTCCTTTCCCATTCAGTTAATTACTGTTTTGGAACATTAAGTGCACTCAACTTTATGTCAGGCACTTAACTCCTGCTGCTGATAAATCTGGCTAGCAAAGGATTTGATCCTTGAAGTTAGTACTTCAATGGACTACTTTAGGAGCAACACATCCTGTAAGTCACCTGCCTGCTTGCCAGTTTATTAAAAAACAAAGTGAATGTATGTTGCTTTCCACATCAAAACCACGTATTCTCTAGAATTTATGTGTGTGTGCGCGTTAGAATAAACACTCACTGGTAAACATTCAGAGGCAGGCTTGGAGCGCCATATCATAGGCAGGAGGGAATGAGAAAATAACAGCTTACATTTCCATACAGCTGCTATTCCAAAGAGTTCCCAGGCCTTCTTTTCTTTATAGACAACTAAAATGCACACTTTCTCCAGGCACCAGACATTTCTGCGTTGAAACACAGCAGCTGTTCAACACTTGACAGCAATGCCACACAGTCTGAAGGGCCCACTGACAAAAACATTTGTTTTCCTCTGAGATAGTTGCATTTCAGTTTTTGATGAAGGTAAACCAGATGTCGTGGTTTAGCCCCAGCTGGCAACTAAGCACCACGCAGCCACTCGCTGCTCACCCCCACCCCCAGTGGGATGGGGGAGAGAATCAGAAGAGTAAAAGTGAGAACACTTGTGGGTTGAGATAAGAACAGTTTAATAATTGAAATAAAATATAATAGTAATAATAATAAAAT
>NW_008795243.1:1095334-1126164 GCF_000699145.1 Aptenodytes forsteri | reverse complement strand
TTTGCAATGAAAAGGAAAATAACAAAAAGAGAGAAATAAAACCCAAGAAAGACAAGTGATGCAAATGAAAAACAATTGCTCACCACCAACTGACTGATGCCCAGCCAGTCCCTGAGCAGCAGCCATGCCCCGGCCAACTCCCCCCCCTGTTTATGTGCTGAGCATGACGTCACATGGTATGGAATGTCCCTTTGGCCAGTTTGGGTCAGCTGTCCTGGCTGTGCCCCCTCCCAGCTTCTTGTGCACCTCCAGCCTTCTCAGTCAGTAGAGCATGGGAAGCTGAAAAGTCCTTGGCTAGTGTAAGCACTACCTAGCAACAACTAAAAAATCGGTGTGTTACCAACATTATTCTCATCCTAAATCCAAAACACAGCACTGTACCAGCTACTAGGAAGAAAATTGACTCTATCCCAGCTGAAACCAGGACACCAGAGTAGCTAAATATTATTTGCAGGAGTCCTTTCATGCCTTGATCGCAAGCATATGGCAACAAAGTCTGCTCGACATCTACGCAGACAAAAAATTAGGACAACTGAAAGGAAGAACGGTCTCCGTATCACAAATGTGAAACTAAGGCACAGAAGGCTGCTTATAAAGAATAGTCTAAGCCTACACTTAGATCATCTAAGGTCCAGGATAATCAGAAGATTAACATTTATCTTCTCCCAGTGCACCACAGTAACATAACTCATCTCTAAATAATGCAGAATTGATTTTGATTCACTTGAAGCAGGACCTGTACATGAATTACCACACCATTTGAGGCACTGTTCCCCAAATGGTTTTGAGAACTGCCATTGGAGCAGCTGTGTACTAACTGCCCAGAGAATAGCTGGATCTGAACATAAAGTGGAAGCTCTTAGGTACACCAATTATTCATAAATGTTTCTGCATTTGAAATGGGTTTTATGAATGCCAGATATTTCAGAGAGAGCACTACACTCACATTATCTACAGAGAAAGTATACGAAGCCAGGTTACCCTTGTGGCTCCTCACCAAACACAGACAGGAGGCAGCATTTGCAGTAGTGTTCATTTACATATGCGCAAGCAGAGAGACACCCTGCAGACACAGCATAGAAATCTGTTGGTATCGTCCTGCTCATCGCAATCTGGAAAACTTCCTAGGCACCTGAGAAAAGCCCAGTGCTGCATGGGACAGTTTACTTATGAAATCCAGGTCCTTAAGCACGCCACAGATCTCTCTCCATTCTCAAGCTTCCACATAGCTCCTGATCCTACTCCTCATCCTCCAAAACAGTTGCTGCTGGGAGGCCAAATGACCTGAAGGAGTCACAAATCAAGCAGTCACAGCAGGATTCATGTGCACACACACACACAGACACTCTCCTCTACTACCTGGCGTTGACGGAGTTTGCACAGAGTGTAAGATTAAAGCATTAACGGCCCATTGTAATGCACGGATCAGTTCACATTCCTCAAAGCTGTCTCCAGTTGTCTGCAGTTGAGGTATTACCAATAAGGTGGTGTCTGCCAGTGCCACCTGAACAGCTTTTCCTCACACCTGTGAGTACTAAAATAAAACAACAGCTAAAAGTCTGTGACTCCAGGACTCAGAAAGGTAGCACAGCACTAAAAACCCTATTCAGCTCTCACTCAGACACCCCTCTTGGCAAATTCAAGTCAGTTATAAAAGTAACTCTTCCAATAAGGCTGAGGCAATTATTTTAACTGTGGGGAAGTCCTTCTTAGCCTGCCTCATAGGCTCATTCCTACTCCATTTCTCTCTCAGAGGATCACCACCCACCTGGGTTTATGTGCTTCACCTTATTCACAAATGGGGAGTATGCTTACTCTATACTCTGGAATGAGCTTGCTAAGGGTAACACTGTATGTATATGACCCAAGGTATGTGAGTTAAGTGAGTCCCACAAAATTTAATTAAAACTATGTACTTCTATCATTCAGGTGCTTCTGAAATTTCCATTCTTCTTAGGGTGTCTTAAAAACTGCTTCATTTATAGCACATGGTGTACCATTTGGACATATGCATTACAAGAATATATTGTCTTTTCTTATGAAAATGATAAGACAGAAAAGCTTAAAAGCCATGTTTAGAGCATTTTAAGAGCACTGCTGCATCATTAAACCATCAAACTTTGATTCCTGTTTTAAATTACGCATAGGACCAAAAGCATTCAATAACATGGATATTTAACAGCAGCCTTTTAAATGACTACAAAGCTCTAGAGGAGATGCCAGAATCTGTTGCCACCTTTGTGTCTATTAAAGTGCCACAATAATAGATGCTAGTTATGATAGGCTTTTAGCCCAACTGTTAGAGAGGAGCTGTCAGTTCATGGAGAAAATAAGTAATTATAGTTGAGGGGTTTAGTGCAATAACAATTATCCCTTAATATATTTCCTTTAGATCAAGGGATACATATTCAAGTTTTCACTACTCTGCTAGTACTCAGAAGCAAAAACTGCCACCGATAAGTTATGAAGAGCAAACAACTAAATAAAAGACTGTATGATGATTTCTAAGCAGCCTGCAAGAAATGTACTGTTAAAACAGTTAGTTAAAAGTCCAGCCAGGCAGGATAGTGCCCAAGAGAAGGGGCAAAGACTTGTAAGAATCTTTTATTTCCCCAGTCCCTCATCCAGAAACACTCAAATGATTACCTTAAGACAGGAAAAATTCAAAATATTGCCTGTCGTGATGCTATTATTGGGGCACGATGGCAGTTATTTCTGAATACTCAATGTCCCATTGCAAGAATCATACCTTTTTCTGGAATAGTACCTAGCTGCTGGGGAAAAAAAGCTGCAAAGAACCAGAAGGCGGCCCTCTCACATACAGACAAGGAACTGACTGTAAACCACTTAGCGGACCCTGAGGCAATAGCCAGGAAAATGCTGGGTAGGTAGAAAAAAAGATATTTCAGTTACATGCGGATTTGCTTCTGGGAAAAGGAAAAGGAAGACAACAGGCAGCATTCTGGAGGTTACGAGGACAATCCTACAGCCATAGCACCTACATGGGACCAATCTATACAGCAGGAATGACAGACACAAATTTCATATCACACTCCAGTTTTCTCATATTAATAGAGATGCAATTAAGCACAAGGGACTGAGCTGCTCAAGTCCAGGTCAGATCAGAAACTTCCATCTGCAGAGACAGAAAAAAACCCACATTTACACTATACCCATTTGGTACTTAATTTCTGGTATTGCCTGCCTGGTTGCCTCATTACAGAAAAAGAGCACTGTTTGCTGGTCAGCACAGCTACATCTGTATCTGTAAATTCAAATCCTCTCAGTGACATTCCCAGGTATTGTCATCATCTATGCTAGTAAGCTCTGAAAGCATTTTCTGACACGGTGTCCTGGTTTCAGCTGGGATAGAGTTAATTTTCTTCCTAGTAGCTGGTACAGTGCTGGGTTTTGGATTTAGGATGAGAATAATGTTGATAACACACCGATGTTTTAGTTGTTGCTGAGCAGAGCTTACACCAAGTCAAGGACTTTTCAGCTTCTCATACTGCCCTGCCAGCAAGGAGGCTGGAGATGCACAAGAAGCTGGGAGGGGGCACAGCCAGGACAGCTGACCCAAACTGGCCCAAGGGACATTCCATACCATGTGACGTCATGCTCAGTATATAAACTGGGGGGAGTTGGCCAGGGTCAGCAACCGCTGCTCAGGGGCTGGCTGGGTGTCGGCTGGCAGGTGGTGAGCAATTGCATTGTGCATCACTTATTTTGTATATTATTATTATTATTTTCCCTTCCTTTTCTGTCCCATTAAACTGTCTTTACTTTTTTTTTTCCAATTCTGTCCCCCATCCCACTGGGGCGGGGACAGTGAGCGAACGGCTGTGTGGTGTTTAGCTGTCTGCCAGGTTAAACCGCAACACACAGGTTTGGCCTCTTCTCCTTGAACAACCCCAGGCCTCGTATGGCAGCTGGAATATTTTAGGGACCGCTCCCAGCAGGTGGTTTGAATGCAGCCACCATCTTGTGAAGTTTAAGACATTTACTAGCAGAGTGTTGACAGCTGCCATCTTGGCACCCAGACGTTTGGTTTATTTATACAATCATTCAACAATTTTTAATTCCTTCAGAGTTTAAACCCATCTCTGAAGAAAAGAGTTTTTCAGAGGTGCATGACTCAGAACATGTGGTGTTCCCTTCCAGTTCTCTAAGTGTGATAATGAAGGTGTTGAACCATTCATAAATTTCATTTCCTTTAGAGTTTTTGTGCCTGAGATTTCATTTGCATTAATGTTATTTTACTATCCTTAGTGAAGTTATTGTGTTTTGAACTGGCGTAACAGACAGAAAAAAAATCCATATTTTTTAAATAAAGTAGTAATGAAAAATCTTATTGCTAAAGCTGTTAAGATGAAATATTAGATATTCTCTCATGTAAAAAAAGTACAATTGTTTTATAAACTCCACAGCCCAACCTGGCTTTAGCTCCCCCTGCAAATCTGTTCTGGATAGTTACCTTACGGATATCCTGTTTTGGAATTCCACGCAGCGTGCAGTAATAATACAGATGCTCCCAACCTGTTAAAAGTTCATCTAGGGCATCTTGCTGTGGACAATAGCCGATGAGAATGCCTTCAGCGCTAGCAGACAGTATATCCATTTCAGACCTGTTTAAAGAAAAAGAGAGAGACTTGAATGTTGTTTAAAAAAACCACAGCCCTGGGTTTCACCCATGGGATATAGAGTCTTCAAAACAAACACACTTAGCCTCACTTCCATAGTTAAATGACTTTGAATCTCTTCGCTATGGTCACTTACCATTGTACCACCCACATGCAATGCACGCTTTTTGTCCTTTTCAGATTAGCACTGCCACCCACACATCACTATTCTAACGGTGTGTGTGTGTCAAGGTGAACAGATCAACACAGGAGGGAGGACAGATCTATGAGAATTAATTCTTGCCAGGTTTACCTTCCTTATCTCTTTGGTAGACACTGCTCTAAGGAGACATATTTCAAAAATCATACTGCGTGCATCACATTCAATATTAAAGGGGCAGTAGTTGAGAGAGAGAGAGGGAAATGTGGCTGTTTATTCTTTGTGTGTCTGTGCACACACATATGCATGCATGCATTCTCTAAACAACAAGAGTGAAACAAAACACAGAATATTAAAGCCTAGTAGGTTAAAAGACAATACAGGAAAAAAATGATCCTGATTTAAGAGACTTTGGCCATTACTTTGTAGCTGTACAGCATTACTTGAAATTACATTCATTGCTAAGAAGCAAGCTTGATTGCAAGGGTGTCTCATTACCCATAATGACACTAAATCTATCCTATTTATTCCAACATCTAAGTCAACATTCAGTGATGCTGATTTACATGTACAAAAAAGACCTGTCAAAATTAAGATACTTTAGTGGTTTTCTACATTTCTGTTTAAGAGAACAAAATATATGATTAATCATTTAGACTCAAAGTAAATGTATTAAGTGCAGGATCTACAGAAACTAGCACTAGTAAAAATATAAATATGTATCTCCTGTTAACAAGATTCAGGAGTCTGGGGAGAAAAAGAAAACACAAATTCTGCATTTTACATAATGAACTGTGGCATCAAAATATATTTTAATGCTATCAAAAGATAAATTATCATGATTATGACGAACCTTGCTGGGGACTAATTAGAACGGTCCTTTGCTCTTAATGAAAATGATATAAAATTTTAGTATCTTTGTAGGTTTGGATGGTGCCAAGGAAGTTAACTGCCTGTAGACATCTCTCTAGACAAAGACTTAGCAAAAAAGAAAAGGAGTGATAGGGGAAAGAGGATACCAGAAGTGTACTTCCTCATTAATTTATATCCACTTATAGGTTATTTTAAATAACGTATATACAGAATTTTTACCAGCTCAGTTTCCAGCCATACCTAAATCTAATCAAATTATTTTTTAAGATGAACTTTATCATAAGATATGGACTGATTAATGTTGATCTTTTTGCATAACCTGTCAGAAGCAGTGGCTTCCTTTTTTAATGAACTCTAACAGAGTGAAACACTATCCACAGTGAAATGCTATCTAGATGCTGCTGAACACAGAGATATGTGTCTGAGGTTTGTTTTACTAGGAAGATTCAGGCACACTAACAAGGTTTTCTTTTGGTGCAGCTGCTGTCTTTGGAGAAACAAGAGACTGAGCTTTTGGTAATACGCCAAGTGCAGTCACAGAGAACAAATCACACTCAGGGGTAATTTCAGGGACTTTTACTCAGCATGAACCTTGTAGCTGGATAGATACATCTAGTCTGGAATGGGTCCATACCATGAAGAACAAAAAATAAGTATGCATGGCTGCAAAAAATAACAGACATCTAATGTTCTTTAGCTAGAAATGTATTAGACAACAGTTACTGCGTTTGCATCAGGAAATAAAAACACATCAGTGTCCCCAGTGCCAATAGTACAGACATGACTTTGGTGTTGTGCCTCCCGTAAAGCACACAGCCTTAGATGAACGATATCCCACCCACTGACCTTTAGCTTTCATAAAGGAAGAGTACAGTGAGAATAGATCATTTAATATTCTTACTCAGTTTGGTCCTTATCTTGCAACTTTATCCATTAGTGCTGACCTTGAACACTTAAAGAGTTCCCATTAATAAAGAGATTCTAATGTATTCACTAAAGAACTCACGGACCTAATTTTTTTCTGTCTCTGTATCTCTCAAAGCAGAAAACAATCTGACCTGAAAAAAAAAAAAGCCATATGAGGATTCTGGTCTTTTAGTGAGACTTTTTTGGTATGTATAGTACAATGCCTATTCTTCCCTTGGCAATATCACTGAGTAGATTTTCAAATCAAAAAGCTGGAAATCATCTTCAGTTCTGTTTAGCCAGGTCCTAAGCTTTTTCGGAATACTGAAAGAATAGATGAAAGAAAAACACAGCATAATTTTTAATTATAGTACATATCTTACAATAGAAAACTGCCCTCATCTCTGGAAATTGATTTTCCTTGAAATTCAGTCAATCTCTCAGATTTCATTTTAATGGGTCTAAGTGAAATGAACGTTTCAAGTAGTGATGGCATGATACCAGAAAACCTTTTCACTGAATGATATACTGTAAATGCTTTCCCTTTTTTTAAAAAATTCTGATGCCATTCATTAAACTAATTATAATCCTCTTCTTCCTTAACAAACATCTTCATATATGATGTTATCAGAATCAAACTGGAAATACATTTTTTAATATTTTCTGAAATCTCGATTAGCATGCAGAAAAATGATGTTTTTTTTCCTCAAGCTAGAGAAAAACAGATGCTTGTTTTCTGCCCTTTTGTTATCAGCATGCTAGCATTTCTCATTAGGCCATTCATATAAACCACAGGACATACAGGAAGAAAAAAATCAGCCTGTTTTATAAATAAAGAGAGAAAGAACATATAAGTACAGATTCCAACCCCTCTCAGCCTTTTTGTCCATAGTACAGTAGACACAATGAATTCCAGTGTAATATCTAAAAACTATAGGCAGGAAAACAGACTTTTACACTAATACAGGACTTTCTGTACCATTATAAAAACACTGAGTAACTGTTTTCTTTAAATTCTGTTAGCAACTTTGGTTACATATCCTGATCAAGTTAAGACAGAACTAACATGGAACACAAGTTTTCTCCTTCCTAGTGAAGACTGCATTTTTAGACTATATCGTTATGCTCGGTCAATACTTCCACTTACTATTTAATTTTTCCTTTAAAGTGGAAAAACTGCAACAGACAAAACCAACAGAACACATCCAGAAAACTTTATATGTTAAACAAAATTTTAAAGTTGCAAAATTACATTTCTAGTACACTTTCGGAAAAGGTCAACAGAATGTGTGGCATCCTCAAGAAAAATAGCACAGTCTAGCACTTGAAGCATGGAAGATATTGTATTCCATCCCTTTCTAAGTGCTTTGGTCTCCATTTATACAGTGAGAATTATGATACTTTGGTGCAAATCATCCTGAAAAAAATCCAGGACTCAAGGAGGCTTTCGTAAGTTTGGAGCGCTCATCTTAGAGTTTTGTACTCTCGATGAAAGAAACTTGCCAGACTTGCAAGATACTGGGGATAATAAACTAAACTCTACGTGAATAAAATTTTTCATTCAAAGTTGTTCCTCCATTGATCATTTCAAGGCTTTTTACATCGATCCATTTCTTTCGTGTGTTGAAAGAAACCCCTGAAATCTGATTCCAGCCTGGAAGGCCACATTGGGATGACATGGGGCACTCCAGTCAGAAAGCCTTTGCTGGCACTGAAAAGAAACCAAAACACTGGAACAAGTGAGAATGATCTTGGACAAAACCTGTTGCCTTCTCCCGCCTGAACTGGACCTGTAGTTTCCAGAAGGCTAGGCTGGTTATTGCAGAAACCAGATTTGGTTCTTATTTGTTACAGCGGTTACCGGCGACGTAGCTTATAGTTAGCTGTGGGCTGACATTCAAAGGCACACCTCGGTTTCAAGTTCCAGAGACAATTTAGTACCCTCGATATACCCAGGCTTATGGCTGGTTTTGGAAAAATTGTTTCACTATTGACTCTGCTGTGCACTTTACTTTGCTTTTGTATGCTTTTTCTGCAGTTTTTGAATGCAGTTAAAATAAAGGCAGTGATATATATGGTACTTACAATGGCTTCTGTAGAGAGATAAATTCCATTAATTAGTCAAAATGAAGTATAAATTTACAAATTGCAAAAGTAGTTAGACATTCCATTGTACTCTTAACTGCACATTCAATTCAGTGCATACTAATGCTCAATTAACATTATAAAAAATCAAGGTTAAAATATAATTAATGTAACTATAGCTTAGTTATAATTAAACTAATTATACTGATATACAGTGTAACAACAGCTATCTCAGCCATTATATTGATGTAAATTTATTCTGCCTTTCAAGTAAAGCTATTTGAATTACATTTTTAATTATTTATCAAGCTGAATATCATAACTATCAAAGGAGTCTGAGTTCTAGCTATAAAGAAATATTTTACTTTCCCTTCTTTGGAGAGCAATTCTTTGGTCCTATGACTTTGTAATCCAACAGCTGAGATGACTGACAATTCAAATAGGATGGGGAGTTGCTGTCATGGAGGATATCTCTGTGCAGAAGGAAGATGGAAATTCATGGGAGATAAATTAATTACATGAGGAAGACTGCCAAATGCTTCAGGCCTCAGGGGGTCAACTCATGAACAAGACGACACCCGGCTTATCTATTTCTTCCTCTATGCACCCCACTACAAGTGAGACTTTGCTCTAAGTGTGAACTTAAAGTCAACTCTATTCAGCAAACAGCAGCAGCAAAGACTGCAAAGCAGAGAGTGCCAAAAAGACAAACAAACCACTAGTCACATTATTCATTATTTTACATTGATCTTGACATGACACTTAAAAGGATTTTGACACTTTCTCTTCCAAGCTGTTTTTATCCCTCCTCAGTTGAGGGAGGCTTTATGGCACAGAGTCACTGAAGAAGGTTTAGACACAAATATGGAAAGGGGAAGAAAAAAAAAAATGGCCAACAAAAACAAAAAAAAAAAAAAAAAAAAGGTAGAACAGATGTACAATATCTGCTGATACATCAGCCCAGCAGAGATTCAAAGAATATGAGGGCTCACTTTGTTCTCCTTTATTTTACCACTTTGTTAAGTGTCAGCTTTTCTTAGTACATATTTAATACAGACCTTACTTCTTCAAGCTATTTGACAGAAAAAGTAACTACAAAATGTTTACAGTTTTATACACTAGCTTTCATTTAGCCAGCTCATGCACTGGTAGCAATCTAGTTATAGCAGTAAGGCTAAGCATAAGCTATTTTGAGTGCATCTGTACTCTTAAAGAGGAACAGCTATATACAGAGAAGACAAAAAAAACCTTCTAAATGTCAAGCAGACCATGCAGTTACCTATTATACATATTTAAGCTTGACAACTCCTTTGTGTGGATGTTGTTCAAAAGCCAGTCAGAGTGTCCTAATGTCTTATAGCACCATACTTTATAAATACAGGTAAGCAAATTTTATTAGAACACTCTCCTTTCTAGTCATTTTCCTTTTTGCTTTTAATATTTCTGCCCTTTATGAGAGGGACTGCTGGTACTTCAGTATCAGTATTTTATTTCCACATCTTCCAAAGTAACTGTTTCAATGCTGCTTCTCCCTTTGGCACTCTTTAATATTGGGGTTGCAAATAGCCCTAATATGGAGACACACTCTCTATATGATAATTATTTTTATATTTCATTTGGACAGATATGTCACTGATAATGGCAATGTTAATGAGGTACACAAAATAATAAAAAAGGCAAAATCCCCTGTGAATGGCATTTTGCTATTATCTTCACAAGATTGGCTGTGGTTGGTGATAAATTCCTATTATTTCTCTTACTAGACTATCTTTATTACATCAGACATCTTTATCACATCTTTATCAATGAGAATGGGATTGCAAAGGTTAGGAGCTGCCTAAAAACATTTTCTGCAGAAGGATATAAAAATAAAAAAAAGCAGGGTTTTGGCAGACTGCTCAGCTTGTATACTATAAATGTGCATTTGCCATGTAAATGGTAAGATACAAAGTTTAGGCACATAGTGCATTTAAAATACCTATTTAATTTGTAGTGTACCAAAAAGAGAAAAGCTTAATAGAAACAGATCAGAAGCCTTCCCTTCCCCAAAAGAATGCCCCCATCAAGACGAATGCCAGGAAACCTGATTTGCAGAAGAGATGAAGTTGGTTCTACTATTTAATAAACATTCCTGCTTAATAACACCAGGTCTTATGAATCTCAGTGATATTGAAAACTGTTACATAACAATTCTTGCTTAATAACACCAGGTCTTATGAATCTCAGTGATATTGAAAACTGTTACATAACATCTAGCTGTTATGCATTTTCCTAAGCTTTTGTTATGAAAACAGACACCATTTTCTCTCAGGTTCTTAGGAATAAGCTCCTTTTTTGCAGTATTAAACATTCAAAAAACAAACAACCTAGAGGCCAACAAATCTTTTAGAAGTACTTGAAGATGTTGTGAATCTGCTCTTCTGCCCTATTAAAAAGGTAGCTGCTGCTCAGAAGTACATTTTTCTTATTTTCTTTGAGAATCTAGCAGGAGTTCCGTGAATACAACTTGATTATCAATGTGTGAGGCTCTTTCTATATAACCTCCTGCACCTCCAAGATGTTTTAGGTTGAACTTCCCAAAATTCTACTTTGCAATTCAACATGCACTTTGGAAAAAGCTCATCTTCCATTTCTAGTCCCCTGTGTTGTCCAAAAGTGCAAAAGCTGTCCTGTAAAATTCAAGGCTGTTTTCAGTGCACCTGCCTCAAAGAGACACTTCTGACTTCATTTTGAATTCAGTGAAATGATTACAATAGCAATCAAGAAAATGTACATATGCTTTTGTTTGGGGGGTTTTGTTTTGTTGTGTGTTTTTTTTTAAACCAGGAACTTTCAAGCATAGTTATTCAAGGAAACAGGAACTGTTATGAAATAAGGATTTTCTGCATGGAGTTACACCAGTTAGGTTCTCCAATATTTATAATAATAATTTTGCCTACTCATTTCATTATTTGCTCATGAAGAATGCATAATGAAGGATCCATCAGATTATAGTATCTTGTCCCTTCAGGGTCACAGAGGACAAAATTTGTGTTCTTTCCAGTCAAACCCAACAGAGATGGGATCTACATCTAAGCTGCTGCCCAAATTATTCATCAGGAATCACTATCAGAGGTAATGTCTCTGTGGAAGTTGCTTCATGACATAGATTTTAAACAAAAAAATCTAGATCTGCTGACCAGCAAATGGTTTGCAGCTGTGACCAGCAACTGCTTTCTTCAGCTGACTCTCCTGTCTTCCTCTGTGCCAGGAATACCAGGCTTTTGAGCACACTACTGGAGTAAGAAAAGGAGAAGACTTCTTACCATGATATCCCCCTTCCTCCATTTATCTCAGGTGTAAATAAAAATCAATCCACCTAAAAGTCCCTGGGTGCTTGATACTCACAGATAGAGTTATGTTCTCCATGTATTATATACAGGGGTGGGGGTTTTTTTATTGTTGTTTGTGGGGGTTTGTTTTGTTTCAAGACGTACACACTAATTTATCAGCAGCAAATAAATCTACATTAAGGGAGGAAAGATTTCTGAAATCTGCAATTGTCTTTCTGATGTGGAGTGTACATACTCCTTACAGAGCATATTGCATAGCATAGCAAACGAAAAGAACAGAAACATTTCCATCACTTTGAAGTTCCTTGTTGGTTTTGCCTCTAAATACTGACTTAAAGGTGGTAGCTAAAGATCTGGGACTCAGACACACTCATTTAGCTTTTAATACCTGTTCACTGAAGTTGTAACTAACAAAGACAGCTTAGAGACACCTGGAACTGGAAGGTGTTCTGGACTCTCACAAATAAACTAATTGTTACAAAAAATATTTTTAAATTTTAATTTTTTTATTTCACTGTTTGGGAACTTGACAGTTGCCCCAGTTCTTCTCCTGGGGATAAACATGATTGCTGCTCAGAAAGGAAATGGCTATACCTGGATCTGAATCAATTTAGCGTAACACAAAATTTTATCACAATCATCTTTGTATCTTCCCACTAGCCTACAGAAAATATCAACTTAACTGGTTCATAGACCACAACCTTCATCTCTTTTTTTGTCTTAAAATCATAAATCAATTCTATTCAGAAAAAGTTATTCTGCTTTGGATGAGTAACTTCAGTCATTCTTCAACTGTTGAGGAAGGGTTCTCCAGACCTGTTGTGGTTATAATCTTACCCATGGAAGAGTCAACGAATTTGCCCCCTAGTGATTTTCAGCAGTACAGCAACACAGTGCACCATGACCTGGTTAATAACAGTTGCCAAAGCATGAAGCAAGGAACAAAGTCAGGAATGACATAAGTCTCTTCTCCCAGCCGTGAACTTGTTTGTTTCCCCAAGTTTAGCTACTGTGTAACTGCAGTTTTTGCTTGAGGTTGTCTTCTCAAGTTAGTGATAAGTTTTGAAAACTTGGGAATATGGGTTTTGCACTCACTTCAGCCACTTCAAATACATAAAAATCCATAACCTGGATTGACACCACTATAATACAGGATGATAATTAATGTTGTCAATGGTATTTTGGACACTTAAATGCAAATGTCTAAGGCTTCCTCTCAAACCTCCTAAATGTGTCAAATTTCATTACCTATATTTTAGTATATGGTAAATAACATTGCATCTTAAAGTATGCTTTCATGTTGGATTTATAAAACACAGTGGGGGAAATGAAAGTAGCACACATGATGTGCAGGGAGAGCGTTTAACCTATTGTTAAAGGCCAGTAGCATACTAAAGTTGACCTCAGAAGAATTTTTATCTGTTTAGCCACAGGTGCATAACATGTCTAGTAAAAGGAATACAGACATTGTTAAACTGTTTTATGATCTTTTGAAAAGTTATCTCTAGGGGTTCTGATAAAATAAGTCATGTAGTCGCTAAACATAGTGTAAGTGCCAATACAGGTGATGATGAAACATATTCATATAACTTTATATTTGCTTTCAAGTGGTTATTAAAATTTTGGAATTGTCACAAGAGATCAAATAATTTGCCCAAATATAGATCTGGTACCATGTTGTGCAGGGAAAGCCATGTGCAATCCATGAATGCACAGGTGGGACGAAAGGCAAGTCCCATTAAAATCTATAGAAAAATACCCCTCAAAATCTAAACAAAACCTGGGAACTTAAATACTGCCTTGAGGGCAATATTTTATCAAAAATTATTACAGATTATTTTATTTCTGTAAATCTCAAATCCTCTTCAGACTCATGCTAAACTTCTGACCTCCATGATATCCCAGTACAAAGCATTCCACCAGTTCCAAAGAACACCAAATGTTAATTTTTACCTAATTTTAAATCACTTTTGTTATTATTATGGTTGTTGTTGCTTAATGTCTGAAAATTTTTGTCTTCTGTTCTGGGAAATTATAAATGAAAAGAACCATCTAAAAGTCTCTATAACCATTGTAGAGCCTCACTCATGTCACTTCTTATTCTCTTTAGAATCATTTTTCCAACATCTCTTTAGTCATTCCTTCTTCATGATTAAAAATTATTTGATGGTCATTTTAGGAGTTCTTTGTTAGCAAATTATTTTTACATTGGATCTCTTGGAAAAAAAGTTGTTATGAAAGATAATGAAAAAATCAAACAAAACACACTTAAGTAAAATCATGTTTGGTAGCGGTGATGGTGTCCATTTCAAAAGAAGAGTAAACTTTCCAGAAAACTGAATTTTGCCATGACTGAATCTACTTATATTTTGAAGTTAAATCTGCTGATCATTATCTTTGTAAAGAAGTGAGCAAATACTGACCTGTGAAAGCATTTAATTTCTAAAACAAAGAACTGAAACTTGTTATTTTGGAAATTCCAAAATGCTTCCTTTAAAAATTTTCTGAATTAAACCCTTCACCTTTCCTTCTCCAAAACACATATTTTGAAATAGACATCATTTAGGAAAAGAGAAGTTTTAAAATTGTTAACTAGCCCAGAATACATTTATATGTACACATACACATTTTACTTTGGCCTGACTAAAACATAACTTTACTTCCCCTCCAATTTTGCTGGGAAAAATGGTAAATGTTGGTTACATCTAACCCAAAAAGTCCATTATTCACTTATCACTCTATGAAATTTAGCCTCAATATCACCAACACTACCTCCTATCCTAATTACATAGCATATTGATCAAGTAATTAATTAATTAATGACTCTGAAGGACACAAGTGTCAGGAAACATTTTAAAATTATCCACTTGAAGCACTGCTCATCAGCCTAAGCCTGGAAACCTTTCAGTGCAGCACTAGTATGGGGGATATATTTCCATGCATCTGGACATACTGTATGTTAAGATTTTTGTAACAATTTTGAAAGGCTGTATGTTAAGGCTTCCTAGAGCCTACTCTTTTGCTACCAGAGAAGTTTATTCTCAATTAACAGAGCTGTCAGACAGAGTTAAATAATGCTAAAATGCTTTCCTGCAGTGACTTAACAGCAATAAAGCAATATACACTTAAAAGGGAACAAAACAGGTCCTTAGAGTACAGTATAAAGGACTGAAGACCTGCTGAGTCTTTGATCATTGGCATTATCAATTAGCACTATTCTGATCAAACCCTGTGTTATTTACCCTGTAGGAGTCCTGATAACAGCACGCCCCGCAGATGGGATGATATCTCCAGTCAGCATCTTAAACGTTGTGCTTTTCCCAGCTCCATTTGTTCCCAGGAGTCCAAAACACTAACAGAGATCAAAAAAAAAAAAGGAGCAAAAGCAATAGATCTGCTATGCTGAAAGAAATAAGTAATATTAATTCTTCAACAGTTTCTCCCTTTTTCATATTTCCCATCATATGTCTGTAAGATACTGTATATGGATATACTGTATGTGCAAATTCCCTTTCCCACAGAAAATAAGTTTTCAAAAAAAACAATTTATATAATATTTTGATTACCCCCTAATTCCTAAAAGTGACTTATTTAGGATTCTAGCCCTCCACTTAAAACCCTGACTAGTAACTAAATGCATTATTTATCCATATTATTAGCAAATGCTAGATTTGAACCTGAGGACCTGAAATCCTATTTGAGAACCCTGACTACCAGTCTACAGAGTCAGTATTTCTCAGTTTCTCATGAGCTGCTTCACTCTGTACAGGTAAATGAACACTGAACAGCCAAGACAGACACTGACTCTGAACAGTTATTTCAAGCCCCTAGCTGCAATGAATATATGCTTAAGCTAGGGCAGGATTCATATTAAGTCTACTTATAGCACTTCATAACTTTTAAAATACTTGTTTCATGAACCTTCTTACTGATAAATAGGCTTTAATCAGCAGTAATATCCTCTGGGTTACCCCAGCTACCCAACAACTGATCTATAACTGGCAGGACGTCACTGGACCTGCGCTGCCATGCACTGATTTCTCATATTTTCCAATTTGCTATTAGCAACCAAGAAAAGTCTTTTCTTTATCAGTATTTTTGAAATTAATATCTGCAATTCCCAAAAGCATCAAAATAATGAAAAAAAATCCCACATAAATGCTGTTCTGAAATCTTTAGGATTACCATATTCAGTGCTAAATTTCAGCTTATTAAAATAGTATATTAGTGTATTATATGCTATATTAAAGTATACTGTGATGATTTCAGCATGGGAACTACAAGCTTGCCCTGGTGACAAATTCAGGATTCAGTCCACAGTTTACAATTGAGCTAGGTATTCTTTGCTTTCTCTTCGGACATTGAACTGCTATGCTACCTACTTGTTTTTTATGTTAACCTATAAAACAGTCACTTAGTAAAGATAAGCAAGAAGAAAAAATTAAGACTCTGATAAATTTGTAACCCAAAAAATAAGTGAACAGTTGCTTCTTAAACACCACCAGATCTTCTGCTTTTATCCAGTTATTGATTTTCAGAAATTACTGCAATTTAAATTGTTCTGCTGCTATCTACAGATCTTTGATTGTAGACATCCTGAGTATGTCTGAACAATTGCTCAGAATGAAGTGTTATTTTCTGCAAGGAAAAAAAAGACCTCTTTACCTCTCCCCTCGGTATTCCCAAGCTTATGCTTTCCACAGCTGTGTTCTTCTTACTGAAACCTCCGTAACACTTCCTGAGGTTGTACAGAAGGAGGACATCATTACCAGTTCTTCCACCAAAGAGTCGCTGTCGCTCCATTTCTACATCAACATCTTCTGAAGGACTGACCATGCTGTTAATTGAACATTGACCCCTAAAATAGAAGATGATAACAAATGATACATGGCAAATTGGACATTGCTGTACTCCGGATAAGTCTATTTCCCTCGTTGCAATCCCTTAAAGCTTGGTGATCAAATCTCAGCAGAATCCAAGGGAAACAGTAACTACTTGTATTTTTTCTGCAGTTTCCACTAATTCAGGTACACCATGTTATCAGAAGTATTTATCTTCAGGTGTTCAAAGGAATCCACCATTTTCTTTCTTTAAAAATTAATTCAGTGTCCACTATGGCAGAATACAAATGGTAACACACCTTGGTTTCTGGAGGAGATCCCAATGAAGAAAAAGGCGTAAAAGAAGAAGTAGCGTTCCCTGCAGGGCCATTTCCACAAAAATCCAGCCCAGGAAATTCATCTCAAAGGGGCTCACATATGAATCTATTCCAAAGTTGCTGGTCAGGTCAAACTTGATCTGATTGTATGAAAGTTCTATTAAACCCTGGCCTAAGCAGAATTGTGGGAATATGATGAACGCCCATTTGAGGATATTGTAGATGTTCTGAAAACTCTGTATTAAGATTTGGGGGAGGGGAGAGGTGGGAAGGAAAAAAATTAGTTTTCTCCAACAGCATATTAAGCACACTTACAAAGCTGGATACAGCATTCAAATCTCACTCAAGGTGAACTGATTTCAGAAGAGCATATTGTGAACTATTTTGGGGCAGGGTTCCTCTCTTACTGTATTTTAGAGTGCCTAGGGCCATGGGATTCTAATTTCAGTTGAGGTTCACAGACAGTAACAAAACACATGTGGCCACGATCATTCTATTTTCTTAAAATTTTAATATTTGAATGCTATTAATTCTAAATCACCAACTTAAACCCAGGTCAACACCAAAATTGCCTCTAAACTTGAGTGACGTAATCCAGATTTGACTTCAAACATGAAATTTTTGACCTGGTACATGCACAGATATTCATACACATTCTGGATCTCCTCTCTGTCAAGTTTCTTAATTACCGCTATGACTAATAAAAATTACATACATGGAGTCAGAATGCATATTACTATTCATACAGTGCATTACAGATCTTAGGAATATGCAGCTTAACTCTTATGTCAGTATTATACAAACACATTTTACAATGCATATAATCTATTCAATGGACCAGAACAGCTCCCATTATGTGCCAATTACAACTTAATGGTCTGGAAAATGTCAAGGTTTCAATTAACGCTGTTTTTCTGTTATTACAGCGCAATTTTTTTTTTTTTATAAACAAGTTAAAATTCAAGACGGTAGCAAGCAATAAAGTATACACTAGGACAGAAAAATCATGGATGTTTAAAACACATAAGTTTTTCTGCTGGAAAAAATCTTGTCTGTGCATATGTATAAACATACATACATCTATGTACAAGAACATATACATGCATATGTGTGTGCATACATCTCACTTATGAGTAACATAACGCAAAGGTTTTATACTGACCTGCGCTTTGGAAATTATAGCTAACAAACGAGGTAAGAGAGTCACCAGCATGGCACACAGGCCAAACACAAAATTTAAGGAGATGTAAGAAATAAAAGCTACGTCTGAACTTGAGAAGAATCTGGATACAAGATACATCCACGGTAAAGTTGCATATCTGAAAGTTTAAAGAAACAAAATTACCACAAATAAGTTATATTTTGGCTTCACCAAAAAAAAAAAAAAAGGCAGTTGTTATACTAGAAAAAAAAAATAGTTACTCCTTATTTTTAAGATATGCAAACAACTCTTTTGACTAACTGAGAAAAAAGGACAAATTTGCTTTATGTTTTCTTTATCAAATTACCTTATGATTCCATAGATGTACACAGAGCTACTGCCATGTGATGGACAGATATGATCCATTTTTGCATATATCAACTGCATATATTTACTTTCACTGTTCCAGAAAGCTCACAACCCTGATTTCTGAATGATTGCAAAACCATGCACCTTAACCAGACTCTTACACAGAGATAGAATTAAAACCAAATATTTGAAGCTTAAATCATAGATGCTGAGCAATCAGCTTTTCTTAGAGGTTTTCATAGAAAGAAAAAAGAACAAAAAAGGAAGGAGAGAGTGAGCAAAGAGAGAGAGAAGAAAAAAGAAGAAAACAAAAAAAAAAGAAGAAAACAAAAAATGGAAAAAAAAAGAAGAAAAAAGCACTAATCCTTGAACCGGAACTAATATTTGTGCCAGTGATATCTGAGAACTGAAATTTGCCAGAGATCATGTTAGCATTGTTATTACCTACACCAGGTTATCAGTAGAGTAGTAGCCATCAAAAATGAGTGCATAGTTACTTCATAGCGCAATGATGATAAGACAGCACGTCCATGGTTACATCATTTTCAGTGCAAATCTTTATAGCAGGACGGAAAGCACCCTCCATTCTGGCAAGTCAAATGACGCCTACCCAAAATGGAGCGGTCATATTTTTTATAAAGAGTAAGATATGTCTAGCAAGACTAAAAAAATGTCCAGGCAATTTAATGAGCATGAATGTCATGTAAAGGAAATTCATTTTCCATTCAACATAGTGCAAGACATATCTACCAAACAAATAGTATATAGACTGCAGGAGCATAGGTATAAGCATACACCATTGCATGATGATAAGTATATATGGAGTATATATATATATAATTGTATATATAAATACTTCTTACAGAGTATTAATATACGTATATATAATTCTTTTAATAGTGAGCTCAATGCAAGAGCAACTAGCTGGCCAAAAATCTGTGAATTCATTCTTCACTGCATTAAACAGTAGTTTAGGTTATGAGCCATAAAAGTCCCTTTTAAATTCAACATTGTGTACTTTACAGATGAACTTTTTTCATCTAAGAATGCCAAAATCCTTTACCTTAATAAACAAACTTTCAAATCCTGCTGTGAAGTAATAGTGATTTTACCCTCCGTTTACAGGAAGGTAAAGGTTAAATGACTTAATGTTTGGGTGTCAGACGAAGACTGTAAGTATTCAAGATCACACTATACTTTTCAGTGTCCTGTTGCCAGTCTTAATCACACAATCTTTTCTTTCTTTCATGCACATACCAAAATCACTGTTCCAAGTTTTGCTCTGAATTACGGTACCGTAAATACAAGACAAGTTCATCCTTGGAAGCAGCTCAGGAAAGAGACATGATTTAGAGTGCTGTTATTCTGCTGTAAATGAAAGCAAAATTTGATTTGTTTGCTTATAGCTGCTAAGAAATGAGTAAGACTTTCGGAATACTAAAGTTGTATGATGTTCAAACACAGCCTTTAAAGTAGCTGCCAGTCACGCTTACATTTCTATCCTAACTCTTTCTTTTCCTTCAGCTTCAGCTCCAGCTGTAATTTGTTACTTTGTAAGTATCAAAGATAGAGCATTTTGGACAAAAGTGCTTAAGCAGTTGCACTATAAAACACTTCTGCTACCAGCTAAAAGAGGAAAAAATGCAGTTTAGTTAAGAGATCATTATATTTTTAAAGGAAATCAGTTTTAAAGTAGCACACTAGGAAATTGTTGATTATTCTTTCAAGCACATCCCCTTCTGGCACATAGCTTAACTTTTTCATATAACTGGGCTATTTTTATCTTTATTCTAAGTCAGAAATGCCTCACAAGTGTACCCTGAAGAGAAAAATAATATTTTAAAAGAAAAATTGCATTATGGAATGCAGATAAATCAGAATTACATGCACAGTACTGGGGAAGGTTAAAAGGACCACAATAGGCTTCATCACATTAACCGTGTAGTTAGGCAGAGGAATGGGTAGAGTAGGAAGAGTGGCAACTCTGAAATTTATCAGTGTCCCTGAGACATGTTAAACTTACTGACTGACAGTTATTGTGTCTTTAATACATGTTAAGACACACTGAATACATAGACCTTCTTCTTAAAAAACACTATAATATCTGTTATGTCAGCCAAAGATGAAGAGTACAGGAGGGATTATACTGAGATGATTAAGCCGCATCTGCAGTCAACAAAAAACTTTTTAGAAGACAGTCTAGCTTTTCAGTCAATGCTTGTTTCTTCTGGAAAACCCAAACTTTAACTCAACATTTTGGTTAAAGCAATACCAGCATAACTCTTAGCACCTGGGATTTAGTAGTACACTGTGGGCAGGACCAAAGCCTATAGCACACCATGGAAAACATGTCATGACTTCAGCAGACATACAAGTAGGTACTGTATGGTTCATTTGCTGCTTGACTAAGATCTCTATAGATGGCTATTCTTATGCTAGGGTCACAGCAATGGGATTACAAGAAGAATTCAACAGTTGTAAAGGCAATTAAAAAAAAACAGGGATGAGATTTAGTAGTGTAAAGCCTTTGCACTAAGACTGATAAGAATTTCTGCCTTTAACTTGAAGGAATCAATCAGTAGTATAGCAGAAGGAAGGAGGAGGAAGACGAGAGTGTTATAGAGAAGGAGAAAAGTATGAATTTTGGATGTTTCATCTGAGTTATTTAAAAGATCCTGGCATCATGACCTCTAGAATATTACATACTAGTCTGGCCACTCATGCTCAGGAAAGATGAGCTCAAATTGGAGTTATAGGGAAAAATGATAAATAGAATTATCCAGGGAATGGGAAGGCCTTTTTACAAGAGAGGACTTGGCTTGTTTGGGCATGCAAAAGATGTTTGATGAGGGAGAATTATGAAGTATGGCCCCAAATAAACTTAGTCTGGAATTTCAAAGACTACATCCAGCTATGGAGATACCGAAACAGTTTTCCAAAAAAGGAGTTGCTGGAGGCATGAGATCTTGAAAACAGTTTCAAGATAAAATACAGTAAGGGTTTTTTTTAAGTGTTTATCTGAGACTATTCCTGGAATGGAACATGTCCTGATCTTGCAGAAGGTCCTTTCTGCTTTCCTTCTCTGTGATTCTCTCATGGACCAGTTATACTTCATTATCTAAACATCTGTTTCATAAGATATGCATTCCCCCTTGAAAGATAGCAACAATTAATTGCTTGAAATAAGGAAGAAACTTCTTCTCAGAATGCTTATCCTGTAACTATTCATCTCCAGCATTTCTCACATCACCTGGGACTGCATGTAAGAAGAGTTAAAGGAACAGAATAGACAGACCATTAGTTTGATTGAGCCCAGGGCTCAACAGCCTTATTTCTATAGAGAAATCAATCCTGTTTAATGAGCTATTTTAACTTTTTTAAACTGTTTTTTCACGTGAAACTAAGCAAGAGGATGATATGGGAGGACTTTCCTCTCTCACAGTACTGTTTGGAGACAAATCTCCAACCAGCCCAGTACTCCACATTGGACAGAGTTCTCATTGGAAATATAAATTCCTGGAGCTATGTAAAATTACAGAATTACAGAAAATGGGTAGAACTGTAATAAAAGACAGCCACTTCTTACCTTCTTGATGATATTCTGCACAGCTAAGCACTGAAATTCTGACCTGACTATGTTGCTATTCCCTCATTTTCTGGAAGATAACATACAATTTCTAACAGCAAATGATTGTTATACAGGCTGAGTATTTTCTGAAACATTTCCAGTCCTTTTTTTTTTCTTTTTTTTTTTTTTTTAAATGCATGAGCAAATCTCCCTCCACCTTCCATATGGAACTTTCAAACTCGTGTTTCAGCCTGTTTTCTCACTATCTTTTGTTGAATCATAATCATTTACAAAGAGAGAAAATCATGCATCCAGCAGCAGGTGCAAACCAAGTCTAAAGATTTCTGTTTTGTTTCTTACAAGCTATAATTCCATAGTAGCATTTCCAATCACATACCCAAAGAGTATCAGCAGGAGAACAGTGGCTGCCAAGTTCTTTCGGAAAGTGAAGGCTGATAGCTGGAAGGCACTAATAACACCAACACACAGGGTGACTGGAACCATGTAAACCAGCTAGAAACAGAAGAAAAAAGGCATTTAGCAGGTGAGCATCTTTTACTGGTCTTACTAATTAGCATAGAAAGGCTCTACAAATTAATTTTTCCATATTTGCAACATAATTACACTATAAATTCAGAAGAATTAGGCAGAAGAGCTCTGAGATTTCATAGTCTACACTTGCTGTGAAACTGCCCCTCTTACACATATACAGATGAAACAGCCTGACAAAATAAAATCTGACTACAGAATATTCCCCTTAATTCCATTTCTATTGACCTTTCCGATACATCCATTTAACAAGATAGCTCTTCCAGATAATGAGTCCGTATGGGACTATTGCTCCAAAACATCAAATTATACTGTGAATACAGAGTCTTGGATTCAGAAATAGCAGTTTCACTGATTGGTGTTTCAGTCATAGGAGAATAGTAAGGATACAATTTTAGAAGAGACTTTAATGAAGGACCATGTGTGCTGATGAAGCAAATGACAACTTTTAATGGGAACAGACATAATATTTAGAAGAGTTACAGCCATTAGGCAACAGGGAAAGCAGTTTCTCTGTTTAGTCTCTTCACATAATGGTAACCAAATACTTAAGGGGGGAGGATGTGATTGGTACAGGGGATTCATATCCAAGTATTCAAGAGAGACAGATTCTGCTTGTAACTAGCAATGGCAAGATGTGAAAATCTGTACTCAGTTCCATTCTCAGTGTCTGCCTGCTCTGTGCATTAAAGCTGAGCTCGTTAGGGCAGTGACTGCCTCTATTTCTGCTTATATAATATTTAACCTTATCCTAACATAACTGAGATTCTGAGATGCAACTGCAATAGAGGCAACAAATCAAGGTCTAGCTAAATATTCGGTGTAGAACAACCACCTTACAGTTCAAATTGGACTTCCATACTGAAGTACAATGCAAACCTGTTCAAAATTAAACCAGAGGGCATCACTTCTTTGCCAATGGGAAGACAGACATTTTTTTAAGAGAAGGGCGATGGAGTGAAATGTAGACAAATGTAATGTTCTTATCTTGTTCACAGTGTACCTTAGTCAGTGCCATATACAAATATCATACCATACCACTCCACAGATTTAGGTTTCGGTTATCCTGGAGCTGTTTAAAAAATATGGTAGAGAAGTCACAAAACATCTGAGTCCCAGTATGTTTCAACAGACTTGGGACTTTTTTATAGAAATAAATAAATAACTTTAAACATTAAATTCTATTAGAAATCTTACCTGAAAGCATGGTGTGTTATAAAAGTTGGACATGCACAAATAAAATAACTTTAATTTTGCCCTTCTAGTGACACAAGCTTAATCTGAACAAAACGTCTCTCTTTCTTTGTCATGAAATTTTCTTAGCACTTACATATTTTCGATTTGTTGAACATAGTAAAGAATACCATTCACATGTATAAATACAGTAAGAACAGCCTGATTCTCATGACAGCAATTTCATAAATCAAATACTTCTGCAGGTCTAGTAAAGATTATGCTACCAATAATACAGGACACAGCCTGTAATACTTCAAATATGTAGAGGGATTTCAAATTTGACAGTTCATATATTCATGTATTCAGTGTCCTTAAATGATCTGCAGCACAATTAGCATTTAAAGCAGTGTCTGTTCTTTCCCAGATCATGATTGATCATGCAGTACTGTGCTGAATTTGTGAGAACATTTTGAAAGGAAGGGATTGGCAGAAAATAATGTGTTGACTTTGCTGCACAAGGAGAAACTGAATGATGAAGGACTGAGTTTTTAACCAAGCCCTCTTATCTGACACAACAGAAAAAGGAATACAAAGATTGACTGGCCAAGTAAATAACGTTTGGAGAAATGGGCTCTTACTTCAAGCTTGCTCAAGTGTGAAAATCCTGATTTCAAGCATGGACGGGTGAAGCTCTAATGTTTCAGATTTAGAATAGTCTGAATGAGAACAGAGGGTGTTCCAAAAATCTCTGTTCCTGACCAGGCTAGTTCATGTTCCTGTTGCCTATGCTAGATCCCAGCTCTTCCTTCCATGACCCAGTGTGTTAAGCAAGGTGCAGAAAGTTTATGTGGGGCTCAATTTACACAATGTCAATTCATGTGGGGCCAGGAATCTTTTACTTTTGAATAATCCACGTGACTCCAAGTGTTCACTATTGCCTCTGAAATCAATCTCCCAATCCAAAACACCTTCTTTGAGAAGTGAACTATCAACGCACAGCACCCTACTTCTTTAAAAACAGTAATTCAATCCCTTTCCCAGAAGTAGATGACCTAATCTCAAATTCCTGCCAAACACTCAACTAATACTGTAGCAAGCCTCATCACAAGTGAATTATGAAAAAGCCTTTCAGTAAGGGACATATGTGTATGCCTTATATATTTACACACACACACGCACACAGAGATGTATATACCCACATATATAACAGACCAATTTTTAATTTTAGTTTTTAAAGAGTCACCTTTGAAAAAGATATTTGAAGATAGTTTGTGGAATTCACGCTTAAATGAAATCCAAACGAGATACATTACACAGCTGATGAAAAATCAGCAACTGGGGACTAGCAGTGACTTCAGAAAGTTAATTCTATTTCACCGTCTTTGCTTATTGGCCTAAACAGAAATCAACTTCTCACTCTTGAAGAAGGTAAGCAAAAATTCTGTCCTGGTTTCGGCAGGGATAGAGTTAATTTCCTTCCTAGTAGCTGGTAGAGTGCTGTGGTTTGGATTTAGGGTGAGAACAATGTTGATAACACACTGATGTTTTAGTTGTTGCTGAGCAGTGTTTACACTAGTCAAGGACTTTTCAGCTTCCCATGCTCTACCGACTGAGAAGGCTGGAGGTGCACAAGAAGCCGGGAGGGGGCACAGCCAGGACAGCTGACCCCAACTGGCCCAAGGGATACACGTGATGGAGCCCTGCTTTCCTGGGGATGGCTGAACACCTGCCTGCCAATGGGAAGTAGTGAATGAATTCCTTGTTTTGCTTTGCTTGTGTGCGTGCCTTTTGCTTTAGCTATTAAACTGTCTTTATCTCAACCCACGAGTTTTCTCACTTTTACCCTTCCGATTCTCTCCCCCATCCCACTGGGGGGGAGTGAGCGAGCGGCTGCGTGGTGCTTAGTTACCAGCTGAGGTTAAACCACAACAAATTCCTATTTCATTTAACTATGTTGGCCTAAATCCGACATGCCAAAGTCAGGTCTCAGTGGCATTCCTGTCTTTACATTTGATTAAAAGGGTAACATTTAGAGTGGCATTCCTGTCTTTACATTTGATTAAGAGGGTAAGATTTAGGGAAAAATAATAACTTCTGTGATATTTTCAAAAGAAGAGAAGATATTCAGATTTGTTAATGAACTGCATGCAGACAATACTATTTGCAATACTAACAATAGTAGAAATTACTTTGTATGAGAAAAATAAATGTTCAGGACAGAGACTTCACCCATTTCTGATCTACGTCATTCTGTGCATGTGAATTCATAAATAATATTTTCTACTATCTTTCCAGAAATAAAAGGTACCAGTCATGAGTATCTCTCATATTACCTACCAACAGACAACATAATTATGCCTTTAAAGCAGCTGTCTATTATCTTCAGGCTTCTCCAATAATCTGAAGGTTTTTGTCAGTGGCAACTCAAAGCACAGAAACTCCTGCTATGAACTGCTGTGTGGAAGATTCTCTCTGTCTAGGTTGATTAGCCAGCTTCTTTTTATTTGTAAAATAGTGTAGGTACCTAAACCTGACATATGCTTTACCTTACAATTCAACTTTGGAAAATGAAGAACACAATCCCTGCCTTAAATAATTTTATCTGACAGTATTAAAGTAAGAATGGTGTCCCAATGCTTGTTAACATGATAGCCAAGAGCTGTTGCTCTGCACAGTTCAAATCTTATTCACCTGTCTTGTGACCATATCTCCTTTTGCTCATTTATGACAAACTAGTTAAAAATTTACACCTGAACACATGCTGCCCCACATGATACATACCATATCATAGCAGAAGTTAGCAAGCCAGTAAGTTTTGTAACCCAGGCCTGTGATGTGCTGCAAACGTTTTGTGCCAGATACTCTGTCTTTCACTACAGCACTTCCAATGGATGCAGTAAGGATAGAGAAACCCAGCATGATACACAGTGCTACTCCACACTGACGAACATTCTCCATTCTAGGGTACAAAACAAAATGGCATAATGAAAACACAATGGGGGAAAAAACCTCACCAAACCCAAACATTTTCAAGGCCAACTTCTTACCAAAACAACACTAAACATTAGGACCTCAATCCTGTTTGTAAACACCATGTTTGTACACTGTCAACATCTAATTAGAGAACAAGAGCAAGATGATGTGTTAAGTTACAAAACTATACATGAGTTATAGAACACAGCGTGTGTTTAAAGTCTGAACAGTAAAGTGAAGCTTTTGCAAATATTTCCCCCTCCACAGAAGACTAACCTTCAGAAACTTGAACACTCTGTAACGCGCAGTCAGTGTAAATTCAGTATTTTTCTCTACAAAATAATGCAACCACATATGATATAAACAGTAGACTTGACATATAAACATCAGACTACAGAAAATGCTTCACTCAGTGGAACTGAATTGCATCTATCAAGTCACAACATCTATTGCACGCAACATACGCACTTATTGAATTAACGGTTTCAATTGTCTGCTCATTGCAGCTGTTACATATTTTAAAAGTTTGCTCACATTTTGTCCTCATCCAGCAAGGCTCCTCCATATGGTTGGCTGTAGAGTGTGATCCCTGTGAAAATAAAGATAAATTATGAAATAGTAAATGCTACATCAGGACTTCAAGTTCTAGAGTACACTGTTGACCACTTATTACACAAGATAAATTAAAAGGCTAAATAATTAATAAGCAACAGAAAGAGGTCAACCACCAAGCTGCCAAATCAAATACTGTCTCCTGTTGAGTGATTTCCAGAGTCTGGATCCACCAAATTCTAATGAATAAACATAAATGATAGCAGCTTTTCTGCATTCTGAACTGCAGAAATGGGTTCAACAACATTGTATATTGCTGCAGGATCTACAACACAGAAGAGACCAAATAAAAAACCTAAAGTAGAATTTGTTCATATACCTAATCTTCTGGAGTAAGGTAGGTTGTTATTGAAATTAGTATTTTATCATTACTAAAAACATTTTTAGATTGCTGATGTTTTGCAGAGAAAAAATGCAAAAAATCACAAAAAAAAGGCACACCTCAAATTGAAACTGTAGAGCTTTAATTTAAAAAGATACCTAGTTTGGGAGACCAAGAAAAATCCTCAGTAGGCAATGCATTCTTAGGCTTATTTTGGTTTTTGGTACAACCAGCCTGTAACAATCTAGCAAACTGAGCTTCGGAACTGGAACGTAGTTTATGGACAAAAACTGTGGCTTTTTGCTTTTTTTCTTTTCAAGCAAAAGAAGAAAAATGGGGGTGAGGGGGAGTGTACAAAACTTTGTCAGTGCAAAAGTTGCTGTCCAACTCATCTTGATGCTGTTCCTGACTTATTTCTGCATGTGTACCTGACAGGTGTGCCAGCTGTAACGTAATACCAACCGGAAATTCTTGCAGTGAGATCAAACCAGCACTATCTGATTAGAGTATCTAAAATAAGTCCATCCTAACAGCAATTATAATCTTCCCAGTATCTTTGGCAAAGAAATAAATTGTTGGTAGCCTTAGATGGACTCTGCAGGGTGCCACTTAATTGAACACACTTTGTCATATTTTGTTAGAGTCCAGCTGTATAAAGATAAAAATTGTCTTCATCCCAGTAACAGGTGCAATCTGACCAAGTATATCTATACATTTATTTTTGCCCCTTTAATTTTTCATTCCTCGTCTTCAAGCCAAAGCAATCTAAACATCACTAAGTCACTGTGGGGCAAAAAGCCGAACAACAGAGGATGATGATTAACTCGCACACAAAACTAGTACAAGGTAAAGATTTTTCAAATACAGTTGAAAGCTGTACACTGAAGCCCAATGGTAGTTAACAAATCAAAAGAACATTCAGGCCAATAAGGTTTTGATTCATCACTAGTAGATACGTGTGCTATTTACAGAAGTCTTTCATGTCATTTGCCTACAGGGACTGTTTAAAGTTTTCCTTTGTTTTTCTTTCACACCGTTAATTTTTTAAACAATAGCTGCTATTTGTTCTGAAGCAAAACCCGGCATATCAAAAAAAACTATCCAAGTGTTAGCCAAAATTCCATTTATGTAAAGGAAAAGTAGCACGACAGAAAAAAGTTTCATTCCCAGAAATTTTTTCTAAGCTTTTCCAATGGTTGAATAAAGGTGTGCGTATTAGAAGAAAGAATATCTTTACTTCAGATATATATAGGATTCCTATTGAATTAGAAATTAGCAGCCAAAAATAGAATTAAACCAGATTTTTACCATACAGACAAACTGAAACCAATGTGAAATTATTTTCAGATCTGGTTAGGAAAAAAAGAAAAAAAAAATCTGATTTTCAGACAATCTAATTAAAATGGAGAAAAGCTTTTGGAAAATGGAATCCTGATAATTTCAGAAGCACTAAAACAAGAAGTTAACAACATGAAACGTGCCTCTTGTATTCACTAGTGCTCAGCTAAATTGGAAAAGAGCAGAAATAGGTCTTCCAGGCCTCCTCTTTTATGGCCATGAGCCAAGTTCTAGTTATGGAGGGTCTTCCCACAATTGTCAAGGTCTTGCCTTCATGATTAAGAATTTGAATGCTCTAACCAAGCTGTCCTCCCCCAAGCTTCAGATGACAGAAATCCTACAATAAAATTGCTCCAGCTCAAGGGGTAACATTTTTAGAGATTGCAAATCATAAAATACTGCCCATGATCAGAAAATGCCAAGACTTGGAGACCTATAGGTCCTACTGATTCACATCCCTTTTCCCAGAATTGTGAGACAGGTAAACCTGTCATGTGGACAGTGGTAGAGAATTATTGCCCATAAAGTGTCCAGAACTGGGGCAGTTTGCCAGGAATTCAAGAAGGTTCTCCACTATATTCCATGAATTAATCCAGGCTGATCTGAATCGTATCCCATTGCTCTACTGCTACCAATTAGCCGTTGTATTCAGTGAGAATAATATGCACAAGCAAAAACAGAGCTATGAATTCATGCTTGTCCAATTTCCTGTGCAAATGTATTCATGCTCATAAACATAGGTTTGCCCACTTGTACATTTTGAGAACCTAGTCAACAAATTTTATAGAAGATCATCTGCACTGCTGAAACCTTTCAAAAAGACCCACAGAGAATTAATGAAACATGCAAAACATAATAAAGACAAAAATGCCATAAATTTTTTTTACAAGGAATAACTTCTGCTCAGGAATATTTAATGTGTCTTTAAATAATCCTGCTCCTGAAATCACCGTGGCCTGTCCCTACCAAGTGCACAGATCCCAAGAAGAAACTAACAAAACTTTCAGATTACGGCATTGTTATTAAACAAAAGTCTACAGCAGTTGACCTGGGTTCCATACACAGAAATACACTGCTATAACTCTCTAGTACAGAATAAACAGACACTATGAAAAAGAGATAATTGCTGGGGGAAATAAAGATACCATGACATTAAATAGCATAATGCTCCTTGCTATCTTGTATCATACAATACTGATCAAAAAGCAAATTGCAATGAATTAATTTCCTTCAATGGAAGAGTCCCAAAAAGTAATTGCTCTTCTTAAAAGTAGCAACCATTTTCTATAGTCAATTTCCATTCAAACCATGTAGATGAAACAAAGGATTGCGTTTTTGAAAATTTACACACACAACTGAGATTAAATTTCCCAGGGTTGCTGAATTACAATTAACCAAAGTATGACCATGTGTCCTGGTTTCAGCAGGGATAGAGTTAATTTTCTTCCTAGTAGCTGGCACAGTGCTGTGTTTTGGATTTAGGATGAGAACAAAGTTGATAACGCACCGATGTTTTAGTTGTTGCTAGGTAATGCTTACACTAGCCAAGGACTTTTTAGTTTCCCATGCTCTACCGACTGAGAAGGCTGGAGGTGTACAAGAAGCTGGGAGGGGGCACAGACAAACTGGCCAAAGGGACATTCCATACC
>NW_008795243.1:1090121-1095183 GCF_000699145.1 Aptenodytes forsteri | reverse complement strand
CCCCATCCCGCCGGGGCGGGGAGGAGTGAGCGAGCGGCTGTGTAGTGCTCAGTTGCCGACCGAGGTTAAACCACGACACAATGTTAAGTTAAGCTCAGTTCTATGTTAGAATTCAAAATTCTATCAATGTATTAAATATAATACTTACCTTTCATTCATTATTTTAAATTTTTCAGTTAGTCTGGAACATGAGGGTCTTCTGCATTTGCTACATTTTTTAGTATAATGATTTATTCTCTTGCCGCCATTATCCAAAAATAGGTGATGAATTTATATAAAGCCAACAACCTAGCTTGTAATTCACAGAGGAAAAAAAAGTTCCCTTGAACCTAAGGAGGAGTAAATTATAAACTATCTTCCAATTGCAAAATAAGCCAACACATTTGATATGCGCTATTTGCTAGTATATGTATTTTTTTATAAAAAAAACTTCTGTGTACTTTTATAACCTATCCCTTCCTAAATTTCTCCTAACCACCTAGACCATCTTTCTTTACATAATCTCTGTCCCAATACAGCTGTTAGCATAATGCAAAATGTACTTATAGATGCTTTCTTGCCTTTATGTGCCTTCTTACCATGTAAAGCTGCCATTATATTCTCCTGATTTAACTGCAACCAGAATTTTCCCAATTGTCCTAAAACTTCCTGTGTCTATGTCCTTGGCACAGACTTGGTCACATTATTTTTACAGTGACTATTTAGGTTTCTTTACAGGCACAGTTGAAAAATTGTGATAGCCACCAGTTCCAATCTTTCCAAAGCCCTGCGTAAGCAATTCAAGAACAGGAAAAAATGTGGCTATGGAGATCCTGATACTATATCAGGATTTTAATGTTGTATTCACAAAGTAAGTGAACACCATGGTGCCAGGACTTTCTTAGACCTTTTAACCTTCTCCAATATAAAAATGAAGAGCTTGAGAAATGAGAGGCACTATTTCCCCGACTAGAGTGGGGTGAAGAGGAGGGCATCTCAAAGAAAGAAACATGACTCTGTACATGTTAATTGATATATATGTGCATGTATAGTTCTGAAAAGGAATGAAGCCAGATGTCAATCCGAACAGAGAGCACAAGCAACAAGTTATTTTGGTAATATGTTTTCTTAGCTGGTTTTCAGCTAAGAAATGTCTTTTTCTTTCTTTCCTCAGTTGTTTTGCCTACAGTTAACTACATTTTTTTGGTGTGTTCTTTTTTTCTTTCTTTTTCTTTTTTCTTTTTTTTTTTTTTAAAGTGAAAGGCTCAGTTGCTACCTCTTGTATTGCTCAGTGAAAGATTTATCTTTACACAACTGAGAAAGAAGGGCATTTATACCAGTCCTGCAAGCCACATTAGTAAGGAAAAAAAGAAGAGGGAAGTAGTCAGAGCTTCACAATTTAACTATAAATTTCATGAATAACCCAGTTGGGGGGAGGGGGAGAGACTACTTACATCGGAAATGCCACTAGGAGCTCCATGCTACGTGCTTAATAGTAGAAGAGGCAATAAACAATTAATTGTACCCTCTTCAGCTTCTCCATGATTTCCCCTTAGTATTCGCGCTTCCAGACTGAAAAATCCTATTCTTTTTCTTACATTGTTCTTGATTAAACTAATTTTAGATTCCAATATGTTAAAAAGGTATCCCTGACCTGGTGAAATAAATTCTTTATAAAATGTTATAAACATTATGACATTCTCTAGAATAAAATACTATCCTTTTCCATTCTGGATAGGACAGTTCACAGAAAAAAGGAAAACGCATCCATCTTACAGACATTTGAAATGAACAGCATCTTGGTTGTAGAAGGAACAATCCTGCCCTGTTGCCATTCAGGCACTGCACAACTCAAGACACCTTTCCCCATACCAACATCTTATTAACAGTCTGCAAACCGTACCTTCAAGAGAAAGTGCTCTAGATCTTCTATTTCAAATCTTAACTACCTGACCATCTGTCAGAAAAGAAAGCAACATGCTATTTGGCATTGTATTAGAGACTTGGAATGTTTTTCTTTTCTTTATTCCAGACATTTTATTTCAGATTAGAATAAAATAGAAAAAAATAGTACGTATAACAAAAATGGAGGTATATATATACAATTTTGCGTGTATCTGAGCCTGTCTCTTGGCACTCCTTTGTAAGCTATCTTTTCTTTCTGTCACGTAGCATGCTGAGTCTTGAGTAGATAGATCAGTTTGGATCTGTGCTACTAATTCTAAACATCATAATTGTTATGGACTTGAATAGAAGACCAATCTAGGTTTCTTTATTCCAGACATTTTATTTCAGATTAGAATAAAATAGATTAGAAAAAAATAAAATAAAATAAAATAGTACGTATAACAAAAATGGAGGTAGCATATATACACACACACACACACTTTTTACAAGCTCTTCTTTGTGGGCATTTAAAATTTATGACGACATTTCTGTTTGTATAAAATGAGACATTACTATTTACTGAAAATTACAACTTATTTTTTATGGAGAATTTCACAGGCAGTACCCTCATTAATGATTTATATTTTACTTTCTCCCCACTTTCCAGACATGGTTAAGAAGGGTCCTACTAAATGCCATTTCACAGGTTCCTTTGAAAAGAGGTTTAAAGTTACAATTTGCAAAGCAATCAGGAAACTATACAGTCACTTTCCACCAAAACTCAGCTGAAAATGGGTCTCTTGATCCCTTCAGCTCTTTTGAAGAACTCAGTCTGAAATAAATGAGGATGCTATATGAACGCTTACAAAGAGCCCTAGCATGAAAGGTTTTTAAAAAATCAATGACTTCAATAGAAATCCTGAGATGGAGCTGCTGCATTGCACAAGGCCTTTCTATATTGATATATTTCTGTTCTTTGAGTAATGATGTAAGAACTTTTTCTGACCACTGTACTTTACAGACATCATTATAGATGACTACCACTCCTTATTTCTTTATATAGTCTTACCCTAAGAGGTAGGTAATAGTCCTTCCCCTATATTCCAGCATGATAAACACATTCTGACTCAACTGTATACATTTAGGTGTGAAAAATAATGTAGTTTTACTTGATCAGAATTTCTATCTTAAGCTTAAGCAAAAAATGTTGCCTTTTAGCTTTTTATTTCTCTTAATTCATTATTTCATTTTTTATTTGCTCATAATTACATTATCTCATTGTAGGAATGCAACATTTCAGAAAGAGATTTAAAAACATGCAAACATCATTCACATAACCTTGAAGACCAACCAGAGCTGAAGAGTTTTGACAAAAGCCCGGTACATCTTACTTTTTCTCTGTTGAATAGTCTTTCTCACTTTTTTAAATTGTTTAACATGTTCATTTTCATTATGTATCTCTGAATTTATAACCCACTAGAAAACAAAATGTATTTGGTTTTCTCTCCAGTAAGACAGATGAGTTAGATTTTTTTCCCACAATAGAAACACAGATTTACATGATCACGAAGCTAGAGGTGGCTATCCACATGGTACAGAAGATGAGCTATTTTCATACAAGAAGTATCCCTGAACTGCTATTTCAAAATAGACCTCTGATCTATTAGCTATGATAAACTGCCGTAAATCAATCTGGCTAACTTCTGTTGCTCTGTCTCTTTACATGCACCTCCAGCTGGCACACACATTTTCTTCAACAACCATACCACTCTTTACATGAAATTGCAAGAAGCAAACATTGTAACTTTCCAAGCATCCTCATGGAGAAGCTTACTGATAACCCCATATGGGGCGAAAAAAAGATAAATCTCTCCACTTGCAGAGAAACGATTTGAAGATCAGATTACACAATAATAAAAAGGAAGTATTTTTGATCACCAAATAACTATCATTTCCTGCTCCTGCATGCTCAGGATGATCAATAGCCAGTAACTCGGACTGACACAAGAAAAACAATCATCAATTTTTTTCACAGTTTTTTGAACAGATACAAATCCCTCGGGATATAAATCAGTGCAAGGTAGCGTATGTCCTCTGTATTCTTGGGTACAACTTCTTTCTTCAAACTCTCATACAAAATCCTAAGTCTATATTCCCTGTATCCTCTTGATTGAAGAAAACACGTTAGACAAAAGCATTTAGAGTCCTTCTCAGCTCCTTATCACTAAAACCTATCACGAACTGGGACCAATACTACTGATCTCCCGTGGAAGTTACTGGGTCTGTCCCTGCGAGCAAAGCATGTAGAACTAGGCACACTGTCTGTAATGACTCTTCCCTCCTCCAGAAAACTTGGGAGAACTCCAACTGGGTCTGTGCTCAAGAAATGCCCACAGGATATAACTGCTAAGTGAAAAGGTTCCTCAGTATTTATATGAGCATTTAAATAAGCTGCTGACCTCTTTCAAGGTTGTTTCAATATCATAGTAGTTGCTACTCTGTTTACATCCATGGTAATGCTCTACCCTATTGTAGTAGGTCTGCAGTAAAGCAAGATTTACTTTTTGTGAAGGAAGGAAAGACTGTATTCTCATACTCCCTTTTCAAGGGTCAAATTATTTTTATGTCACTTAAAAGTAATACAGAAGCACTGGTTCTGTTGACAGGAAAAAGTTATCCTGTGAAAAAAAACATGGTGTTAATGCAAGTCAGAATTACAAAGCTACATTTCTGCAACATCCTAACAAGCTTCCTCGCAACAATTTCCAATAATATTCTAGAACTGACCTTGCATATAAACAGTTTGCAAAAGGAGAAAAAAAAATCAAAAAGAATAGATTTCGGTGTTGAAACACAGTATGTAGTCTTCTGACTGCTAATTTACAGGACTGCTTATTACCATTTTAACAGGAAAAGCATGTAAAGTTCTTCTCTGTCAGAGCAGTATCCTTAAATAAGAGAGAGTTAAAAGTCAAAGCGAACTGAGTTTAAGTGCCCCATGTAGTATTGGTAAACTGTTGAGTTTTTTAAAAAATAAAATATACATATGTGTTTGTCTCTACACATATATACACACATATACACACACATATACATAGAATCATAGAATCATTAAGGTTGGAAAAGACCTCTAAGACCATCAAGTCCAACCATCGACCCAACACCACCATGCCCACTAAACCATGTCCCTAAGTGC
>NW_008795243.1:1061675-1088219 GCF_000699145.1 Aptenodytes forsteri | reverse complement strand
GTAAACAGCAGGTCGAGCGAGGCACCTCCCCTGGTAGGCTCACTTACCAGCTGTGTCAGGAAGTTGTCTTCCACACACTCCAGGAACCTCCTAGACTGCTTCCTCTCTGCCGTGTTGTATTTCCAGCAGACGTCCGGGAAGTTGAAGTCCCCCACGAGAACAAGGGCTAGCGATTGTGAGACTTCTGCCAGCCACTTGTAGAATGTTTCATCCGCCTCTTCATCCTGGTTGGGTGGTCTATAACAGACTCCCAGCAGGATATCTGCCTCGTTGGCCTTCCCCCTCATCCTTACCCATAAACACTCGACTGTATTATCATCACAATCGTTGAGCTCTAGACAATCGAAACACTCCCTAACATACAGAGCCACCCCACCGCCTCTCCTTCCTTGCCTGTCCCTTCTGAAGCATTTATAGCCATCCATTGCATACATACGTACAGATAGATAGGTAGATAACTTGACTTCTCTTTCTAGGATTTCTCTGACAGGACCCTCTGCATTATGTCTCAGGAGCATGACCAATCCATCTTTATTGCACCTCTCCAGTAGATACACACATAAATAAACTGCTTTCTAAGTTCATAAACTCTACTTCTGCAGAGACTTAGCCAACATGTTCTGCCAGAAGATTATATAATGAGCCCATATTTGTATGGATGACAGTCCAAGACTTCAAATATTTATCAAGCACTGTTTAGCTTATTGTGTTTCTATGTCATGCAACAACATAAAACATAACATTTCCACAATTCTTGGGACAACTATAGTTTTCTTTGACTGTAATCTGGATGGTAAGTCCCCAATTCCCTATGACAGATACAAAAATAAGTGTACTTAAACATTTAAGTTCCAGAATGGGATATCTAATGCTACAGAAAACAAGCTAGCATCAGTAATATTCATGAAGTGCAGGGAAACTTGATTAAAAATTGATTTTTATTAAAAATTCTCATTAAAATACCTGATTTCATTTCATTCAAACTTTCTGCAGAAATACATTACCTTTGATTCATTCTCATAATTCATTTAGAAAAATAAAACCCCAGCCATTCTGAAAGCAAGCAATTATTCTTTTTTCATTGACATTCTGGAAACTTTTCTTAATGAATTTCTATTTTCAGATACTCAGGATTCCTTCCCCCTTTTCACTGATTTTGGTCTTTCTTCCTTCTTCATCATAAACACACTGAAAATCATTTTACTATTACAGACAACCATCCTACCTTTTCAAAAACTCTTAAAAATTGGTCATAAGCTATTTTTAAATTTCTCTAAACCAAACTAATTCCTCTTTAACAGAACCTTAAGAATGAAAGGAACTGAAATGAACAGAAATTAGCCTAAACTATCAAGCCCAGATTTCAAACTAGATTTTAACATCCTAAAAGTTCACCTGTGTTAACAGCTGATTCTTTGGCTGCAGTAATTTTTTTAAAAAGTCAGTTTGTAAAATTTTTATTTTAACTAGCTCTTATACAGTTCAGGGATATCTGAATCAGAGAATTCAGATGTCAAATATACTAATCTCTCTTCTGTTATGTACAACAGTAAGATATACCAGCCTCTCCTGTTCCTTGAGTAACAGGATGCTATGGAACATCACATTGCAGTGTGAATTTCCAGGATACTCTGGGTTTACCCTGGATATTTACATAAGGAGATAGAGTAAAGTGACAAAGAAGTTATAAATTAATACTCTGTTGTGCATTAATCATCCCATTTAAGCAAGCCTTAGCAGTGGTTTCACAGGGATTAACATCCCAAGTGTAGTGAACCAATTTAGACTTATTCCACAGGAATGTCCTTTGTAAGAAACTCATATGGCATAGTGAGTTGTAAATTCAAATTTTACCTTATTGTGTACTACATTCTTCACACAAAGAAACCTTCTGTTTAATTAAAAGCTCCACTTTCAAATCCTCCCAAGAAATGTTTGAGTCTGCGATCCTACTTTATATTATGAAAAATTTTCATACTTAAAATTATTTATTTAAAAACTACTTTTCAAAAGATATGAAAAAAGACTTAAAGAAGGACTATTACCATACTGTCTCCAATCCACATTAGGAGGCAAATTCAGCCACAGAATGAAGTTACTGAGTTCATTTAAGTAGGATGGCAGCGAATGGAAACCTTTTTGGTTGTACCACACCTGGAAGAGAGAATGGAAATGGTGAATCAAAAATGAGTTGAATCTGAACGCTGATCTGAAAGCTCCCATACCATGCAGAATTGCATAAAGATATCTAATTCTCCTGTTATGACACCTATTTATAGAAGAAGGTGAACTAGGCAGAACAGAATCAGTTAATTTGTATAGGTCTTTCAACAGAGTGCAGCAGTTTGTTTTCTACTGTTGGAGCTGTACACCTATGTTAATTATTAAATTGAGATTCTCTGATTTAATGGAACACTGTGTCCCTTCCTTTACACGCATTTGGTAGAACAAATAGAGGAAAAACAACGCAAAAATAACATTTGCCAATTTAATTGAAAATACAAATAGATGAGTAAAACTCGTGTTACAAGTGGAGAATATTATTGAAATTCAAAAAATACTTATCTAAATAATACCTGCAAGTGACACACAGCATAAAATGTCTAGGAACAGGGTATCGTAGAAAGTGGGGAAAGAAAGAATCAAGGAGGCACTGTTTACAAGGTGAGTACGAAACTATTCCATAAAGGACAAAGCTGCATCTCCACCTTCAACAAGCAATTATCAGTGATTTGTTAAGCAAAGAGGAAATTAATACAGACAAATTTTAAAGCAGACGAGACAAGCCAGTCCCTCTGAGGAGCACAGGGGAGCAATTGTGCTGTAACATATACTTTATCCTCAAATCATGCAGAATCACCCTGACTTGATAAATATACTCAAAATTCACACTTCCATGTGCTAGAATCATTGCTGAGCACCTGATATGTCCCAAAACCAAATAAACTGAGGTTTGGGTTTTGCTTTGCCTTTGGAAATCGATTCCATTTCTATGCCTCGTTACTGTTAATCATAGTGCCTTTGAACCCACATTATCCATACTGAAAACTAGGTCAAATTATTATGTATGTTTGTTTTCAGTTTTATTTACGTTTAAAATAATCTTTGATCACTATCTATTCCTCACTCCACAGCAACCTTTCATCTCCCCTTTTTGTTTATACAGTTGAAAAACTCTTAACCTTTCCCTATTTGATATCAGCTATTTGCTAATCTGCATTTTGTACATCTCAGGTTGATGCTGGGCAATTCTCACTTTGTGTCTGGATTCTGAATCATACTGCAAAGTGCACAGTTTTTAATATAGGTCTTTCTTGCCTTCTGCTAGGATTTCAGTTTTCTTAGATCCTTTCTAAAATTACCATCTATACGGTTACATCTTGGAAAATTCCCTAAAGATTCTTTTCTCACCACTCTGATGCTGTTCTCCTCTAGTGCTCTTCCATATATATGTGCCTCTTCTTGATACTGGTGTAAACTTCTAGATTTTTTTTTTTTATTTGCTTGCAGATAATTCTGGTTTTTCTTTCTTGTAGTATCCAGCTACAAACCTTACTTGGACACTTGTTCCAGGCTTTGACTGTTTCTCCTGCCGCGTTCTTCTCTCTGTTTCTCAGTGCAGAGAACTGCCTAATCTTCAGTTCTATTTCCCTCTCTTAATAATTATTTTCTTCTGATTTATTTTCCTGACTGCCTACTTGTTTGGATCTCCACATTGTATTCTGTTGTGAGACAAGGTTTACAACACTCTAATTATCCATTCAGTTTCCTCCCATCTATCCCATATCATGCTTCCAAACACCACTCTGAGCTCCACTGCGATTTCTCCTATGCCGCTCACCCTTGAACCTTCTTTGCAGTAAGCTCTGTTAGTCAGCAATTAAAAAATGAGCAGCTTTGGTCTACCACTGCTCTTGCTTGCATTAGCTTTCACATTTTCTACTCTTCTTTATGGGGGTCTTCACAACTGCTTGGAATTTCAACTGCATCTTATGTCCCCATGTTTAAAGAAAAGAAAAAAGAACAAATCCCAAACTCTTTCCCCCTTTGCAAACTCATATGCAACTCCTTTGTTCTCCTCCAGTTCAATTCCCACAAATTAGTACACAAACTAGATCTCCCATTCTTTAATCAACAAGACAGTTCTTTAAAGAAATGAAGTGAACTAGAACCTAAGTGTCCTGAGGAAAACTGCAAATCTTTGCACTGCTGGATCTCCTGTGCGAATAACAACCAGAGCAAAGAAACATAAGCAAGTGATCAAGGGTAGCCAGTCTTTTTCACACCCCCACACACCCATTTCTTATTCCATCTTTTTAAAAAAGATTTGTGCCGAATAGAAAGTTATACATACATAATGAAACTCCACTGCAATTATTTTCATCGTATTAAAAAAAAAGGCAATTAAGAAAATAATAAAGCAAAATTCTGATGACACATCCTCAATTAATTGAAACAGGGGAAAGGTCTCAAGTGTTCACAGAACACCTTAGAAATATAATAATGTGACCAATATTCAAAAGAAAATACAAAAAACCACAATAGAGTATTGTGTGTAACAATACATTTCAATATCCCACACATTAATTAGAATTCTTCCTTCAAGCTACATTATGTAACTGAATCAAACCACCAGGAAATAACCAAATTGAAGCTGGATATTTAATTGTTTATAATCTGGCAAAAGAGATATTTGAGGTTGTTCACTTCATCAGAAGACACATTTAAGGTTTTTTTTCTAAAGTCTTGGTGCTTATTCTAAACTGATTGCAAAGGTAAAATATTAAAAAGGAAAAATATTAGTTCCAAATGAAATATCTTTCATATTTCCAGTGTGCCACACAGGTAATTATTTACAGAGGGAAGAAAAGAGATGAGCAATGGAAAAATATATAGATTAAGATGATTCATTTTTATTTTCATTTCTTTATCTTCTATCCACGGTTGATAAAATTCCTTCCCAAGGAAAAACACGGCCCCTCACTACATTAGGTATAAGTTCTGTAAAGATGTGTTTTCCATTATTCCATATCATTTTTACCTGCCATTAATATTCCAGAATAATGCTAGACTGACATTTTCACTAACCTATCAAGAAAAAAGGGTGAGGAGGGGTAGAGAAATCCCTAAGCATTGCTGGACCAGATTCATGATGGGGAGGCAGAGAGAAGGGGTATTAGACTGGAGAGATGTAACAACTTCTGGACACTTATACTATTACTGTACAGTAAAGTCTCAAATCCCAACCTTTGAGATTGGAAAAATGCACACTTCAGAATGCTACATAAACTGTACAAACTGCCTTTCAGGACTAATTAAAATTACCACATGTTCTTCCTATATTTAATTATGTTATAAACAACAGCAACTATGAAATCATTATGGAATACTTTTTGCCCACGTTATCAAAGGAATCCAAAGAATATACAGTCGTGAAAACACAAAAAAATTGAGGACGAGTTGTGCTTTTGCCACATAGCAGTGATCATCAATGAAAGTCAATAATCGATGGTTTTAATCAGCCATATTTGTCATGTGGTAGATACATTCTCTCTCGTGCATGCACACATACACATTCTCTGTGTGCATGCATGTAGCATTCATGCGGTATATACAGCATGGTATGATTAGATAAAGTAAAATAGGTATTGAAGAGGTATTTTTAATTTGAACTGGAAAAATTGTTGGCTTTTTGAGTGGAGGAGAATAACATATAAGATTTAGAAATTTTCCAAAATTAAATGAATCGTACAGTAAGTCTCTTCAAATGCAAATTTCTCATTTTTTTTCATACAAGGCTATGTAAATGGTACATTCACTGTCTCATGAACAAGCTTGAAAGGTCAAAGTAAAAGTCTGGTCATTAATTACTGAAAGGTTAATGCAATAATTTGACATTGCATCAGTTGAAAGCCACTTCCAGGAGGTATTTTAGATAACACAGTGCCCTTTATAAATCTACTCCACTATTTTCTTTGGGTCTGAAATATGAAGCTTACTCACTAACAGTATAACTATAATTTGTCCCTGTGCTGATGGCAGGTGGAGCTCTATGCCAAAGACATTTAAAACTAAAGGATCCTGACAAAAACCACAGTGCAGGCATGTCAAAACAAGTCTAAAATGATTAAAGATACATAGGACAAAAACAGCAGTCAGAAAAACACATCTTATTGCAATCCTCTAGGACTTCAAGTTCCTAATGAAGGATTGAACTGGAGTTCAAAGCTATAAGAAATCTGGGGGTAGAAGGGAGATCACAAATGGCGAAAATGAAAATATGTATAAGGTAGGGTGTATATATGATAGAGACATTTTTAACAAAACTGCATGGAAAAGGCATTGCAAACAGGCAGTGATTTTGCAACACTAAACATGAAATAATATTGGATTGGAGAATATTTGTATGTTGTTTTAACACATGGTGGTTTTAACACTTTGTCCCAAAATTGATTTTGGGATAGAGCTCATTTACACTGTTCCTTCTCTTCTTCTTTTATAAAAGGAAATAAAATCTAGTTTCTGTACTCCCATAAAAAAATTTAAAGACAGAAGCATCTTTCTTTCATATTCTAATCTGGAATCTGGAAAGTCCACAGCTTCTTCTTAACAAATCTGTTTTGCCTCAAATATAAAAATAGAAACCACTCACTGATATTCTTCAATACTCCTCCAAGACTGCTGTTCCTCTACTCATTACTGGTCTACGTTTGAATGGATCTTAAAAGAACCTTTCAAAGCATTCCCAAGGAAAATAAAATCCCTTGCACTAATTGCCTGTCAGCTTCTAGGTCCCATCCCAAGTTTTCACAGTATGGAGATACTGTATCCTTCCAGTGCATACCAAAAGGCCTCAAGGAAAAGCTCATTATTTCAATTGTGCTTAGAATAATCCTTCTTCTCCTGACTTCAGAGGTAGCTTCAGACAGAAAACACTGGCTCTGTGTAGCATTGCCAGACAGTACGATCTACTGTCAAGAAGAGATTCAGATTTCACAACCTGACTGATTTCAGCAAGGCACACTTCTGTGTATCCCAGCACACTCTGGGATAAAAATGCAAAGTTACTCATATTTGAAAAGGGGATTATAAACACAAGGTAGCATATTTGTTACACAGAAGTAGCTACTCCTAGAAGCTAAATCTTTACTTTTTTTTTTACTTTTTTTTGGGGGGGGGTGGGTGTTTAAAACACCAAACTCCCTCCAACCCCCCCCACCCCAAAACAAACAATCCTCCACAACAACAACAAAACCAAAAACTAACCAACCAACCCAAAAAAACCCCTTCCTTCCCCACCATACTCATCCCTTTCCTGCCCACCTCTCTAGATTCCCAAGGGAAGCCCTGGGAGTGCTGGCACAGTGGTGCATATCATTTGACTCATTTAAAACTGCTTCTCGGAACACAGAAGAATACTTCAAGAATTATGAACAGAGAAGTGGACTGTAATAGACAGAGAGTTTTTCTCCCAATTTCTAAATGCAAGGATTGTATGTAATGATTTATTATTTTCTAAGTACTGTGAATTCTGGAGCCTGAATAAGTAAGCAACACATGCATACAAATGTGCACACATACATGCAACCCTTACCTTAGCCAGAGGCTTAGATTTGGTGTTATTCAATTTTTTATCTTGAAGTTCAAATGTTTTCCTCCCTCCAAAAGACCAACCACCATATCTGGTAATAGAAAATAAAGTAATAACAAGTTACCTACCTTAAGCTTAGCAGTCTTTTCTTGCAATGATAAAGTGGTACTATCTACATTAATGCTTTATTTTTCAACTGAAAGTAAAACTTCACCCCTCACAAACCCCTTCTCTGTTAAAAAGGAGGAGCTCAATATATTCTTGAATCAGGTGAACATTATTGCTGTTTTCTGGCAAAGGGATTCCCTCAGATAAGAATTTTTACTTTCTGAAAGCTGAAATCCCTGAACAACAGGAGGGTTTGTGAGCAAGTGAGGTATTACTGACTTTCAGAAGCATCTTAAACAGCTTGATTTCTTCCTGCTCCACTCATATTCTAGCTCAAATCTTTCATCCTAAGATATTTACCTCTATTTTTATCAAATCAGATACACTTTTTTTTAAAATGCATAAATGGCTAACACTTTCTTCTCCTTGATAAAATCATACTTGGTGGAGTATTTGTACTTATGTCAAAGACAGTGGTTGAGCTGTAGAGGCACGTTACCTTGCCCCAACTCTATGCCTTGATAACAACTAACAGATAAAGGCAACTACCCCTTATATTCTCAGTGACGTAGGTCTATGCTTTGGGTCAGGAAGGACTGTGTTTTTAATACACAAAGGATAAACAAAGGTTAGATATTTTAAGGTTACCTTGCTTTGTTGGAAGGCCTCACTAAATATTCTTCCACAAGGAACCCTGAAAGATTATACAAAATCTGTCCTTTCTTATTCTTCACATAGGGAGCAGAGGTATTGAAACTTGGACACATCTGAAAAACAGTGTACATAAAATAAGTAAAGCACTCTTAAAAATCAGTGGCACTACATTTAGCTATATTTTTGAATTTTTACATAGATTTTACAGCATTGCTTTTCAACTGGATTTACCTTTCTCAGCTTTGATAACTTTTCAATTAATTATGTACAGTTTTTTATTTGTGCCACTTACATATTAGAACCACATTTGATTTCTTTTGCAACCCTGTCAGTCAGTTTTGTTTTGAAAACATCAAAACTTGTATATAGGTTTAGAAAGGTTTACAACAATGAAAAAGGCAACACTGCTATTCACTTGTTGTGCCTGAGAAGAAACACAGGAAACGCACCACGTGAATATGAGATGAAAACAAAATTCTAATTAATGCAATATGCTTCTAAAAATTTAATTGGTGGTCTGCAGAGAAGAATAAAGGAAGATGTTTTCTAATGATTCAGTGGGATATTCTCACAACCAAATAAACGGAGACAGATATTATGATCAGATATCTTGGAAGCCTTATAAAGTACATTATGTTTATCAACTGAAAAATTTTAATGCTTACTTGACATCTCAACCCTACACAAATTAAAACTCACTCTCAGAGATTCTGGTTTTTCATAGCTCACAGATACAGGCTCTGCCTCCACTGTCAAATGGCTTCTCTCCCTTGAGCTTTCATGGTTAATGGGCCTCTCCCTTTGTGAGTTCCCATTCCCATTTTATTTAAGCTTCTCGTATTTTAAGTATACATCTCACTAGTATTGGAGGCAAATTTATTCCTTGCCCAGCAAAGTAAAAAATTAGTTTCCTCCTTCCATTTCTCCCAAAACTGTAATGCTGTATTGCACATGCAACTCTTACTCTAAATATTCATATCTTTATGAAGGAGAGAACTTATTTGATAGAATGGTCCCATCCAGGGAAATATATTTGTCACTTCAGACACAGTTTCACATTCTTGTTTATTACTCAACCTCAGAGCAAGTCAGCAGGAAAACTCACTAGTCAAGAAGGTCAAAATTCATTATCTTTTTCAAAATTCTTTCTTTCCTCAAAGGCTGTTTTGTTTTCAAATACACAATCCAAATCAAAATCAAACTCTAACAATTAAATCTCATTCACATGTAGATTCCCTGGTAGTTTCTATCAGCTAGGATCACCTGCCCTTCCATTTTGAAAGCAGGTAGTCTTCCAGATATTATGGAAGTGTTATGTTTTAACCTTGTTTTACATGAGTTTTTTTCTAAGCAAAGTCCTATAACATAATTAAAGCAAAGTTGCATCTGCTGAGAATAGTTCAGCCATCTCTGATTCCTGTTATTTCAGATCAATCTATAACCTTTTCTAGTACATATATACACATGCACACACATATATATACACACACATCAAAATTGTGCAAGCTCTTTCCCTGAAGACTTCAGAACACGCAGCCCAAACATGAGATAAAACAGAAGGAAATCTCCAATCATAACAAAGCCAGTGCTCTGAGGGTTTATTTCCTCACCCCTTTCTCTAGCCCTTCAAAAAGAAGAGTCAAGGTATTAGATGTAATATACACACACACAAATTTTACATACGTAAGTAAATATAAAATGACATACCTCTTGTTCAGCCACACATCCGCATGAATCCTGGGGTGACGTAGATTCCATCTGCCAACAGGAATTATTTTTTCTAATGGGAATAAACATAACAATAGGAACAACCATTAAATGAAAGGAGTATATTACTTAACAGAAGAAATCCACAGAGTAACGAGCAGATCTGGCATCTTGAACACATTCTTAGCATTATATCACAGTGGCAGCTGTGTCTAAAGCTATATAAATTTTACTCATTTGTATTGAAGTGGATTCACTAAAAATATTTATATAAGCAAAGCAGCAAATGAGCTGCATGCCTTCTGTTTGCAGTAATAAGTAAAGCATGGTCACAACTCTGCATTCCTAAATTTGGAAATCTGGAATGCTTCCTAACAAATATTGTAATTATTGTCTAACCTTCATTCATATGGACGCCAGACTTGATCAAAATCTTCCTGAAATTAATCAGAAAGCTGTCACTGACTTTTAAGGACTTTGGATCAGACCTTTAACAATGAAGCCTACTTATGTATTTTACCTGGATTCCAAATCCTTCATCAGAACAGATTTGTCATTAACCTCACGCTGCAAGAAAAGCTTAAGATAGTCCACATTACACAGAAAAAAAAAAAAAGAATTTATAATATTTACAATTTACAATTAAGGAAGTAGTTATGTTATTCGCAGTTACCCTTGTTTTGAATGCATGCACGTGTGGTCCCAATCAAAGAAATATCTCAGTAGAATCTGAGAAAGGTTTCCTAGGTTATCATCTTCAGTGCTGTTTCAAAGTGGGCCACAGGGGGGGAGGGAAGGTAAGGGGAAAAAAAAAGAAAAAAAAAATCTTAATATGTCTAGTTCCATTAACTTTCAGGCTCAAGATCCTACACATTTACCAAGAAATTAAAGAACTATAAAATCCATGTATAGGAAACATACCAAAACAGCAAAATGATCTCATTTCAAATTACTCTTTCATGTAAAGAAAATTCAATACAATTATGGCTAAACAAATCTCAACGTCTCCCCATGGCCATCTTTCTCTTTATAAATATGCATTCCTAACAATTAACATGGTTTAAGTGTTTTTCAAACAGCATCATGTTATGTTTATGAAGATATCTGGATATTTTTCCAGTAGAGAAAGTGATCTGTATGCGACGTGCACTCAATATAGAGTAGTTCAGAGCTGATCTATAGATACTGTACATTAAAAATAAATAAATAATCTAGTTGGTTTCAAAGCTGAGCATATAGAAACTAGAGGCTGAGTGAGAAGGGTACCAGGCTTTGTTAATACTGTGTGACACTTTCAAACCTGAGAATTATTTTGAGAAAATGGCTTCAGACCTAAGCAATTAGTTAAAATGAAGCATGCAAAGGCTTGTTTAAATACACTTGTGCATTTACATATAAATGGCCATGACTGGTATTGAAACAGATTGCCCAGTTCAAACTGCTCCAAAGTCTTTGCCCTTTCCTCCAGAAAATCCTTTGCACGATGTTTTTCTAATTTTATCTCTCCCTCATAATAATATATAAAACTGTACTAAATGTGAAAAATAAACAGCTATTGTAAAAAGTAACTATTATTCTTCCTAGAATGCAAACAGTCTCTAAATATGAGAACTCAAGGGTAAAGGTCCCAGAACCCTGGATATTGATGATGATGGATGAGCCCTTTACCTAAAGAAGGATTCTGCATTGTCATAAAGTCTTGGTGTCAGCTTGAGAGAAGGATAATCAATAGCCAGCGGCTTCACACTAAACAAGGCCATTGCCAGTGCAACAAAGAGGACAGGCAGCAGCACATTTGACAGACTTCCTCTCCAGTCTCGCCTAGTGTGGAGAAACCTCTTCATCAGAAGGGCAACAATCTGTGCAAGAACAAGACGGGCTCCACGCACACTTGAGGCCCCTGTAAGTGAGATATCTGAGTGAGAGAAAAAAACCCCTCTTGACAAACAAGGAAAATCAAATTAAACTTTCATGTACTACATTTTCAAATATAGAACATAATAGTCTTTTTCATAGAAAAAACAAAACTACATAAACCTACAGTGTCTCCTGGATGGAATAGTATAATCCCCCCCAGTATAACTAATTAACTCTTCCTATAAAGGAAAACAGATATTCAGCTAACACGTTATCTCTAGAGCTTTCCGTACACAGCTAAAGGAGTACTGAATACCTATTTTCCCATGGTCCTCGCACTGGTACAAACATTCCTTGTGCATTGCCACCTTTGGTCCTAGACAAATGACTATGACAAACATGGTCCGTATTAGCACTAAGGTCTTGATCCACCTTAACTGAAATCAGTGGTAACTTTTCTACAGGGATTTCAATGGGACGTCTTTAGAGTATGTAATAGAGCATCATAGATGCTAGAGACGTGGATTCTCATAAAAGCATTCCCTTCATTTCTCTACTCATATGGGACTGATAAAATTTTCTAATGTGTTAGTCAATGCAGTTTCCATAATCCCAGCTCATGGGCTGTCCCTCACATTCCCATGGGAGTGTGTCCACAGCTTTTTAACATCTCACCAATCAGACATTTTCCTGATAGACTCTCCCTTAATTTAATTTTATTGTTCTTTGTTAGACACTTGTGAATCACACCAATCACTTTGCCTCCATTTTAGACCCTAATGCCTTCTAGATATGTGCAGGCTATTACCAGCTTCTCTTACTTCTGGCCTTGCCAGACTGAACGTACCTCAGCCTCTTTTCTTCCTTACAGCATAGCCGTGTCTGGTAGATTTACTACCACAAGTATTTACACTGTAGCAAGACTGAATAGCCTGTTTATTGTAGTGCTCAAAGACATATTGTATTTTATGATCTGTTGTGATTTGTCTCTTACTATCTTCCCTTCAATATATCGAGACCACTCTAAGCAGCATTTCCATGGTACCTTTTAACAACTACTTGTATGGGAGCTTTCAAGTAACCTCAAATTAATTGTCCTTCACTTAGCATAGTTTTTTTCTGGTTTACTAGAACTTTAATCCCAGAAGAGAGAGCTGTGGGACAAATGGGGGAAAAAATAATTAGAAAAATAAGTTGAAGTTCTGACAGAGTGACCATTGAGCAAAACAGCTCAAATTCTGTACTCTACAACTGGAATGTGACTTATAAACTTATGATTTCTTATATTAAAAATTATGTGTATTTTGCCATGAAAAGTTATAATCGAGTAAACACATTGTGGGAGATTGTGGCTTTTAGGGTTTGGGCCTACACAAGAGGAGGAAATCAGGTGAGATAGGGCTTCCTGGTGACATGAAATACCTCGTGTGGACTTCTCAAGGCTAAGACTTTTGGAAAAAGATAAACATCACATCCACCTGCAAGAAGAGCAAAAAGGAGGATCCAGGTAAATGCAGGCTAATCATCCTCAGTCCCTGGGAAGGTTACAGACCAAATCCTCCAGAAAACAACACCCAGGATATGAAAAACAAGAAACAACTGGGAATAGACAACACAGACTTGGTAAGGTTGAACCGTGCCACCTGAGAGCTTGCCATGAATACAGGACTGGTTTGGTCAATAAAGGAAGAGCAGTGGATGCTGTTTACTTTGACTGAACAAAGCCTGTGACATGGTTTCCCACAGTGTCCTTAGAGCAAATGGGGTGAGGAGGACTACAAGGACCACTGGCCAGACTGCCAGGCACCACACTGTGGGCTGTGAGAAGCGGTACCGGGTCCAACTGAGGAGCAGTTGGTTACTAGGGCTGTCCCTCAGGGACTATGATGAGGAAAACGCTAACAGTACTTGTTAACACACACACGTATGCACACCTGCACCTGGAGGGGATCCGCACTGTTTGGAGGCATCTGCGGGTCAGGCACTGGGGATGAGGAGAACCTCCTGGCAGCAGGAGCAGCTCTCCAGCAGTACCCAGGGACTCCAGTGGCACCAGGGAGCAAAGTCTTTGCTCAGGGAAAGGACAAAAAGCAACAGACACCAGCTGGAACATGGGAAATTCTGACTTAATATATCAGGAAAAAAAAATTCACTGTGAGGGTGATAACTAAAACTCAAAACCAGACTGGACAAGGCACTGAGTAACCTGCTCTCACTTGACCCACTCTTCCAACTTTAATATTCTCTGATTCTATCAGATTCCAATTAACTCTAAGTAATTAATTTTGGTTTAATTTCTGGGGGAAAAAATTTCCAGTATTTATTATTTTAATTCCGCAACTGAATGATAATTCTTTTTTCCCCAGAAAATCCCATAGAACAGAAATTCTGTCTTTAAGCAGTTCTAATCACAGCCATATCTTGCTAATTCCACAGCTAACACAAATGGGATTTAGGATTAAAAAAAATAATAGTTTCTGTCTTCAACCCCCCCCCCCCCCAGCCATATCTTGCTAATTCCACAGCTAACACAAATGGGATTTAGGATTTTGAATCTCTGTGGAGAGAAAAAGTAGCTACAAAATTCAGATCCTGGTTCAGCATTCAAGTGCCCTAATCAAAAGCGATTATATTTTGGGATTGGAACCTGTTTTTTCTATAAATTGGACTAGTAGGAGAAGAAAATCTTAGTAAAAGAAGAATTTTTTTAAAGCAAACTCCTTACGAATATATTAAGCTCTTTGAATTATTATGATAAGGCTTTCAATAGTTGACTCAATACAGAAATTGAGACACCTGGAAACAGAACAATTTTCAAGGGATGAGTGTTTTTAGAATAAAACAGTTCCTGTAAGTGTTTCCAGCTGAGCATCCCTGAAATTGTAAAATATACCATCTCTCATTTATCAAAGTAGTGAAATGCCAGGAAAGGAGCATAGAATGAGATATTTGCCATGGTCCCGGACCTGTTCATAGATTATAAGCATGAAATGTGAGTTAAAGACGCTTTAAAATATTTTGCCCCATTGAATCTCTGAAAGAGGACTATGACAGCTACTTTCTGGGGGCAGAAAGGGAAATCAAAGCTGCCATTCATTCTTTTTTCTTGACAAATGGAGCAGAGAGAAATGTTAACATATTAATTCAGATTGCAATAGGAAGAGAAACTGTCATCCTGAATAAAAATGATTATCCATTTTGTCCAATATTCTGACTCTTACTCAACATTTCTAATGCTGGCCAGCCAAGATACATCACAAAATAATGCAATAAACCGTTATATTAAAAGTATGTGTTTACCTCAGGCAATTCTTCTTTTTAAAATTATCTTTTCCAAAAAACCCATATGTTTATTATTTAAAATTCTCATTGAGAAAGGTGTCAAATGTCTTTCTGAATCATCTTAAATTTCAATCTTTGTGACCTTGAATTCTGTCATTCCTTTGTGTTTCAGGTAAAAACAAAAAAAATTGTTTATCTGTTTTGAATTTACTCTATTTGATGGTACTGGATATGCTCTTAAATCTTCCTTTTGGAGAGAGGTTATAGAAGTTTCCAATCTACCTTCTGCATAAATAATCTCAACCTTTCAGTCTCCACTTATAAAAATCTTTATAGTCCTAACCACCCTCACCACTTGCCTCAAGTCCCCTTATATTACCACTGTATCAGTCTCAAGAGATATTGTGTTCAACACGGCTGTCTATCAGATGTGGAAACACTACTGACTTATACAATAGCATTATGCATTCTTGTACTGATCTGCTTGCCTTCTTTATGCATCATACCATTTTGTCTGACTGCAGTCACACTGTGGAAAGTAGCCTGCATCAGGCTTTCCACAATTGACTCAATACTGCTTTCAAGATTCCCAAGGTATTAAATCACTCAAAAAAAAAAAAAAAAAAAAAAAAAGCTAAATTCTATTCCTGTGTACACTTGCCATTTAACCCTTCATGTTTCTTAATTCTACATGCATAGTCTAATTTAATTTTCTTTTAACTAGAAGCTATAAAATTAATTTTTGCTTCATAAAGCTTATAAGTAATTCACCACCTACATTTGGTTTGTATGTCAGGAGGCAAAAAAGAAGCACACATTTATGGGAAAACAGTTTCTGATTACCACTGATAATCATAAAGGCTAGAAGACAAGACCATCTGACCTTTCTGTTATGAAGTCAATTTTTATGCAGAAAGCTTATGGAAATATTCTCATTAATAATTTAGATTGTAAAATTAAAAATCTGACCCAACTGTTAGAAGCTGTCTTGCTTGACTTACAATTGCAATTATCTGCAAGAAGTGCAATTATGTTCACAATTAAGTTGTCCTTTGCGATTCATCCAGACTCTCCTTTGTATTATGGAAAAGATTTTTGCCTCTTTCCAATTCATATAGTTAATATCAGGCACAAGGAAACAGACCATAAGTCCTAAAATTTGTGAACCAAGATTTTGAAAAGCCTCACCTATAGACTACTCTAGAATTAGGAGCAGAACCAAATATTGTAAGAATCTCTAACTGGATATTGGATGGTCTTTTTCTTCCCTTCTTTGCACTTCTAGAAAATAATGTAACTCTAAGCTTTTTTCATGGCACAATAAAATAAGGAAAAATGGGCTATGCAATGGCTATGAAAACAGTCAGGAGTAGACATTTTCAATTCTGCTTCTGTCATTTTGGCATTTAGACAAGTCATTTAGAGGAGGTCCAGATTTTGGGAAGATAATCCTGGAACTGAAATACCCTGGCAAAACAGTTGAGCTAGCTCACATGAAACTGTTTGCATTTGGAAGCAGTATATATTTGTTAGCTTATCAGAAGTTCTGTGCCAACAAGTAGTTCTAGGCTGAACTAGTGATCTGACATCCTTCTGCATTTCACCAAATGCCATACTGGCGTAGAGTCAGTGCTAGCCCACCAATCTGTGCACAGCATTCCATTAGAAGGTATAAAAATGTCCTTCATCTTCTTATATATTTGTTTACTCATTATAAAAAAAAATATAATATTGATTTTGTTTCCAGGAGGATTTTGAGGACTCATTTTCATGCAGAGCATTTGAATAAAAGGCACTTTGACAGTGTGAGGTATAAAGGGAATGCCTCTATGTGTTTTATACTATGATTGATTCTTGCTTATATGTAGTAGGGTCATGAGCTGTCTCCATACAGAGCTGGTCAGAAAAATCTATATTTTGGGAGGAATTTCACAAGAGAAATTCCCTGCTGGCATTTTTAGATATAAATCCTCCCATTTCTCCCCAGAGTATTTTTTACTTTAAGCATTATGAATATTTCTTCCAAAAAGTTGATTCAAATTGTTTACATCTTAAGAATTTCCTGTCCAGAAAAGCAAAGCTTCAGCAAAACTTACAGTTCCTCCTCCCTCCCCCATACACACTGCTTAATCCAATTAAGTGACACTTTTTGAAGGGAAAATGATTATTTTTTAATTAAAAATTCAGCTTTACATTCAGGGCCCTAGATTCCAGAATGGGATTGTGCATGGGCCTGAAGATCTTTGAGACAGAATAGTAGAGATTTAGGTAACTGTAGACTTCATCAGTAAAATTAATATATTTTAAAGCCAAAGCATTGGTGTCTGTCAATCCGTAACCTTGTGGAGAATCCCCTTCACAACTCAGATGTCCCAAGCCCTTTTCCTCAAGCCAGACAGTTGACTGATCAGAGGATTTCCTTCCTTTATCTAAGACATTCTTATTGTTCAAGGTTCAACATGTTTAATATTTTAGCACACTGAAGAGCACTGAAAGGACAGCATGAAGTATGTAACTGATTCCTATTGGAAAATCAAGAAAGAACCAACACAACCAGAAAAATGTGCTGGATACTCTCACCAAAAATCCCAATACCCAAACCCCACAACCCAAAAAACTGTCCCTAGAAAAACTACCAACAAACTTGTAAAGTAGCCTCTTTAAGCTCCTATTTTTGCATTTCCCAGAGAAATTGGTATGGACAAAAGTTCATCTGTAGGCAAGAAGCTTAGGAAAAGAATGGGGTAAACTTCAGTCAAACTACCCACCCTCTATTCAGAAGAAATAAATTCTAAAGTCAGGCCTAAAAACAGCAGCTGTGATCTACCTACAATAATGTGTAAGACACTGAAGAACTGGTAGGGCACCATAGTACCTAAATCTCTTAGAGGCAGGAACGCTTTACAGTACTCTCACTCAACTGGTGGAAGAGGAGACACATCTGACCTTTACCGGCTAAACGAAAGACATAGCCATGTAAAGTGCTCTTGTGCAGAAGGAAAAGTGTAAAACATGCAGGAGTTAGAGGACAATAAACCTTCATCCATAAAATAATTTTCTTTACTGTTTCTTGCTGCACTGTTATCAAATCAGTGACAGAGGTCCATCCAAGCAACAACATTTGATCCTGGACATCACTGTTTGCATCCAGGATTTTCATTCAGGTTTGTTGCAGGTCATAAACACATTGTACAGACTCACATAAGGCACATAATTAAATGGCAATGGAAAATACATTGCTAGCATCCACCAGACAAAAGGAAAGAAACAAGACAGAGGTATAGCAGGTTTTTGTCCCCTTCCTTCCATTCTTTTATTTTAGTTTTTCACAAAGCACTACGACATAATCTGAAAAATGTATAGTGCAACACAAAACACATGTCAATTTGTTAATAAATAAATGAGCTGCAGTCTTTTTTTTGTTGGGAGAGGAGGAACAGTTAAAATGAGGAATTTTCCAGTCACAGTTTCACATGAAAATGACTGACACAAACACTTTAAGCACCGATCTAAAATACTCCACTCGTCACAAAGCACTACGACATAATCTGAAAAATGTATAGTGCAACACAAAACACATGTCAATTTGTTAATAAATAAATGAGCTGCAGTCTTTTTTTTGTTGGGAGAGGAGGAACAGTTAAAATGAGGAATTTTCCAGTCACAGTTTCACATGAAAATGACTGACACAAACACTTTAAGCACCAATCTAAAATACTCCACTCCTCTTGCACACTGATGCACCTTAATCCTACCTTCCACTGGGTAGCTTTGGGATGGCTAACTAGCAAACTGAGAAATAATTAAAACCAGGACTAATTTTTGGGTACTGAATAACCCAACTGAATAGAATACATTATAGTTATCAAAATAATGAACTGAATAGAATACGTTATCTAGATTCTCAACAGCTCATTAAATGGATATATTGCCTTTGCTGACAAGGGCTAAGCAGTTAGAGATGAAAATGTGGAATCACAGCTCCAACACTGCAGACATCTCTGCAGCAAATGACTACCCCAAAAAGATTGATTCCTGCCCCCCAACCTCTTCAACTTTTGTACAGATTACTAAATGAACTTGAACAGAGTCCATCTGAATCTACCTCACCCTACAGCAGTCCAGCATCAGAGTATGCTGCTGCAAAGATCTACAAAATAGTCAGAACAGGAGATTTTTAGTGTAAGAAAGAATCCAACTCAAAGTGTTTGCTCATTCTTTCCAGACATACCATAGCCTCACCCACATTACGAATATCATCCTTTAATTTCAAGAACTTGCATTTTTTTCAAAGTTAGAACATACTATTACCTGTATTATACAGACAAATAGGTGAGCACCACTGAATGCAAACCAAATATTTCTTAGCAATTATACAAATTAGATAAAAACTAAAAAATTATATCCAAATTTTCCCTTCCTTTATATCTTCACAGTAATCCATGACTATTTATAGTAGACATTATAATTCTATCATATGAAGTATTAATTTAAGTATCTGTAATGCCCGTACAAGATACAAAGAAGGTAAACCAGCCTCTTGAATTCACATATAACTAATACTGAAATACACAAAACATTTCCTGACCATTTTAACCTTCTATTTAATGCAAGGATACCCAGTCTCATATCACTGGAAAAATCCATTAAGATTTCTTTTCACTCATGTCAAAATAACAGAAAATCCTCTAGAAGTATAAATGCCACACCATGCAACAGCACCTCATGTGTGGTAATAGATAAGAATTTTAGAACAGATATGCATCACAACCACTCTCTATTTTAAGGGTAAATTTGGGGAAACAAAAGAGTCCAAATGGCATTTAGCAAGTAAATATGGCAGTTGGAAAGTCAGTGAACTGAGATCTCTGCTTTCAATTTATGGACCTGATTTATAATCTTACCTTCCCAAACCTATTTGGCTGTTTTATCTACTTATTGCATCCTTAAAACTAGACTGCAAGCTGTCAAAGGTAGTGAGAATCTATTCTTTTTATCCTTCCTATTAGTCCATAGGGTGTTTGGAGCAACAGGGCTTGACTTTAGATTGGTGTCGTGGTTTAACCCCAGCCGGCAACTAAGCACCACACAGACGCTCACTCCCCCCCCGCAGTGGGATGGGGGAGAGAATCGGAAGGGTACCACTGCTAGTATAATAAACAATAATAACCACCCCAACAGTTAGGAAAAAAACAACACCCAAGTTGATGCTGAAGTGTTAGCTGATGTCAAAACACCACTTGTTGTTTTTACTAGTATGCAAATGTGTAGGCATGTAGCCATAACAGAAACTCGACTGAGTAAATATATTAATTTTAGAATGTAACATTTTTAGTGAATGGTACAAGCACCTACTCTGGTTATAAAAGTACTGTCATAACTTTCAATGGAGGGAATTAATTTTCTAGTACAAAATAGTTGGTTTTCTTCCCTTCTCTAGTCAGAAGCACACAAATAGTGCACAAGCATAACAAAATGGGAAACAATGGTGCTGCCTTCCTATCCATTACCCTACAGACCCCAAAGGGAACCAAAAAGAGTTGTTACACTGACAACCAAGCTGATTTGATGAATGGCCATCTAAACTAGTCTCGTCCTGACAGAAGAGGAGGACACATTGCTGAATGCACTGTTCCCATAATTCATAAATATAAGGTTTCGTTTCTTTCTACAGCTGTGACTTTCAGTGCCTATTACAATCTCTGTTGTTACATTTCTATGTTTTCTTCCGCTTTGCTTTGATTTATATCTCTTCTCTACATTTTAGGTGGGGCTGCTGCCAGCCTAAACCATACTGAAAAAGATGTTGGAATTAAGCACCAAGTATTTTTTAGCTTTGTGTGGTGAACTCTGCTGTGGTCAGAGCACCTTCTTCATGATGAGATGGGCATATTCTTTGGAAACAAATAAAAGACAAATATTCAGCCAGGTGGACACAATCCTATCATGCCCTGAAACGGAAAATTACTGTAATTTTGGGAGCCCTAATTCTCTGATTCTGAGTTTCTGCATGATTAATTTACATTAACAAATATGCTAATTTCAATTTCCAGGAGATCATTTTCCAAATAGACATGCTTTTATTGTAGTACTATCTCCCCTGCAGTGATGCACCTTCAATGAATTGCCACGTGGAGGAGGGGACAAGAGAAGGAACAGTTGAAAAACAGGCACAGAATGGTGGCTACAAAATGGAAGCCTATTTGCACCTTCTGTCTGTATTCTTTGAAAGTACAAAAGCAGAGGAGAAGTACAGTCTGTCAGAATTGCCAAAAAAAGATCCCAACTGATTTCATACGTGTGTGTGTGTTTATCTCAGACTTGGCAGAGAGAAAGAATACATTTGTACATGCACAAGCAAACATCCATCAGATACATCTTCTGCACTCGAATATATCCTCTTATTACAATAAGCAGCACACTTTTTGAGATCGGTTCCTTTTCTTTGTACAAGTGTATATCAGAAAAGATTTACAGAAAGCTATTGGAATTCAATCCACTGAATTCAACCTGTAGACTCAGGTTACAACATTTCGAGATTGAATCCGATGTAGACAATAGGGCTACAACCCACAGTACTCTTGCTGTGTTTGGTGAAGATTTGCTGAAAGAGCAGGACAGCAATGCAATCTGAATGTTCTCTCTACCGCAGCACTTAACATTAAGTGTGATAATTAATGCTAAATATCTTAGCATTTTCAAACTAGACAGATTAAATATAGCAAGGGTCGAAGGAACTATATATTCAAACCAGGGTTCTCAAGTACTTCCCACTGGTAACTTGCTTCCCAGAAAGGGGACTTTTAAATTGTAGCTGTCCAGTTGTGTACTGCAGATGATTTTTGTTATGCAGCTGCTCAGTTTTCAGTGAGTGGCCTTTGGAGGGACTGTATAAAGCACTCTGGAACAAGCCTCCTGGAATTGCTCAGAGAAAACTCAGAAAACAAATGGAGCAAACCTCTTCAGCAGGGCCAAGGTTTCACCCTGATAGACAAGGACATTCTTAGCCACTTTAACTTTTACAATTTATGCAAGTATTAGCTTAATATGAACAAAGTATTTGGTCTAAAACATTGTAACTTCCATGATCAAGAATACTTTTAGACACTATCTCTACTGGAGTTATTCCATTAACAATAAAATCGTATCAGAGTTTGTGCAGGGAAACAATTCAAAACTGAAAGATGACTGAGTTCTGCAGGAGGCATGTTTTATTCAGACCCAAAGCTATAGCAAACAATTGAAAAATTTATTTGATGAATAATCTCTTTCCTCAGGCATTCCAGTATCTCATAAATAGTGGTATTAAACAGCTACGAGGATCTTGATTAGCAGAACCAACTGTTCCATTTTTTCTAATGCCTCCAATGAATATGGTAACCTAGATAAACTGCAAAAATAGATCAAGAGACAGATAGAAAGAGAAAAAATGATATGGGTAAAAATTTCCACCTATACAAATGTCCGACACCAGGTCTATGTATCATAAAGTCCCACTTATATATTTCAAATGAGGAATTAACTGGCAACAGTGTAATATACAAATCTTATCAAGGTGTCACCTTGTGACCTATATAAGTTTATTGCATGAACAGTTAGCAAAAAGAAGTGTAGTCCTAAGTGCTGGCTGCTCTGCATACTGTCTTTCATACTGAATTTACTTTGGATGTTGTGCCTATAACTCCTAAAACACTTTTTTGTTAGCTTTGAGAAATGAAAACCTTGTATTCCTGCAGAATGTTACTAGTATCGAGAAAACAGATGTGTGACTATTGATAATGTCTTTGTGGGGTTTGTAATACAAAAGAAATGTTTTAGTGACAGAGCAGAGACAACAATTTCACCAAAGGAGATACTTTTGAGAAGGTACTGGACACATAAAAATCTAGTTTCATGTGGAAGTATCACCCTCAAATACAGCCTTGCTAGCACAACTAAGTTGTGTACCACACCTTCTACATACGTACGGTATTTACTCATTAGATGAAACAAGATGTTAAGAAGACTCCATGAAGCCCTTTCGCTAAGCAATGTTCCATTTCAGAATGAAAAGTAAGTATACCTAGTCTTGATAAGCATTTCTTCAAAAAATTGACCATTTGCATTAAATTACTTACATAATTAAAGTTAAAGTATTTGTAATTGCTGGTACAACAACATTAACAAAGCAAAGTTATGTTTTAAAGTATTTGTGTGCACGTGTGTACATACACATACACTATCTTCATCTATAAAAATATACAAATATATACACACACAGGCACACTTAGGAAAAAATATCTATAAAATATATACTCCATCTGTAAGGTAAAGCAAGGCAAGGAACAACCAGAATTGACTTCGTATATAAAACTTAAAGACTAGCTATTAACAACAAATATTTTCTGACACCATATATGTGATTTTGTATTCATTATCTGAGTCAAAATTTCCTCCAACACATAGGCCCCATATTATGAAGGAGAGAAATAATCAGTTCATCTTGAACATGAGAAGTAAATGCTATCTTTGGAAAACTCCTGCTACTGCGCAACAGAAAGAGCATAAACCAAAAAGGATTTCACTATTTAAGCTAGGAAGAAAATATTACTATAGGTGTAGCAAAAGCCACATTAGTGTTACACCAGGCAATCCATCATTGCTGTTACACCAGGCAGCCCATTACTGTTTAACTTTCAGTTGCTTTTCAGATAACAGATGATCACATAATCCATATACTGAATACAGATTTTTGAAAATGTTGCAAATGTGAAAACAGTGGAATACCTCCAAAAAGTGCAATCAGGTCATTCTCAAAAGCAAGAAGTGAACACAGGAATACTGTCTGCCAGATCTCATTTATCCTCTTTTTTTGGTAAAAATTACTTAGGAATCATTACAACATGAAATGGAAGACAAACAGTCCTGCAGTGGAGAACAGTTCTACTTCTCTTATATTCTTTTCTTTTTTTCCTTTTTTTTTTTTTTTTTTGGTAAAAATTACTTAGGAATCATTACAACATGAAATGGAAGACAAACAGTCCTGCAGAGTGGAGAACAAGACTCCTGAATATTTCATTAAAAGACAGGATTTAAAAAATACCATGAAAAATCATAAAGGCTGTCAATACCTTTTCCTTGTCTGCAGCTGTTGTAATAGCCTTAACAAAATACAGGAACTAAAAGAAAACAACAGGAAATCTTGGAGTGCAAAGGAAAGGTTGGAGAAAGAGAGACAGAAGGGAGTACCAGCAAGTCCGAGGGAAAACAGAACCTGTATGAAGAAACATACTGTCAAGAAGAAATCAAAGAAGGGCTTATAGGCAAGACATAAGAGCTACACAGCTGAGATGATTAGATCACTTGGTTCTCAAGATGTTAAGGAAGTTCACATTCTAACAATTACCTTTGGATAAATAAAACGTTCCTAGTGTGCCCTCAACTATCTGTATCCTTTGTCTTTCAGCTCGAAGAAATATCTGAGCATGGTGGATGAGCTTCCAAGCTATTTCATTTCTGAAACAAGCGCGACTAATAACTAACGTGACATAACCTAGATTATGACAAAGGCAAAGCAGCAGGTTGTTGGAAAGAGCAGGTTCAAAATATTCTCATACATCCACATCAGGCAGCAAAAGCTGAGAGATGTTAATATCAAATACAATTTTCTGTTTAGAAGGCATTTGAGATATGTAGAAATTCAATATATCGTCAACACCATCAAAAGTTACATGCATATCAGTTCTGGTGACCCACAACTTAAAAAAAAGTCTCTCTGATTATTCTGTTTCTTCTAGGCAGGATAGAAAAAGCATCATCTCTTCCATCATAAGATGGAGTGATGCAACAACTTTCCTCATTTGTTTTCAATTATTTAGAAACTGGACATACTCAGTAAACTTCAGACCACAATCTGAAGTCTGGATCTGTATCTATAGCACAACACATTTCTTCAAACATACCTTTCAGTCTAAATGAGATGCGTACGTTTTAAGAACAAGCAAAAATACCACATTACACAGTGAAGGAAAGCAGCTACTAAGTCACATGGGTGACCATTTATGAAAACGACTCAATTCCATCAACAGAACACATTCATGAGCAATTAGTATGATTTTCAAAAATAGACATTTCAGAAGGGATTATTGTTTTGTTCTCTGGTGTTCTAGCGCTTGTTCAGTTGAGCCCCTTTTTTGGCAGGTTCTTTACTGACCAATTTTTTGCCTAGAGCTGAAGGGAACAAAAGGCCTCTGTGAGGAAGGCAGGCAGGATTCACTTCTTTCATTTGCCAGCATTTTAGGAGATGAACATGAGGACAAGGAGGTGGAGAACAGGAAGTGGATCAGCTTCTTGGCATTGTAAGAGTACCTCCCTTTACTAGAAAATAGCTTCCCTTCCATTTTTTTTTTCTAATACACCTCTGATGTCTGAGCCTGTCTAACAAAGAGCCCAAAATGTCCATACTGTGGATGAAAATGTGAAAAGGACCAGGCAGCAACCACAAGGAAAGCAACTGGTAGGGAAAATGTTTGGATGAGAGAAGAAAGTGGTGGGTGAAAAGAGTGAAACACATTTGAGGTAAGTGGAAGAACCTGACCATTTACTTTCAGAAGGACAAAAGGAGTTATGGTTATGCACTTACTAAGAAAACAAATTTATGTAAACCTTAAGTTAGATGATCATATTTTTGAGATCGGATACCTTTTTGTGACTACTGATATTATAAAGATGCTCCATCCTCATTCTATGCTTCAGACAATCCTGAAAGGGTGACAAAAGGAAAAGGAAGCAAGATTCAGGGTTGAGGAGTATAAAGCTAAATAATTGGAAAAGGTGAAATTAAGTTTTCAACACATGCTAGGATCACAAGATTTCCTGTAAGAAACTAATTAAAAAAACAATAAAAAAGCTGAAGGAAAACATAATGTATCCAAGATTTTTAGACCAGCTATTTTGATGCTTCTTTTTCAGGATCTAGCGCTGAATTTAGGTGGTAGTGTCATCTATTCTATTAGACTATCAGAACACCAAAATGTATGCTGTATCAGTAGTTGGCAAAAATTTGAAAATTTTAATATCAGTCTTCATGTCAGCAGCCACTTCTTCTAAATAGAGCCACTGTTACTTATTGTCCAGTTTTCTACTCGGCAATCAAATCACATTTTGCAAGGTGGAGCAGTAAAATCATTCTTATATCCTTTTCAGGGATCTGCTTGGCAGAGTGCCATGGGACAAAGCCCTGGAGGGAAGAGGGGCCCAAGAAAGCTGGGTAATATTCAAGGATCACCTCCTCCAACCTCAGGAGCGATGCATCCCAACAAAGAGGAAGTCAGGCAAAAATGCCAGGAGGCCTGCATGGATGAACA
>NW_008795243.1:1022271-1060022 GCF_000699145.1 Aptenodytes forsteri | reverse complement strand
TGGATGCCCCATCCCTGGAAACCTTCAAGGTCAGGTTGGACGGGGCTCTGAGCAACCTGATCTAATTGAAGATGTCCTTGCTCATTGCAGGGGGGTTGGACTAGATGGCCTTTAGAGGTCCCTTCCAACCCAAGCTATTCTATGATTCTATGATTCTAATTTTACAGGGAAATGAAAGAAGGGAGTTCCACTTAAAAACTGACATTGCGATATAACTTCAAACATATAACAAATACTCTGTCAATCCTTATTTTGTAATTACAGGAACTCAATTTGTCATAGTGGATTAAAAGCTCCTCTCTAAGAATAGAAGAAGCCACTTGGTCACCTATCAACAGACATCAAATTCCACTGTTACCCATGTGCAGAAATCAATAACACCTTTTACTGTAGCATATTTTCTGCAAAGGCTCCAGACTTGTGTCAAATGCACCAGGAGAGGGAACATACTTCCCTGGATAGACTAACTCCAACTGTTAATTAACCTCTAGGAGATGTGCCTGCCTTTAGCTTCCAGGTATTTGTTTCTCTTATTTCTTCCTTTATTCCATTCAGCACTTCTGCCCCTATAAAAGTTCGAACTAAACCTTAACAGGCAGTATTCTCTACAGAAAAAAAAACCCTAGGCTTTTTAAGCAAACCACTTCTCTATCTTCATTTTGATACACTACATTAAGTGAGCCCTGATGGTGCCTTTTTAAGGACTTCACCTCCAACCTCCAATATTAACGCTTCTCTGTTCCCTTTCCAAATTCTCAACTTTTCCTTAAAGACATTCAAACTTAAAAACATGGACACAAAAGTTGTACGTGGCATTGTAGCATGTCTCATCAATTTTGTACTGATAGTCAAAATGATCTCTTCATGTCCTTTTGTACATTAAATTAAAACATAAATCGTCTTAGCCATACTGTCTTAAAATGCTTTTTCACTAGGATTAGTAGGTAACTTTCAAAGTCTGTTTTCCAGGCTATAGATTTCCCCATTACATAGATTTGCCCAGCATTTGGCTTAATTAAAACACATTTTATTCAGAGTAATTCAGCTTTTCAAGTGATCTAACTCACTCTTTAGGACTGGTCTGACTCATTGCCATTCTACCAATCCCTTGCAGCAGTTGTTTTTTTGGTTTTTTTTCATAAGCAAGATTATATTTACTTCAGTATCACTGATGAAAATAATCAAAAGGCAGAGTTGAAACCCAGTGAAAATTCACTGAAAGCTCTTCAGTTTGATGGTTCTCTATTGATGACTGCTTTTTTTTTTGTCAGCTACAATTTCTTAATTAAATTAGCTGTCAGATATGCTTTATAAGTACTGTATATTGTGGATCTCTTAAATCCTAATAGGAGCAATGTAACATTTTGCCCAATATCCTTCAAAATGGCTAACACCAGCTGCTTCAGAGAAAGGTTTAAGCAACCATAAAAATTAGTTATGCATCAACCTGCTTCCACTCCAACATTTTCAGTGGCTAACTTATCCAAGAAGTTCAAAGACATATAAGCTTTAATAGCACTTCTGTTACTATAGCTATTGATATTATATATACACTAATAACCACTCTTTGGCTTTTTTAAACATATTACCACAATCTTAGTCTCCATAACATTTTATGGCAATGAATTTCAAATGTTATGTATCACTGCGTGAAAAACATAATTTTATCCATTTTGAATTTTCTACAGTTTAGCTTTACTGTATCTCAGGTTCCAACTGTATTTTACTGCCAGAAGAGATTAGATCCGAAGTTGATATCTCCCAAACATTTCTAAGACATAGAATGTTACAAAATTAATTCATTTGGCTCTTCAGCAAGATATCTGAATATCTTAATTCTGCAGTATTTGTCCCTTAATGATCCAATGAGCCCACTCTCTAACCTATTGCCTGTTTTTGCATATGCTCAGAATATTTTGTTATTTATCCATGGTTAGCTAGTCACCCCTTAGACTTGCTCTTAGCTCTTCTGACTATTTTTGTACATATACTGCCTGCTGTAGTTTATGATAATTTTATTGGAAACCATAGAGTTGGTTTCTCCATTTTCTCAAGGCTATTTGGCTCAAATGATCTTGTCATATAGTCATTGCAAGCTCAGTCTAACCTTTTTTCTGCATGCTCTGTATACATCTATAAAACAATAACCATCAATCATGTGCCTGAGCTGTGTAGAAATTAATTATGCACATCTGTATTATAATATATGCATGTATTATGCATGTATTATGCCTGCACACATAGGCATTCCCTGACTTAAAAAGAAAATGTTAACTGTTCTCACCAAAAGGTGAGTTTTATTCCAAGTTTTTTTCATTGGAATAAAAGTAAAAATTATGAGTAAACCTTCCACAAAGGAAACTTAAACCACTAGAAATTACACAGTTACCAATATTAAAATTGTTACAATTAATTTGATTAATGGACTGCTACTTACCTCTAATATTTGCATTTAGAAAGGGTCAAATAATTCTGGGTTTATTTTATGTTACTGTGGTGCGTTGACCCTGTCCAGCAGCTAAGCACCACACAGCTGCTCACTCACGCTCCCCCTCCTCCAGCAGGATGGGGGAGAGAATAGGAAGAGAGAAAGCGAGAAAATTTGTGGATCAACATAAAGACAGTTTAAGAAGTGAAGGAAAAAGAAAGAAGAAAAAACAAAAACCAAAAAAACAAGCGATGCAAAGGCAATCACCCACCACCTCCCACAAGCAGACTGATGCTCACCCAGTCTGGTAGCAATGGCTACCTCCCAAAAAAACCCCTCCCCTCAGTTTTTATTGCTGAGCATGACACTCTATGGCATTGAATAACTCTCTGGCCAATTTGGCTCAGCTGTCCAGGTCATGTCCCCTCCCAGTTTCCTGCTCACCCTCAGACTACTCACCGCAGGGACGGGGGGCAGAAAGAGAAAAAGAGAAAGTCTTGACACTGCAAGCACTGCTCAGCAATAGCCAAAACACTGGTGTGTTATCAACACTGTTTTCATCACAAATCCAAAACACAGCACCATAAGGACTGCTATAAAGAAAATTAACTCCATTCCAGCCAGACCCAGTACAATAAGACACTGTAAAACATAACTAGAAATTATGAAAGCTCTGACTTCAGTGAAATACTGTCATGTTTTGCTGAAGTGATGTCTCTTGCCTGTTTTCGGCATTGGTCATCAGCCTAAATCATGTGCTGATTTTTGCAGTCTCATTTAAGACGGGACATGCACACGACTCCACTACACCTCCTGGTCTGGGAGACAAGAGACAACATTTTGATTTCTACACAATCCTGATGCCTCAAGGGCTCAGTACCAGTAAAGGATAGCCAATACCCCTGCTTGTGCTCAGATCCGTGCTTTGTCAAAGCAGCTCTCTAATCCAAATTCTTTTACAAACCAAATAGCAGCATTCTGTGATCTTCTCAATAACCCAACTGTTTACTCTAGGGGGTTTTGAAAATTCATTTGACTACTTTGACAACAGAAAGTTTGACTGCCTTTGAATCTGCTTTCAAAGACAAAATTATACAGGTCAAGCTATTGCCCATGGAGTATTCTGGTTAGCTTTGACAATGATGGATACCTTTCATGACCATTTCCCAGATCCCTTATGCCTACACTTCACAACTGTCCTTAATGATGAATGACAGTCATCTGCAATGAATGACAATTTTCCAGTACAGAACTGGCATTATCCTTGCATTTTCTTGCTATAATTTATCAGACTGAAAAATACAGAGTCTCTGATTACTAGATTCTTTATTAATGTAATAACTTGAACAAATACTGTTATGTGTTTTGAAATGTGGATGGTAAAAGATATCAAGTTGTTAGGTACAGTATACTCTGTTTTCATTACTTTAGGAACTGTAAATCTTACTCTTTAATGAAAATGCAATGTGGAGAAGACAGACTGTTTTGATTTGAAATTTGTTCGAATATCCTAGCTGAGCCTTGAAGAAATACACAACTGATTGATTGTTATAAAATAAAGGGATATTCAAAGCTGTATTTTGAATGGAAGTCTTGTTCTCACCACTCACAGGAGTGAATATTTTATTTGTTTAGTGAGGGGGTTTTTGCTATATAGTTACATCTTCACTTATTCAACAGGGACTGAAGTAGTCCAGCAAAAAGACCATCTGGAAAGTCATCCAGTCAAGTTTGCACTTTGTGAGAAAAGGTCTCCTCTTTGGCCACAATTCTTGGCACTGATTACTCATTACTGGCAGATCCAATTGAATTTATCTTAACAAAAAACACAAGCTTGGTTCAAAATTATTATTTCCATTACTGTAACAATGAAGGTCCTCAGTCTCAGACCAGGACCTCTCTGTGCCTGTGTTCTATAGGAACAAAACAAAAAGGACTGCATATAGAATAAAATGTTTGACATCTAACCGAAGAAGATTATAATCTAGATATAAATGATCAAATAGAAAGAAACACGGTATGTTTAGAAACATGAGAATCCCAGGAACAATGAGAAAATATTGATGAGCTTGGTGGGCATTGTCATTAGAGAACTTGAGCCTTGCATTTTGAAAGATATCACATTAGTGACTTCTAAGAAGAGCTTTTAAGGAGAACAAGCTTCCTAAAGTTTCAGAAATGTTAACAAGGACCTCCTCCCAGGCTTGCAGGGCAGGACAATAGAAAACATGAAGAAACTTGTTTTAAAACAAACAAACATGTAAGGGAAGCTGAAATAACATGCCATTTGAGAGGACAAATGATCTTCTACTATGGGGGGCAACAGCTTTTATTTATTACTTGCACATGTATGGAGGTGAATACACCTTTCTAATAGCTTACAGATTTTATATCTGTGGTATATCCCACCAATATTTATCCATTGTCAGTATGAGTCAATGAGGGTAATTAGTTGCCAGGGACTGGTAGGAAGCAGTATGTTAATGCTGATGCAGTGAGAGAATGCTTGTGTGCATGTGTAGACATAGTAGAAGGGTGGGACATATAAAAACCTACTACCCAAGGCGGATCACGTCACACGCACAAAAAAAGAATTACCAGACGGTAGCAGGCAGTATTCTCCATTTGCTTGTGCATTCCTCAACTTTGGGAACTTTGTGCATGTTTATCTTTGCCTTTGTGATCTTTAGAAATCTGGCTGCTTCAGAAGGTACCTAATTTTGTACTTACAAGCTGATTCAGCACCATTTGTACGGTCCAGGTGTGCTGCCTGTGGAACATAGGGCATCTTCTCTGAGTCCTGCAGTAGCTTCAGAAATACCTTTCATGAAATCAGAAAAAAATAATTTAGAATCCATTTTCTAAAAGCTGGGGGGGGTTTATATATATATATATATATCTCCCAAATCATCCAGATTGTCAGATATTAGTAGTGGCTGCTGTAGCCACCCTGCTGGAATGACTATAAAATTAGTCAAGCTCTCCAGTGAAAGAATCCTGGGGGTAAGGGGAAAGGAATAAATGCCAATAGATGCAAAAGCACCTATGCAAACCATTGTGGGCCCATGCACATTACTATCTGCAAAGATTTTTCAATAGACTGGCTGCCCTTCATTGACATTTTATGCTCCTAAGCTGTGGCATATGTTGGAACTCAGTTACTGCAGTTTTTACCAAGGGCATATTGACAGCTTCAAGTCTCTTCTTATACTCTAGCTAGAAATCTGTGGGCACAACTGGATCTGCTACCAAAGAGTTCTAGTTGCACCAGTACGACTAAATCTAATGTACAAAATCCAACAGAACCTAGAATCCACAGAGCTCTGGGAAGTGTCCATAGATTTATGCAAGCAATAATGCTATTGAAAGACATTTAAAGCACAATGCAATCATCAGGCACAGTCAACATTAACAAAGTACTGTCTAACTAATACTATGGAGAGGACTGGGTAACCGCATGTTTTGTAGCAAAACCATTAGCATGCATACCCCAAATTGGGAGAAGATGATAGGATTCTGTTACCTAAAATCACTGTGGGAAAAACTGAAATGATTTTTGTATAAAAGTAACAATCTAAAAATCTGCACTAGAGTAAAATTGTAAGGGTTGAATCTTCCTAAGCAGGGGGATACACATCAGAAGGGAGTTAAAGATAACATTTAAAAAAAACCAGCAGAGTTCACCAACTTTATAATCATGAGATCTATTTAAATGGTATATACACTTCGCCAAATAGATTTGTGTTCGACCTACTTCTTGCTTAATCCTGTTTCACAGTTCTGTCCATAAAGTAATCTGAATTTCATAGAGATGTATTTCATTTATCAGTCCCTCAGCCTTGCAGAAGCTTGGAACAGCTTTCATAGTGAGTCAGTTATTAACATTCACCCCACCTCTTGTAAGCTCAAATGAAAAATAAAATTAACATTTTCTTACCTTAACCCTAACTGCATTTTAAACAGTGATCTAGGAACTTCAGATAAAAAGAAATAAAAGAAAAATTAACAGAAAATACAGCTACCATGAGCATCTCTAATTGAACAGCAAAAGTACAACCAAGTTTTGTTTTCTTTTGATGAAAGCCTTCTCTTGCTTTCTCTTTTCTGTTTGGGTTGAGCTGCAAGACTTAGATTATAGCCACACTGCGACTTTCAGAAATCATTAAGAAACCATTTATTTCTTCCCACAAAAGAACCTGATATCAGCTATAACAAAAAATTCCTCATTTCCAAGGAGCTCATATGATAGACAATAAAAACGAGTCAATTTGAAGTACTTCATAGTTGTGGAAAGATATTTCTTGACTTGCTAAGGCCTGACTGTTACATAAACTGTATTTTGCTTAGTCAATATAATTGCTGTTTAACAGTGGTTATTGATTGCATTTGTTACCTGCCAACTTTCAGGGAACACTTTTGGCCGTTAACAACTGCAAGGCCAGAAAAATTAATACTTCCTGAAATTTCTATATTAGACCCCGGAGGGAGATCCTGACTAACCAAAGCCACATTCTAATTTGTTGCCTTGGACCTGCTTGCTGATGGCTCCTCTGCACACCAATTCTGTCAAGCAAACCAAACTAAACTGAACCAACTAAAACCACAAAGGAACTGCTCCTCTCAGGCTAGGACAAAGGCTACACTACAAAATGTTGCCTGCATGTACTCAGTTCAGTGTCAAAATTCGTGCTGGGGTTGCAGACAGACGTTTTGTTCTTTAATCGTGTTATGTCACTTGAAGAAAGGATGTAACTATACCTTAAAAAGAAACAAAACCACCAAATGCTTTTCTAATACATACTGCGTCTACTGTAACTTCACTGACATAGCTATTCTCATACAGCTATAAAGGCAGAAGGCCACCTGCATTGCCCAGTCCTCCCCATAGTATCCAGGCAGCTCTCAAACATCCCATTAAGAATGGGAATCATTAGGGACCATATTGTACAGAAGAAATGACAATTTATCTAATGTCGCACAGGATGTTGTGAACAGAAGTACTATTAGCCTAACAATGTTATTAGCAAAGTACCCTCCAAAAGACACAGATCTGGAAAAGTCAGGATTAGGCACTGTGACAGAGAGACAATGTGTTCTTGCCATACCTAAAAGACTGGATAAATTCAACAAGAGAAGGTGTTTTCTAGACCTCAGCAGAGCATCCCTTTCCCTACATGCCTTAGCAATTCCTGCTTAATTTCTGCTTTGGCTAGCAAGTCCATATCTGACCAAGGACTTGTCCAGATGGCTGGCTGTAGGGGAACCTGAGGAAATAGATATTTCCTGCACCCCCTCTAAGCTGTACTAGGCAGCTACTTCCTGATTCCTTCTTTGGGACAGCATCATAAAAACAAGCCTGGTTCACTGATACAGTGGCACAGTATCCTTGACACTTCACTGCAGAGCGTGGGGACCCTGTCACACCTTAGTTATCATTCCTGAAACACATCTTCACCTGAAAAGAAAAAGTGCAGAAAACGTTTACATTCTGCATAATTTAGCATCACTGAATTTTCTTCAGTAACTGAGCAGTACCAGGGCAAGTATCCCTGGGAAGTTTCTAAGTTTTAAACCTACACATGTAATCTATATTTTACCTTAAATAACTTCCCTATGTAGGAGCCAATTTTCCTCTTACTACATCTTCTATTCACATTGTTTTTATATTATCTTCCAGGAAGTCCATGTTCAGTATAGCCTTCTGTATCTACAGGCGTGTTTCACTAAGCAGAACGATGCAGAAGCAGTCTTAAAGCCATTCACTGTGGATGACTGTTGACTGAGGAACTTTCGCAAGCAGGTCAATGGTTATCCGCTTAACAGGAACACTTCTGACCGTCAGACTTAGATACACACACACAGAGGGACACAGACACTTGGCACAACTCAAAGCCACAGGAAGAAACTCTGTATGCTTTCGAGGAAAGTGCATAAAATAGGTAAGGAGTAGCATGGCTCACTTCCAGCACTTGCCCCTGCGAGCTTGCTCCACGCCAGGCACTGAAGGACCACCTCGGCCGCTCTTGGGAATGGAGAGAGCAGGTGGTCGTGCTGGCTGTTGAGAAGGACTGTCCTACTTCCAAGCAGTAGCCACTGCCCTGGCTGCTTCTTTCAAACCACCACAGGAAGTGCTTTTTTTCCTCTAGGAAAAAGGTCTGGCCAGATGGCAATAGTACAGTGAAAGACATTAGTATGATTGTGCCATTATTAGATGTTGTTAGAGCACTCTCAACAAAACTGAACCTCATTAGAAGCTACATAGTGTTTTAAGGCTAAAATATTTCAAGGAGATATATGGCTTTCCCTGGAAAACTTTGGGGGAAACTCTCTGGTCATTTCAAGGAAGAGAATTTAAAATAGTACTCCATTAACAGATATTTCAACACATCTTATTTTGCAAAGATGTTTCAATGGTTTTGTTCCCTCCTCAAAGCAAAGCAAGAAAGCAGTAAGCTTTGAAACCTCCAGTTGCCAGAAAGCGAAACATCATCATCCAGAGAGCTCTCAGTATACACTTAATTTAATTAACCACCTTTCTATCCTCCTTTTGGTTCTGCTAACACTCTTTGGATTACAAGAATTATAAAGTACACAAATACAAATGGTTGGGAAAGATATTTAAAACCTAAAATGAAGCAAATATAATATTAGTGAGATTTCAAAGTGTCAGGAACTGATTTTGTTAGAACTTCAAGATTGCTTTGAAGTACGAATAGAAGCCTGGTTTCCCTTGAAGAGTAAGGTTTTTGGAGAGTGCAAGTGTCACTCAGACTGAAAAAGAATAATGGTGAGTGTATGGGAGAACAAAAAGAAAGACTAAAATAAAAATTATAACACATTTCTTCCTTTAAAGTCAGAGTTCTTTGTTTCCAGGTTGAATTGTTTGAATAGACTAAATAGTGCTATTATGTGCTATCCATTTAGTTGCCAATGCAAAGAGGCTTTTGATAAGAAAATGGAGAATTGAGGTTGTAACGACTAATGATGAGCTGCAGAGATGACAGAAATCACCCCAAATTAATGCATTAAGTCTTCAAGCTGAAGAATGATACATCAATATCTAATACCACCTTTAAAGCTTTTTTTTAACCTCCCCTGCAGAAAACAACCAAAAGCAAGCTCTCAACTGAATAACAGATTAAACACGCTGAGGACGCTTCCATGACAACTTCACAGTTACTTTACAGATGCCAGTTCTGGAAAGTCCTATGATATCCCACAGGGACGTAATCAAAAAAGGTTCTCAATATATACATTACCTCAGAATCTATAGAGTTTGGCAGTGAACAGTATTCTTTCTTATAGCATGTTAATCACCCTATACAATTTGAAAGAAAATAACAATTTTTCAATAAGCTTTTTCAATAAGCTTTTGACTTGCCTCATAGGATTGTATAGCAGGAATGTAATTTACTTTATAGCATTATGTAATAATGTTTATTAAACTTGTATGATTTATTTTTTTCCTCCCTACCCCCCGCCATAACAAGTGCGTGCCACACTAGCTTTATGTACTGTGGTCATTTATAAGAGAAACACTGAAGAGATGCTTCTTTTTTTTCTTTTTCTTTATAAATAACTTAGTTGTATAGAGCTTAATTTCAAAGGGAACCACATACTTGCTGGTAGATCATTCTGGTGGACTACAGTTTAAAAACAAATGTGCAAAACCAGATCCTTTATGCTTGTGCAGGGTCCTAAAAACCTATGTAGCAAATCAATATAAGTCCTAAAGATGTCTCCCGGTGGACCACTTCAGGATACAGCAGCTCCACGTGGTGGCGTATTGGTTCAATAAATTTCATGAACAATTGTCATTTTAGGTTTACTTGCATTACTGGGGTTCTATTTATATTTTTTCCACAGGTTATGTAAGATGAACAATTCTAAACTTGCAAAACAAACCCAGAACTGCTGATGCAGTTTCAAATATCTGACCCCATTAATTCCCATATGTATAGATCACGCAGTGAACATACAATGCATAAGTGATGTCTGACAGGCCTTAAAGTGTATCATGTTCATAAACCCAGGAAACATGAGCATCTTCCCTGGGGGATCTTGTGTTCCAGCTGACCACAGTACTACATCATATCATCTCATACATTTCCAGGGAACAGAGGGAGAAGGGATACACCCCTTTTCTATACTAAGTATTTATTGCTGTATATAAAAAAATATCACTCCACGGGAATCTGCATTTCATTATTTTTATGGTTTTTTTTTCTAACATATATTACATTTTCTGTTACAAAACAGTCCAACCTTGTCTGTCTTTAACACTATCAGTAATCACTGGAGAAATCAGTTTCACAATGTGATACTGAATAAATTGTGCCATCAAATAAAAATAGATGTGTTTTGTGCATCAAAAAAATACTGACATTAGTTTCCTATCATCACTTGAAGAAGTGAAAAAAAATATATTTTCAAGAGGATCTATAATACAGAACTTGAACAGTGGTGGTTTAGGGAATCTTGATATTTAAAAGTTATAGTAGGGATAAAAACAGTCCAAGGAAAATAACTTCTCACTGATATGGCTATTTGCACAGAGCTAAATTCAGAAGTGATGAAGAAGCATAACAGAGTCTCTTTCTCTGGTCCGTTTGGTATATATACACACACATATGTATATGTGTGTGTGTGTATAAATTAGTGTGTGTATGTATATATATGTGTATATATGTAAGTGTCTCTCTCTCTCTCTCTATGTATACACACAAAATACTCTTTAGAGATTTCCCCACACAGTTTTGCTAAGTCCTAAGCTTTAGAACTTTGTAAGTCAGAGAGTATTCTCAGCAATTTTTTTCCATCCCAAGAGCTACCTGAACTGAACCTCCAGCCTTGCAAGTTCAAAGCTCATTCCAATGCTAGAGATCCAGGACCACAACAGTGGTTCTCATTAAATCAATGACACATTAAATTTTCCTTAAGTAAATGCAGAAACAAACATTTAAGAGTTACACAGTTCCTCAGTGTTCACATCGGATTCTTGAAATAAGAAATAAGTCATAGTAGAGTGGGTGCTGAAATTAACAGTACAGCAAAACTGTAAAGTATACATTTTGCCTAAGGTTTTTTTTTTTTTTAGAAAACATGTTTCTCACAAGAAACTGTTGTGAAATATGAAAGATACAATAAGAGTAGCTGGAAGATAATACAGGATTCTCTAACCAAGAAAATGCCATTACACAGAAAAACTAAAAGTACCTCTTCCAAGGTGGTGTCAGAAATGCCATAGCCAGTCACATGTAGATGATGAAGGCTTTGATCTAAAGCCTGAAAAAGACCTTTAAAAGAGGTCTTATCTGCCCTTTTTGGAATCACGTAGGTCAGCTCAGTCCCACTGTTCTCTTTCAAGAAGGCTTCTGGGATGTGGGTCTGTACCAAAGATGTGACCTGAACAATATGCTTCGGATCCTGCATTTCAAACACTGACGGCTATGAGTAAAGAAAGATAATCATGAACAAAAAATTAAATGCTACAAGAAATATGAGACTGGATAGTAGAATTCATACAGGAAAATTTCCACTGATGAAACTGCATCAAACCTGGGACGCAGAGACTACTTCCCAGGAACAAAGAACAGTGAGACAAAGCCCTTTTCCGCTAAATATTGAAATTCATAATTTTCAAAGATGTCATTGTGTTCTTCTAAATAATAATAGTGGTAATAATAATACCACCCACTCAAAATAACCAATAAAGCTGATAAAAACATGTTTTGCTGGCTCTCTCATAATTTATATCACATATTACTTTCTGGCAGGGACATATGGCTCCCTCAGAATATACACAGATATTACTTGGCAGGCACTGTTAAGTTCTGTGCAGTACATTTTTAGTATACCTTTTTTACGAGTGTTAGACTGTGTCCCTGGCCATACGTTTCTCTCAGATAAGAGGGAGAACCACAGCACCTCAGCTGGCCACGCTGCAGGATGGCAATGTGATCACTGAGCACCTCTGCCTCATCAAGATGGTGAGTGGTAAAGATCAGTGTGCAACCTGCATCAGAAAGATTGGTGCATGTCTACAAAACCTGGTTTCTAGAGAAACACATCTTGCTTTCACAAGGTTCCCTTTAACCTTAAGGGAACATGTTTCAGGTCCCTTCAAAACATAACTGCAAGACACAAACAAAACCTGCATTCAGATTTACAGTCTGAGTAGATTCAGGTCTAAACTTGCTTTGCCTTGTACTATACATAGTAAGCAGTATTAAGCCATTACAACTTCAAGCTGTCTTAAGAGCTTAAGAGATTCCTTAAAACCACATGACAACAGTGTCTGTTTCAATGGATCTTTCACTGTGAGTTATTACAGCTAGTTGAGTACTCACTAGCTGAAGAGTTTGCTTCCCACAATCAGTTTTTAACTTTATGGCACTTAAAAAATTAATGTAGCAGACTGACTGATGAGTCTATTTTCATTAGAAGTATATATGCAACTATATACAGATACGTGCAAAATGGGAAATGAAAACCAGAAAATAATTTTGAGAATATAACAAAAAAGAAAAAGGTAAGAGAAGAGAAACTTCAGGACAGGACTCAGAACTAAAATCAATATTCTGTTAGATTAGGCACCTTTCTGTGAGACTAGGCACCTTTCTGTGAGACAGCAGGTAATTCTTGTAATCTCACTTGGCTGTTTTAAAGTTTCCCAAGTTTGATTAAATGTTATCTCTGAAATTAATGTATTTAGTTACTGAATAGCAATACTAATATCCTGACTACCCTGTTTAAATTTATTGAAACAGAATTCCAGAAAGGAAAATAAGCAGAAAATTATGTCTATAAGCTTTGTACCGGATTTGTACTTCAGAAGAACATCCCAGATGCTACGGCGAGAACATGGATCTACTCCACTGGTGGGCTCATCTAGAACAACTGTCTTTGAGTTTCCAATAAAGGAGATGGCAATTGACAGCCTCCTTTTCATTCCCCCAGAAAGGGCTCCAACAGGTTTGTACTGATGTTGGGATAAATCCACATCTTCCAGAGCTCTGAAATAGGAGTACAGAAATGGGACCAATTTTGAAAAAGTTTTTGCAGTCACATCACATCCACTCAGAGCAGAATTAGTGAAATTTCACTGTAAATGGAAAGTGGAAGAAACACTACCTCTGACTGATTATACAATTTGGTGACAAAAACGAATAGAAGACAAATGATCTCTTTACCTACAAAGTATAAACACTCATCACCACCTAAAATATAAATTCTGGATAAGTATTGTGCAGGATAAGAACAGTCAATTTTGAAATTAAGTCCAATAAAATAAATACCAGTTTGTCCAATGATTTCAGCAAACTCTAGATTATAGCCTCTTAAACCATGATAAAGATCATTAGTTTCATAATTCAAACAGTGCTTCAGTTTTTGCAACTGCCTAAAGAACCTTAAAAAATGTCTGAGTTTTTAGGAAATGCAGAGTCATTTGAAGTAAATAAGGTAACACTGCTGCTTTTTTTTTTTTTCTTTGTTTTTTTTGAAGAAATGTTTCTGTGAAGTAAACAGATTGGCGATCCCTAGGTAGAATAATACTACCTAATCCAACCTAATCTGATTCCTGTGTTAAGGACTGGGAAATACCTTACAGATATTGCCTATTCAGCCCGTGCCCTCTGATGATCTTGAATCTGAGCAGTGTGTGGAAACATGCTCAATAAAGGCAGCACTGAAAGACCATCAATTTATTTTTCATCACATTGAACATCCAGTCATTGACCTAAAAGCTTTCAGTTGCTATCAGCAGGGCAAGCAAGACATAAAAGGCTCAACAGTCCTAAGCTAACCTCCTGAATCATTTGAGTGAATATGCAGTCTATAAACCATGCCATTTACCCTGAGAGAATTTTTCATTTTTAAGAAAACAGGTTTCTATAATTGTTGTATAGATATATATCCAGAAAAATTATTCTTAATCTCTTTAGAAGCCATCTTTTTTTGCTTAATAAAAAGCAAATTTTGTTTCATTGTTTTGTTGCTTTTCTAATTTCTCTGAAGTATTTTAAAGCATTCATTGCCTTTAAAAAAAATTAATTTTTTCTTAGTAGCGAGGCCTGCAGAGTTCCGAGTATTCTTGTGCCATTAGTATGACAGACTGCTGCTGAAATTACAATTCAGCAGTCTAAGTACAATAAACTACAGGATATTATTTTGCATAAATTTTAACCAAAGACTGTTTGGTTTGTCCTTGTTGTTCTAGAGAGTTGTTTCTCTTGTTTCTAGAGAGTATGCAGTGTCCCACACGAGAGATTTTTCACATCAAAATTTTAAATTAACAGGCTTTTATGATAGCTACTAAAAAGGAAAGCCACTTTGCCACAAATGTGTCTGCATATGCCTATCTGTGCACTTAAAGAGAAGTCCATCAACTTGGCATTTATTTCCATTGAAGCGTGGAAGTGCCCAGCCCTCCACACAGTCTAGCATGAATCAGAAGGTAAACAGAAACTTTTTCCCCTGCCACACTAGTAGGAAAGCATACATTTTATTCCTAAAGTTCAGAAAATGCAGTTTGCTATTAGTGAATAAGATCTCACCTTGGATGGTTTACTAGTAGTTTAATATACATGATGCAGAAATGAAGATCTAATCCTATATCAAAGAAATAGCAGCCTAAAAACACTAGCAAACATTCTCAACCTGACAAGTGGCTAATCCTCTGAGGTTTTGTCAGAGCTCTGACTTTTTTTTCCTATTGGATTGTTTGTTTTGAAACCTCTTCACTTATTAAACACATTTAAAGTCTGAATTTGACAAAGGAAAAAGATGATGGCCTACTTAAAAAGACTGTAACAAGCACTGCCTTTACCTGCCTTTTATGGTTTTCCAGTCTTCCCTCTACTGCAGGCGAGGGAATACAGGATAATAAATACATAAAGTCAGTGTTGACTTGTCTGAAAACTCAGGGCAAACACATAGCAGTTTACTTTCTATCTGCCTCTCCAGCAAGGAGGGAGGTAAGGCAGACAGCATGAGGCAGGAACCACTACAGCTGCTACCAGGCTAACCATCTCCACTCCAGTCAAAACATGATTATTTGGTGGTTCTGTAATACCAGGTTTTTAAACATTGACAGTTTAACTACAAATACATTCAAGTAAAGGTTAGAAACTAGGAAATCTATTTTCAAGGCACAATTTCAGAACATGAAGTGTGATAAAAACTCATGGAAAACCTGCAGTTTCCATTTGTTTCTACTTGCAATTTTGCTTTAGCACTTTCTTGTTTCAGTGGCTTGCAATAGACACTACTAATTTACTTGACAGATTTCAACAAATGAAAGGAAAACTTACCCACTGACTTGCTGATTCAACCGTTCCTTTGTCCAGCCAGGTGCCTTCACTGATCCATAAAGCAGTAGATGTTCTCGCACCGTCAGTATGTTGAACAGGACGTCATACTGTGGGCAAACACCCAGCTCTGTCCTGATGGCAGCCAGATCAGAACGTATGTCCTTTCCATTAATAATAATGGTACCAGAGCTGGGTGGATACAGGCCAGTCAACAGTGATCTGATACAAGAAAAGAAAAAAAAAAAAATCAGCAAGATCATGTGTAATGACTGTATTACATAGCTCACACTTGGATTTCCTGAGGCACATGCTAGCATCCTTAGAGCAACACCAATTCAGTTGAGGATAGTTATAGAAACACCGCAAATGTTTTGGGGGGGTTGTTTGTCTTTTTTTTTTTTTTTAAAACCAAGATCTCAACAATCCTTCATTTCCTTACTTCCAGATCAAAATCCATTTTTTTCTCAACCAAATACAACAGGCCATTGTTTCCTTTTTCACGTGTGCATTCTAGCTGAGGAGTAATCCTAATTGGGTCCCATCCTGCATCACTGGTGTTATTAAAGCTGATCATAGTTAACGTAAAGGTAGAAATACACAGACTTCTTAACTGAGGCATTTTTAAATGTCATTTTCATTTTGTCATTTTCATTTCTGGTCAACTGCCAAGAAAGAAGTCCCTTGCAACCTCTGGGAACACAGCACAAAACCCCACAAAACTCCACACTCTCCTTGTGATAGGAGTACACATGGGCTGCCAGAAAAGAACACTTCCCTGAGATGTGTTCAACTCCACAACTAGACATGCCCAGCTCCTACTTAAGCTGCTCCTGAACTATTACATCATGGTTTCAGTGGCACAGAGGACCCAGTTCTCTATTCATTACATTGCTTTTGTCATAGATATATAGCCTTCACTCTCCATGTGCTATTAAATATTTATTTGGAAAAAAAAAAGACATAAGAAAGAGTTCACAAACATTTTGAAGTGAGAAAGCATAGCAGAGATCAGAGGGGAGTGTAACAGCGTTACATGGCAGACTTACATAACTGTTGTCTTGCCAGCTCCATTAGGTCCCAGGAGCGCTGTTATCTGACCTCTATGGAAAGTGAGGCTGAGATCTTTAACAGCAGCCTTCTGGCCATCCACGTGCTCTTTGGTGAGAGACAGCAGCACGACACCAATGGTGGCTCCTTCGATGCAAGGGCCTTTCCAACCTGGAGGTGCTGGGTCTGTATGGGGAAGAGCAGCAGATCAAGAGGGTTGCTGAATCTAAACATATGTGTGTGTGCATATAGGGAATAACAAATTAACTTAATCCCTGTTGCCATTTACCAAAGCCTGGAACAGATGTGCAGATGCTCCAAACTTGGCATAAGCTCCAGTGAAAACAAAGATACTATGCCAGTTAATATGTGCTAAGAATTTGGTCTATTTCCAGTTTTAAAAAGCAACCTAAAACAATTATGCTAAGTTGCGTGCATGTCCACATACGTCTCGATAGAGTCATAAAATAGTTGTTATATTTTATTTCTAGTAGAAAAAACACTTACAATAACGTTGCTTGAATCATTGTTTTATGCCCATAAGTATGAGAAAATTCTAACTGTGTGAACTACTCCATATATGCCATCCAGTTTCAGGCACATAACATTAACATAGCATTAACAGGCATAGTGAGTTAATCCTCTTAATTCCCTCAGTCAATAAAGCAAAGCAGATCTCTTGGCGAAACGATTCAGAGCAGCAGTCTAGTCTAAACATAATTCAAAGGTCCTCAATGCAAGTAGATAACCAGCATTTTTCTAACTGAGTTAATCGGCTCAGCAAACTGAGATGACCATATGACGCAGATAAAGTTGACTTCCTTTCTATGTCAGGAGGAAAGGTTGGCACTACTTTCCAGACATGAGCACAGTCAATTATCAGCCCCATAAATATATTATTAACATGTGATATTTTATTGACTCATTACAACTGAGAAATCTGGCAGTGTTTGGGTTTTTTTTTTTTTTCTTTTTAAACAAAGGCAAGCCAAATTGGAATGCTAGTCCAAAGAAATAGAAACTGTTATGGATGAGAATTATGAGAAGAGAAAATTATCCTTTTTAATATATATTTTATATATCAAAATATATAAAGTATATATTCTTATATAATATTTAGAGTTTATATTTTTATTTTATGTAATCATTTTATATAAAATTATATAAATCAAATTATAAATAAAAAATTATATAATGATTTCAAGGATTGGTTTGTTTAGGCAGTGAATGAAGCAGCTTTTTGCTCCTTTCATAATCAATGTTAAGTTTAGAAAGAACTTTTGCCAGAAGCTTGAGGTTACCTTCCAACAAGGCACCAGTAGTTGTGACATTTCTGAGGTCCTTCTACCCATGAACCAGTTAGCTTCTCTGTCTTTTGATCTGGAGACTAAAACTACCAACAAACATTATTCATGCCCTTTACACTGCTTCCTAAATTTGCAAGTACATCCTGGAACTTAACAAAAAAACTTAAAGTACAGAGTGAGCCTCAGACAATGTATCTCAGGTAAGATTCAGAGGACGAGCTCCAAATTACTTGCAAGCAGTAAATTGATCACCCTAGGACTTCTCCTAAGAGGATTTCCAAGTGGGTGTTTGATCACCCTAGGACTTCTCCTAAGAGGAGTTCCAAGTGGGTGCTCAGCACCCAGGTCTCTGCCAGCCCTACTCTAGTCGTAGTTCCAGCTCGTAGGACCTACACTCCAGCCCTTCCCTGACACACCTCTGATTTCCAAAGTGCTTTCCACCCCCACTGAACCAGCCCTTACCTGGGCTATATGGAACAAATGCAGAAATAGCCCAGGAGCAAGTCACTTTGCTGTTCCAAGCAAATTACCCATGAATGCATTTATCCCATTATCAGTACAATGACGCCCAATTCTTATGAAAGAGAGCAAGTTCCTTTGCATGCATGGCAGTGTTAGAGTTCACACACAAGCAATTTGCTAGCGAGCACATGATGTGCATCAGTTTAAGCAGAGGAGAAGTGAGATGAACAGATCCACAAAGTTGTAGGCAATCACTTGGGTGGCTTGAACCAGAGACCACACTAGTAACTTTTCAGGCAGAGGAGACGTTTTTTTCTTTGCTTTCCACAGAGGATGTGATGAACCCAAGGGGAAACACTGAAAATCTTCATTTTAAGTAAGGACCAGAGACAATCATCTCAACAAAATGGAATTGTTCCAAAGTGCAGAAATTCAGACAAAATTCATACTGATAGTTTTTCCACAAATGTTTAAATGAACCTCAAGACATTTTTAAGTTTGCCCTCCTCTAGGAGGTACTAATACATAAAACTGCTGAGCTGTTCAGCTTCTTCACCTATGCTACAGACAACTGGATCATTTCCAAGCTACCGTAACTTCCAAAAAAACCACAACAACCCATCATGTGGTTCTAAGACCCAAAAGGGAATATAGGTGAGGCTGACTTACTCCTTCATTCACAAAGCATAACTGAAATGTGAGAAAGTCCTTAAAGAGACCTGAGAGGGGAAAAACCCCTAAAAATCTAAATTAATTTTAAGCAAGTGAACAAAGAAATAGAAGAGCAGTGAAAGTATCTGGAGGCAGATAAAAATTAGTTACAATAACAGTAGCTTTTTAAACAAAAGGCTAAGAAGCAGAGACAGAAAGAACAGTGATTATAGAAGAGGGAAATAAGAAATAGAAGGGAAAGTAATGAACAAAGTTAATTTTTCCACTGAAACAAGAAACAAATAAAAACAGCAGAGGAGGAAGAAGAAAATCAAACTGCAGGAAATAAGAAGTTAATAGATCACAACACTTTTCAGATTCAGTAGGAGTATGAAAGGGTTCAAGGAACTTCAGAAGATCCTAACAAAGCAAAGAGGCAATACACAGGGACAGGATGAACCCAAGAGATACTTATTTTACATTTTTTAAAGAGTTTTCTTAAATATTTGTGTACAATAGTTTTAATTGAATGATTCAAGCATTAGAGGTGACAGCACAATTAACAGTTAGTATATGATGTACATAGTATACACTATATAATGGAGGAGAGAAAGGGACAATATCTAAACACATAATATAGGACCAAGCAATGACAAAAGCAGATTGATCAAAATCAGCACACCATTCAGAAAAGAGCCATTATTAAAATTCTATTATGACTACAAACCTTTTTCTTGGAAGTTTTCATTGAAGAAAAACATATTAGAATTCAGGTAATGTCTCTTCCTCCTCTCTGTACCCCACAGGTTCTTCCAGTAGGAAGCAGTAAAAGGAAAGTACCATCTTTTCTTTAATCCAAATTTTCCTAGATGATAATTTTGATAGAAACTGTTGCAAAATTTATAGTAATTTCATATTTGTCTGTAGACTACTAATGTCCTATCATTACTTAAAGAGCTGGATAGACCATTTAATTAGCTTAAACTCATAGCTGCACTTAACAAACCTTAATAAAGTGGAAAAAAGTCATTTGGCCATAACACCAGGTCCTGCCATAAAATAACCAATGCTCAGTGATACTGTGCTTTACCCTATCTCCAAATCAGCTTTAAAGTGTAACAGAATCATAGACTTAACAATACGTAGGCACAGCCTAACATAATCTTGTAACCTAGAGGAGAGAAAATGCACCAAATGGCCTGCCAAGGCAAAGAGCTTTTTTTTTATTATAACAATAATCCATTGCACGAGTCATTAAAAATTATTCTCTCATTACTCTCTGCACAACTTAAACAAATCAGCCAGCATAAGAAACATTTATTGTAGCATGCAAACAGAAAGGGTAAAAATATGCTCCTACACACAACATAAACTTTGGCATTGCCCAATCTTTCCAGGCTTCACTTACCGATCACACAATGCATACTCAGTGTGTTTGGAGTAACATTTCATTGACACGGAAGGACAGGTGTCAATTTAAGCTGAAGTTTGTAAAATTCAGTTGTATAGTCCACACACACCCCTATCTTTCAAAGCAAAATTCATTTTTATTTTGTATTTTTAAAACAAATACAGAGTAACTGGAAGAAAAGGTGACATGCAAATTAAAAGAAAAGGTGAATTTCAAACAGCTAGTGAGGCATTAGTCTATGATTAAAAATGCATCAACCAGCTCAATAATATTCATAAAACTTGGTTAATGAAAAAAAAATCCCACTACTTTCTGAAAATATACTTCAAAGTTAATTTGTTTTCTTTATGTATTGGACTGTGGACTGACTGGGAGCAAGATACAGTTATGAGGCAGTTTGAAGTCTTTGTGATCTGAAAACGTGTTGTTGTTCATGGGTTTCAGCCCAAGTACTGACTCAGAAGATTCACCATTTTCACAGGAAGTTTTGCTACTGAACTGACCTCTGTTACTATGAAGTACCAACAAATTCCTAAGTCCTTCAAATATTAGTCATCCCCGTAAGCAAACAAAAGATATTTCATGACTAGCTACAAATTCTAGTCCATGTGTTAGCACTACTCAATATTTATGTATGTAGGAGGACTTTCTTACCCAGTCTTGCACATCAAAACCTCAACTCAGAAAAAGATATGTCTTTGGTTTAGTTGCATACAATGAGGAAAGCCAGTTCTATCCATTCCATTCAATAACTTCTTCAAAAACATGAAATAAGAACAACTCCATGATCTTACCAGGAATAATATTGCTGAAATACCAGCCACCTATAGAATATAAAATGGAATCAAAGAACATCATCCAGCACATCCACCCAAAGGTCATGTATCCTCCTTGTGCCATCGACTGGTGCACATTATTCCACTGAATTCCTGGTAGTAATAGTAATAATAATAATGATTTTTAAAAGGTCAAAGCTAAATCAGTACAGCATTAAAGATCACAAACACGTCAACACCACACACTTCTGGGTATTTAAGCACTGACACAAAAAAGACTGTAGTTAATAACAGTAATCCTAATGAATAGCAATGAATTGCTATGCCTCTACAAGCCTCTGTTTAGAACAGCAGGTGACACTGCTGCTGAGAAAATGCAGAGGAGCTGTTGTAGAAAGGGCTGTTTATGAAGTTTTAGCTGGCCCTTAATTTGGCAAAAGAAAAAGGACTACGACTCTCTGACAAAATAGGGCACTGACCTCTTCAATGAATCAGGCTTTATGCCATTCTGCTATTATAAAGAAATGGGTTACACAAAGTTTAAAGTCATTTCTATAATGCTAAATCTGAAAACTTAAATCTGTGAGTTCTAACCAAGAAGCAAGTATTTGTGTGCATTGACTGTATTCAGAGGTAAGCTGGAACAACAAACTCATTGAATAATTGCTTCATAAAATTATTACATTGCAGAAGACATGAAAGGAAGAAAGAAGGTGCAAAATGCTGGTACTACAGAAAGCTACCATATTGCTAAATGGAAAACAAAAGTAACCACATTGTAGATTTACAAAGAGCATTACATTTTTTTCTGAAACTGCTACTTTGTTTGCAGTACAGCAGGTCATGATATTGTTTCTACAATTCTTTTTCTACGATTGTCAAGAAAAGCAGTTTTCCCACAAAGTACGTTTTGCCCTTTCTTCAGTAAAGATGAGTCATTTTGATGAATTGTCTGGTGGGAAATTTAAGTAATATTTTCTGCAACTGTCTCTTCCACTCTTACCAACTTATGTATCATTATGATACTTTTTCAATGCCTAGTGGTTTGAAACATTCACTGTCATCAATATTGATCTTGCCCTAGTAGTAAAAAAAAGAAAGGGATTACATCCCTTTATATATTTAGATACATAAATGTATATTCTTTGTAGACATTTATCAAGGGCCCAGACATTCACTTCTTACTTTTCTAAAACTTCAGCATCAATAGGGGCAGCTCTTAGCTTGGGGATAATAGGGATCACCATGTTAAAACATGTAGCAATGTGCTAAAACATCTAGTTGAAGGGCTGTTTATGACCTTTTAGCTGGCCCTTAATTTGGCAAAAGAAAAAGGACTACGACTCTCTGACAAAATAGGGCACTGACCTCTTCAATGAATCAGGCTTTATGCCATTCTGCTATTATAAAGAAATGGGTTACACAAAGTTTAAAGTCATTTCTATAATGCTAAATCTGAAAACTTAAATCTGTGAGTTCTAACCAAGAAGCAAGTATTTGTGTGCATTGACTGTATTCAGAGGTAAGCTGGAACAACAAACTCATTGAATAATTGCTTCATAAAATTATTACATTGCAGAAGACATGAAAGGAAGAAAGAAGGTGCAAAATGCTGGTACTACAGAAAGCTACCATATTGCTAAATGGAAAACAAAAGTAACCACATTGTAGATTTACAAAGAGCATTACATTTTTTTCTGAAACTGCTACTTTGTTTGCAGTACAGCAGGTCATGATATTGTTTCTACAATTCTTTTTCTACGATTGTCAAGAAAAGCAGTTTTCCCACAAAGTACGTTTTGCCCTTTCTTCAGTAAAGATGAGTCATTTTGATGAATTGTCTGGTGGGAAATTTAAGTAATATTTTCTGCAACTGTCTCTTCCACTCTTACCAACTTATGTATCATTATGATACTTTTTCAATGCCTAGTGGTTTGAAACATTCACTGTCATCAATATTGATCTTGCCCTAGTAGTAAAAAAAAGAAAGGGATTACATCCCTTTATATATTTAGATACATAAATGTATATTCTTTGTAGACATTTATCAAGGGCCCAGACATTCACTTCTTACTTTTCTAAAACTTCAGCATCAATAGGGGCAGCTCTTAGCTTGGGGATAATAGGGATCACCATGTTAAAACATGTAGCAATGTGCTAAAACATCTAGTCGGTTTCCAAACGTTTTTTTCTTCCTAACGCTTGAACATAATAGGGTGTTCTCATGCATTTCTGCACCTGCACAGTAGCTCAGTGGGGATTTCACCAGCTGCCTCCAGGCTTGCAGAGACAAGATGCTACTCAGGCTGAGTATGAATAGGGTCACATAGGAGGAGCGTACAATATACTTTACAAAGTAAAAGTAATTTTTTTCTTACTTTCCAATGTATAGTAGTTAAATATTCATCTTAGCATTATGTTGAGAGTGAATGACTTACACTGTTCTTGTTCTGTACAATATTGTTCTCATAAACCTCCATTGCACTATACACTAGTGCATGTGTAAACCCAGACACATCTACCAAGCTCAAGAGTAGTCCAACCCAATGAATACAAAGTCAGGTAGAAACGCCAGGAGGCCTGCATGGATGAACAAGGAGCTCCTGGCCAAACTCAGGCACAGAAAGGAAGCCTACAGAGGGCGGAAGCAAGGACGGATAACCTGTGAGGAATACAGAAACATTGTTCGAGCATCCAGGGATGAAGTTGCGAAAGCTAAAGCCCAAATGGAATTGAATCTGGCCAGGGATGTCAAAGACCACAAGAAGGGCTTCTGTAAGTACATAGGTGACAAAAGGAAGACTAGGGAAAATGTGGGCCCACTGCTCAACAAGACAGAGGACCTGTTTACACAGGATGTGGAAAAGGTTGAGGTACTGAATGCCACCTTTGCCTCAGTCTTTACTAGCAGGTCTGGTCTTCAGAAATCCCAGGTCCCAGAGACCAAGGGAAAAGTCTGGAGCAGGGATCATGTACCTTTAGTGGAAGAGGATCAGGTCAGGGATTACTTATGCAAACTGCACATACATAAGTCCGTGAACCCTGATGGGATGCACCCAAAAGCACTGAGGGAGCTGGCAGATGTCATTGCAAGGCCACTTTCAATAATCTTTGGCATGATCATGGCAACTGGGAGAAGTGCCCAAAGACTGGAAGAAAGCAAATATCACTCCTATCTTCAAGAAGGAGGACCCAGGGAACTACAGGCCAGTCAGCCTCATCTCGATCCCTGGGAAGGTGATGGAGCAGCTAATCCTGGAAACCATTTCCAGGCACACAAAGGACAAGAATATCATCAGGAGTAGTGAGCATAGCTTCACCAAGAGGAAGTCATGTTGACCAACTTGATTAAACTTCTACCATGAAAGGACTGGCCTGGTAGATGAGGGGAGACTAGTAGGTCTTGTCTACCTGGACTTCAGTAAAGCTTCTGACATTGTCTCCCATAAGAGCCTCCTAAAGAAGCTAAAGAAGTATGAGATGGATGAGTAGACAGTGAGGTGGATTGCAATCTGGCTGAATGGCCAGGCCCAGAGGGTGTTGATCAGTGGCATGAAGTCTAGCTGAAAGTCAGTAACTAGCGCTGTACCCCAGGGGCCAATACTGAGTCTGATCCTGTTTAACATCTTCATTAATGATTTGGATAATGGGGCACAGTGTATCCTCAGCAAGTTTGCTTATGACACAAAACTGGGAAGAGTGGCTGATATGCGAGGGGGTCATGCTGCCACCCAGAGAGGCCTGAACAGGCTGGAAAAACAGGCTGACAGGAACCTCATGAAATTTAACAAGAACTGCAAAGTCCTGCACCTGCCGAGGAACAACCCCATGCACCAATATACGCTGGGGGACACCCAGCTGGATAGCAACCTTGCAGAAAAGGACCTGGGGGTCCTGGTGGACACCAAGTTGAACATGAGCCAGTAATGTGCTCTTGCCACAAAGAAAACTGATGATATCCTGGGCTGCCTTAATCAAAGCATGGCTAGCGTGTTGAGGGAGGTGATCCTTCCCCTTTATTCAGCACTGGTGAGGCCATGCCTGGAGTACTGTGTCCAGTTCTGGGCTCCCCAGTACAAGAGAGACATGGAGGTACTGCAGAGAGTCCAGTGAAGGGCCACAGAGATGATTAAGGGACTGGAGCATCTCTCCTATGAGGAAAGGCTGAGAGAGCTGGGACTGTTCAGCCTGGAGAAGAGAAGGCTCGAGGGAGATCTTATGAATGTATATAAATACCTGAAAGGAGGGTGCAAAGAAGACAGAGCGAGGCTCTTTTCAGTGGTGCCCAGTGACAGGACAAAAGGCAATGGGTACAAACTGAAACACAGGAGGTTCCCTCTGAACATCAGGAAACACCTTTTCACTGTGAGGGTGACTGAGCACTGGCACAGGTTGCCCAGAGAGGCTGTGGAGTCTCCAAACTTGGAGATATTCCAAAGCCATTTGGATATGGTCCTGGGCAAGTGGCTCTAGGTGGCCCTGTTTGAGCAACAGGGGTGGACTAGATGACCTCCAGAGGTCCCTTCCAACCTCAAGTATTTTGTGATCCTACAAAATTCCCTGTTGATATCCTCACCAGAAAGTAAAGCATTAGAGTTGCCACTGACATCAATGAGGACTTCCAAGAAACTGCTCTAAATGCCTTGCCAAAGCTTCCTCCACTAGATTGAGAGAAATAACACATTCAATGAGTGAAATAATATTGTGAGATGCTCACCCTTAGGTAGCTCTACTGAATTTCACTAAATATAAAGTTTGGGTTTGCATCTCCAGAACAATTTCATTGGCTGAATACACTCATTCTGTCATCTAACAGGATGTGGAGATTTTTCTCCAATGTGTATTGCAAATAGAGTAGTGCTAAGCCCACTTTAATGTACTGCTAGAAAGCAGCACAAGCTTAACTTGGTTTTCAAGGGGCATTAAAAAGGTTTTTCTCTTGTTATGATCTATCAAGTTAACTCATGATTAAAGATTTTTTTCAGAATAAAATGAAAAATATTTCCAACTGTAGCTCTTTAAATAATAATTACAAAGCTTTTCTTCTAACCGGAGAGCTTACCTATTTCTTGGCCCTCAAAGAATGTAATGAAAAATACTCCTTGCCCAAAGGCAGTTGTAGACAGAAGACACTATAACACCAGAGGAGAAACAGGATGTGAACATCAAATAAAACACATCATTAACAAGCTCCATGAAATAAAATAACGTGATATTAAAAGCAAGCACAAAATAAATAGACCTTTGTTTCACGTAGGCTAATGGTCATTGTTTCCTTTTAACAATACTCCCCCACATACTGCAGTAGTATTTGCTCCACGTTAAAGAGCTCCACTAACCTACTTATTAATATTGGAAAGCATTATTTAACTTTATAACAAGTTATAGACCATCATAAATCTACCACATAATGAAAATATATAACGTATAACACTGTAAAAGCATTACAGGAATATACTTTCTGTAGTAAGAGCAGTGGTCCTACTCATTTTTGTAAGACCAGAACTCAAGAATAGACAGAGGCAGAAGGAACATGCACACTGGGTACTATATGCTGAGACAGCATTTTTGTGAAAGGAAATAACATTTGACTTCCAAGAAGCAACATAGTCATGCTGTATCACAAAAGTACAAAATGGAAAATGAGCAAGTCAATGATGTAGTATAACAAGGAAGTGTGACTGATGATCAATGGAAAAACACTGGCGAGCGCATGAAGGCTGATGGGGAGATCCAAAACATTACTAAAATTAATAAGCATTACTCAGTGATAAAGTTCTGCAGTTTGAAAGTGAGCTGAAATAGAAGTTCATTTTATCTCCTATTTTAAAATAATGCAATTAAATAAGGTTTTTGCAATATTTGACACAGAAGGAACACATCCTGCCACCTGTCTGAAGAAAGAAGTATGACATAGGCTGCTGCTTAGAAAAAAATTCAAAATTATTAGTGGTATGGATTACATTTTTGTACAGAAAAGTTCATGCTAATTCCCATCAACTGAGTCCCTGCCTTTTACATTGCTAAGGTTTCACCACCTCATTTGATGGCCTCTCCCCTCTCTTCAAAAATTGTTGCCTTTTTCACATGCTGTTGACTCTGATCTTCAGCAAATGCAGGATATCTGAAGAGTTATTTTGAAATAACTGATTTTAAAGTGTGCAAGTTTTCTGATGCATACTTTTCCCTCTCTGTGGTCCAGAGGAGGGAAAAAAAACCACAGTAGGAAAAAAAAAACCAAAATTCCACCCTGCCTATTTATGCCTGAATTCTTCAGTCTTACATCTGTGCTTACTTGTATGTAAAGAACCAATATATTTTATCTGAACGGTTAACACTGATAAAGTAACTATTTTTTTTAATAATGTATGAATTATTCCCCCAGCTTAATTTGGTATGTGAGTTATTTTGAAAGAGTGAAGCCATAATGTGTGAAATATGGTTTGCATTTTATGATAGTGATATTTGATGTCCCACTCAGGGATATAGTATGTTAAGACAGTACAAAGACATAAAACAGCCTATAGCATACATAAAACAGGAAAGGACATGGGAGAACCGATGCCAAAGAAACATATACCTCAGACTGTATAGCTAGACAAACATTAGACAAATTTCTGATCTAATCCCCAGTTGTACTCAACAGAGAATCAAACACAAGTTTTCCTCCAAACAAATAATGGCTTTCAGGAGTGGCATGTAATCAGGTGTGCTTGAAAGTACACTAACATGACAAATATTTTGAGGCCAAAGCATAAAGAGAACTCATGAGCATGAGGAATGCAACTTTCTTATATTTTTTGTAGGTTTACAAAATTTCCCTGAAAACCTATTTTTGATTCCTTTCTACATTCAAAACATTTTCTCAGTTGGATATCTATTAATGTGACTTATTTCCAGTGAAATACAAAAGCAAACAGAAACCTGAAAAAATAAGTAAATTATAGTCTAAAGTTTCAAAACTATGGAAATCCACAGCAGGGTTGGAGGAGAAAAATTAGAAAAGGAAAAGAAATATTTACCATTATAGTCTGGTTGGTGAAACTCAACTGGTTCTGCAAGACCAACAAAACTATGTAGGGTAAAAAACTGATCATATACACAAGGCTGGCACACAGAGCTGCTGTATTGGCACTGCTAAAAAATGCTCCCAAAAAATAGCTTAACATAATAACTGTAACTCCAAAATCCAGGAGAAAAAGGAAGATGAGGAAGCCATTGCTATAAGCAAAGATACCACTTGCTTTTAATATGATGGTCAGAGCACAGCTGCTTATTGTGAGCACTATGACATTCTCCAGAAACCAAGCAAAGAAATGAATGGCTGGATGTACACCCATTGTCTTCATATACTGCAAGATAACATAACAAAGAAAGTTAGGAAAGAAATTTTCTTCTCTCTTCTTCTTTTTTTTCTTTTTTTTTTTGAGCAAAACATGTTGCCACCAAGACACCACCAGCTCCCCAAAGGATGTCATCTTCCCTTTAAATTACTTGTCTTTTTTCCCACACTACCCCATCTCCTGCTCTCTCCTTGATCAAACATGGTTCTGAGCAGGGCTGCCTCTGAGCTTATCGCATACTAACACAAGGAATCCCAGTGCTCAGACACAACTCTGTTTTGCATAGGGGTTGCAGGACCAGATGTCAGATTGCTTACCACTGAAGAATTTGCCTTTTTATACTCTAAAAAGTTCTGTGGATATGTACAGCACTGTATGAACAAATGTTTTTTCCCAGCCTGTTGCGGAACTAAAAGTAACATATGCATATGTTTGTAAACCTTTATGTATTAGCATGCAAATAATAATTTAGCCAAGTATGAGGTATCACCCCTCTTTTTTAAAAAAAATGCTTTTGAAAGAAGCTAATACTACTTCTGAAGAATTTTTCATAAGATGATCAAAATTAACTTTATGAAGTTGATTTAATATTTTAAAGTTTTTAAAAAAATAAGGCTTATCTTACAACAAAAGGTTTAGAGGAATTAGATAATTTCCCAAATTTAAAAAGCTTACTCCAGCAGTATAAAGACCAGTATAATTCTTCAAAAAAAGTGTATTTATCCATACAGGAAATGTATCATAAAACTCCCTGTCCTTCCATATGCTTAGCACCTGCTAAGATTAGCTGTTGATATAAGCAAATAATTGTCTCATTTTTTCTGTGTCATCCTCCCTTGTATTTCTGATAATTACACAGTACATGGCAAATTTTTAATTTGGTTTAGGAAGTTTTGTCATTTTGGACCACATATAGCAAAACATGAAAGAGAATCCAAAACAAAAACCATTCTAATTGCAAGGACTTTTTCCAAACAACAGTTTCCAGCTTCAACTTTTATGGATCTTTTGCTTGTTGCTTTTTGTCTCAGGGACAACATTTACATACTAAGAGGACTGATGCTCAAACAACATTGTGAATCTGAGTTGGCAGCTATAACTAGAACCTACTGCCCAGAGGAAACAAGTGAAAACAAAGCCAGCTGGATTATGAGTACATAAAAGTACCTCAAAATTTAAGTTTTGTATTTCAGTACATTTTAATAAATAAATTTTATTTTCAGAGGCTAATCTGCCTCTTACCTCTTCAAGATGAATTTCTCTTTCATAAACCAGCTTGCGAACCATGCCAGCAACTGAAACCATCCATGTTAACATCATCATAAGTGGGAAAAAAAAACCTATATTGTTCAAGAATCTAGGAAAGAAAATATATGCAGAGTTGTTAGCCCCCAAAGGTAAAATATATTTTAGCAGAATGTTAATAGGTTAATACTGGGACTATTCTCAAAGTATGCTCAAAATAAGATCTGACATGAGCAATAAGACTTATTCTTGTTCTGGTTAGAATTGCTTATTTTTCATGTATCAAGCTAAATATATGTATTGGTACTATAATATTATGTTAGTATTTGTCAGCAATACAACTGATGTAATCACTCTTTAGGGCTCCATTCAAAGTCAAACAGAATTCAGATTTTTGTCTATGGCAAAGTAATATATTTGGACAGTAAGGAATAACATGAACCAGTCAACTTTTGCTCCACTTTAACAGATTTATTACCACTGACTAATTTTAAATTCTAATAGTCAGGATGTTTTGATGGTTTTACAAAGAACAATCCTATACTTTTCTTTTGCTTCATCAACTTTACACTGTATTTCAACACATACCAGGGACCAATTTACAGTTTGTCTACAGGACAACTAAGGATGGAAGGTGGGTTTCTTAGCATGATCTAAGTTAGTTGCACAATATGTTGACACAGTCTCTGTCCAGCAGACTACTCCACAGTACACCTGCAAACAGCTTGTAAGGGGTCATTTGCCAGACAGAAGTTACATAATGTGTTGTGGTGACAGCTGTTAAACAACATTTGCTATGCTGCAATATTCTGGTATTGGACATACTGGTTCAATCCTGTGCTGAGATATACATTCAACCACTACAATGACCTGGTAGCTTCCCAAGTCCTCTAGCACTAATCTAATAAGGATAACATATTGAATTAAAAAGCTGAAAGTTTACTTACAGATCACTGGTGTGACAAGGGTAAGGCATGGCTTGCACCTGAATGGCTGGCTCTGAGGTATCTGTCCCAGTCTGTGCTGAAATAATTGCCCTTTCAATCATGTCTTGAAGAGGAATAAAGATGTGGTTGTATTTAAATCCATCAGCTGGCAACTTCTGGGGATGGGATTTCCACGCTGGGTTTTTAATCAAATCCGTTCTCATGCTATAGAGAACACTGGTTCTAATTGTATATGAAATGTGTCGTGGAAGGAGATTGCTAGAATCTTGTGTCTTGTTCTTTGGTGTATTGAAGATGATACCTGACACAAGAAGAAAAGGAGCTTCATACCCAAGCTTATATGATTTATGCTATTTACACCGCTAACTCATGGCCAATTATTGTATGGTAGTAGGATACACTTACCTGTCAGGGCAGGTCTCTATAGTTTCTTGACCCCCCAACACAAGAATGGTAGGTTTCATAGAGACTTACATTTTTTACATTCATGAATATGAAATGTAAAAAATTATTCACATGATAAATGCATTTGCAACAATCATTTTTATCTGAGAAAATTCCTTCTGTGATTTGTTATTTTGAATTGCGGTTTATTCTTTTTGTCTCCAGATTTAACCCTTTTTTGGGGACTGATCTCAATTCCACGGTGAAAGCAGTAGCCATGAAATTTGTCCATCAAAGGATAACAACCCCTGGAAGTGTGGGACAAAGTAAGCAGTGCTAAGCCACTAAAAATTACTCTGATCCTTAATTTCTGAGTCAATTACAAAACTTCTGTTTTAGCACAGCAGAATTTGCATATTTATTTTCTCTAGCGCTGTATAAAAAAAAAAAAATACCAAACAGATGAAAGCTTAATCTGTAGCTGGAAAGGTGAAGTCAAATGCAGCAAATTGGTTGTATTTTCTTTCTGGATGATCCAGACTTTTTAGGACTTCTTGGTGAATGTGAAATGTTGACCTTTTTTCCTTAGGAAAGGGGAGAGATGTCTTACCTGCCACCTGGCTCTCTGAAAGATAATATGATATAGAATACTTTGCTGTAAAGCTTATTTTTTCAACTGGCCAATCTCATTTTCCCATTTATGCAAACGTTTAATTTCCTAAGACATTTCATGAAGCTATGAAGGCTTTGAAGGCTATGAAGGCTTTGAAGACTACAAAGAAAGCAAGGAAAATTCCACTTTAATTTCATATCTTACTATGGAAAGGAATGTATGCCTATATCTGAGCATGTAATATTGACATGTTGGACACATTAGGTCCCTTAAAATGCCATCTTCCCTCTTTAAGCATGTGAAGAGATTATAAGGCCACAGTACTGAAAAAACTCCCAATAAATGCTTTGGCTTATGTTAGCTTATGACTCTTCCTTATGTAAGTGGAAGCAAAATGGATCTAAAACTTGACAATTCAATTTTCTGGGGGCCAAGATCTATCTCTCTGTTTCTTCCCTTGAAGGAGCAAACAATTTCACTCCCTACGAAATACTCCTGAGAAATTTTCCTTTTCTCATGGTATGTATGGCCTGTTGGTTTTATATTGATGGAGGGTGGTCATTTCCACATTCTGCAAATGGGGGTACTGTGCGGGTTACAGAACAAACATAGGATTCCAGACTGAGTAGTTTCATTCTCTAGACCTGCTTTGACATGTCTTCTGTTGTGGACTTAATAGGAGTCCAGAGAGACAATAAAAAACAAAACAACAGGGGAAAAAATTGTGGCACACTTTATATAGACTTAAATAGGGCTCTCTTTTGGAAAGGCTAAATGCAACTTAAAGCATTTTATGCGAGAAGAAAAAGTGTATGTAATAAGAAAAACATTCTTGTCTTTTAAACTCTTTTGTACAATTTATTGATTCTCAGCAATAAGGATATAATGCAGGAAAAGGATAGAGAGTGTAATCCCAGGGAAGAAAAGATATATCTGTTTTGCTTAAAAATTTATTTACTCTGAATAAACAAGTTAATTTCTCTGAGGTGCTGGTTTAAGAATAAAACTTACCAAAAAAACCCTTTCTTTCCTCCTTTTTGCAAAGCCAAGAATATAAAAATTAAAATTTGAAAGGATGTAAACTAGATGATCTTGTCATAATAAGTAGTCAAGTTTCCTCAGTACTATATATTTTTCAGCTCTTTTTATTCTACTTTAAACATTTATGACTATTCTTTTCAATATTTTGTTAGAAATAGCAGGCTCCAAGGATTCATTTGGCAGTTCCACAATTAAAACAACAATATAATTAGTCTTTACAGCATATATTGCAGCATTCAAATGTTGGGGAATACCTCACGTAAATGTGCTTTATTTTGCCTGTATTATATGTGTTTTAATACATACTTTGAAACTGTGTAAGCTTGACCTACCTTATCAACAAACACAGACAACAACTACAAAGTCTGATGTTTTCTATCAATATACATTTTAAATAAGGTACTTACTAGCCAAAAAATTCTTTTGCTGCATGAGTTCATGAGCCTTCTCCTCCAATTTCTCAACAGAGTCAAAAGGCTGGAAACGGTCCAGTAACACACAGGAAGAGATATTTACTACAAGCTGTGACAACAGGTCAATCTGTTTACTTGCTGAGCTGTTAAGCATCTTGTTCATCATAGTTTCTAAGATGAGGAAACAAATTGGACTTCCTTAGTTTAATGAACAGAACAGAGAGGTACGTTCTCACTTGCACATCCTATAAAAGTAAATAGCCTTTGTATTTAAAAAAAGGAAGAAGTTTTAAAAACATAGGAATTTTAGTGTGAACTTGTGGAACTGTAGTTCATGTTTCAGTGGCTTTTACAAGTCCTTAACTATGTTTTCCTTCAATTTCAGAGCAACAAATATGTAACAAATTCTAGCAAAGTTCTAGAAAGAGACCATGTCCTTGAAGCTGTAGGACTTTTAACATTTCCTTATCTTTCCATAACTACTACCACAAATACAAGCGAGTTACTGTACTTCGAACATCACAACAGAGATTCATCCCTTTCATCTAGTAATGTATTGGCCAGTTCTTCTCTCCTTGACACTGCAAATATTTCAAACACCTTGTTATATACGGCATAAGCATTTTGACTCAAGCCCTACATTTAAAAAGCATCTGAAAAAAGCCTACAACCCCTTCATTTTGACTTTGATCTTATCTATGAATCCAGGATTAATGTATACCTCAACCAAAGCCTGGTTTCTGAAAGCACTGAACCTTTGGAGGAATTCAGATCTTCATCCATTGGTAGAGAATGTAGAGATAGTGCTATATCCTTATGTTTGAGAGAATAACCAGAAGGATAGCATGATCTAGAAACAATCTTAACTCATCTGGATTTAATGGAAACATCTGAATTTGTCAGGTAATAAACAATGTTATAAAACATCCAACACAAGTTTCCATCTTAAATTTTTCAAGACTCACTTGAAGATATAGGCTTTAAAAAGGATAGGTAATGACCTCATTTGATAACAGTGGTGACAGACAAACCCTGGATCATAGATGTCATTCAGCATCAGCACAGGAAATATTACAATAGGAAGGCAGATAAGTGGAAAAACGTATGGAGTAGTCTGGAGAAGAGACATGATTACCAGTGAGAAAGGATAAAGCTCACAAAGAGAAAAAGTAGAGGAACTGACAGTCTAGAACTCAGAAGACAGGCAAGCAATGACAGGGTGAATTCATGGGTTGAGAGAAAACAGCGTCAAATATAGATATTATATGTCTTATTTACTGCTATCCTTGAGGAGGACAACAAAGGAAATACCCATGCAGCTACTTGTTTTGTGGCATTAGAGAGAACAGAATATTCCTAACATAAAGCCCAAGTAGTAGGGTTAAGTTTTCATATATATTTTTATATATATATGTGTGTGTGTGTGTGTAATTATATATAGCCATATATATATATATATACACAAAAAAAAAATCACTACAGATCTCTTCACCAGCTGATCTTTGAAAGACCTCAATTTGAAATCAATAATTAACTAAAAAAACTTCCCTCTTATGAATGAAACTATTGAATATTTTAGCATAAGAAATACCAACTAGCTTGCTGCTTGCTTAGAGTACGGCATACTTAAATGTTTCTGAAGCAAAATATTGTCTTTCACAATGTGCATGAAGTTCTGTACTCTAACGTAGAAATGACACATATATATGAACAGATACAATCCACAGGAAAGTTTTAGAATTAAGATCTATAGAATTGCCTATCTTGTATTTTTCCCATTTATAAGTGTAGCAATTATGAATAAAAAACTCGGCAAATCTGTTTTCACTATTATCTTCATACTTTGTTACATACCAACTCAGCCCTCATCTTCCACTTAGCTTGTTTAACCTATCATTAAGTAACTGGGAGGAAATATAACTGGTTTATGTAAATCTACTAGGTAGAAGTGCTATTTAAGTAAAAGGTTGCAGGAAGAATAAATTGGAATAAATCAGCAATGAATGCATCTAGGTCAGAAATTAGGAGAAAGTTTCTAGTTATCAAGTGATTTTGGTGGTGGCACAGTTTTCAGTGACGATGTTAGAGCTATTTGTTTCCAGCTTTCTATATGTGCATTAAACTATTTCATTACAATGAGGGCAGTAGAGGGGTAGCATGGAGGAAAGCCACCTGGTTTGTTTTTACTCTGGCTGTTACATCTCAGGTCACATGTAGCCCTCCATAAGGGAGATTCCTTGGTAGTGAAAAAACACTTCACATCTGGGAGAAATCACAGAAGAAGGACGAGAGAGACTCAGAAAGCAAGAATCTAAAAGAAGAGCCTGCAGGACAACTGCTTCCCAGTGCCTCCTGAGAGGTTTGTAAGGACTGTGCCCAGCAAGGAGCTCACAAGCTCTAGCAGGACAGGGTTTATATAAAATAGGCTACACCCAGGAAATTACTGCAAATTGCTGGGTTGGAAAGCAAGCATAGAGGAATACAGTTGCCTTGTGAACACAAAGCTAGTTTAGAAAGTAAAGAAGGGTTTAAAAAGAAAACCACAAACTTCTCTGTCCTCAGTTAAATATTTACTTTGTTCCACATGAGTAAAACTGACACAGTAACCCTGTAAAACAGTTTTAGAAATTGGTAACTTTGCAAGGTCTTATAGCATGATAATTTTATAGAGAGGTTGGAAGAGATCTACATCAATCTACTCGGTGCCCACGACACTTTCCAGCAGAAGTAACAGGAGGAACAACATGTCACTAAGACTGTTAACCATTTTTATAGCATCATAGAGAAGGAAAAAAGATGCAAACACAAGCACCTTAGATTTGAGCATAATAAGAAGTCAGCTTAATGCAAGTGTAGATGTAATAAACCAAGGGAATATTTTCTTTAGTTAGAAGACAATACATAATCCCACAGATTAGGTGATTTCAGAAAACTTGAGCTTTGGATGGAAATAAACAGATTGTGAGTGGTAAAACCAATAACATATATGGATACATTTAAGACTTTAATTGGATCCAAGCAAGATAATTACAGGACTAAAAATCTGGTGCAATATAAAAGTAATGAAATTTAAAAAAACCCTATAAGAACAGAGGCTTACAGTAAGACCTGCACATGATTATAGACTAATGAACAAAAAAGCATGTACAAAACCAACATAAAAATAAGAGGGCATAGTCATTTTTCAAAAAGCAAAATGACAAAGCGAATCTGTAAAAAGAATTGTAATCAAAGTGTAAATGCAGAAGAGCGCTCTGGCATTTTGGACAGATCAGCTTCACAAAGGCATAAATGCTGTTTTGATCTATAGCCCATATTGATTTTCACTTTTTATATGATGTTAATTTTATCGACTGTATTCCATTAAAATAAAGAAATTCTAGTTTCATAAGCCATTCTACTTAAATGATTTCATGTATTCACCATCCAAGACTATTAAACATTTATTACGTGTTGTCAGATGTCCTTAGCTCTGTTAAAAAGCTAAAACTTGCGAAACACATGCACAGATTTCTGTGATGATGTCTGCAACAGTGAAGATGGACCTGATAACTCCAGAGATCTTGATATCTACTTAATGAAATATTGTTTGCCCATAACCTATCATGTAGTTGCCAGTGTTAGATCCAAACAAACAAAATCTGTCTATTACTCAACCAATATATTGAGACAGCTATGTTTCCAGCAGGCCTTGCGGGTTAAGAGACTTGCTCTTTCCTCCCTCCTATCTTTCCAATTGAGTGATTCTGTGGGGTTTTTTTTAGTTGTATTGTGATCCAGCTTCACCACGAGGGGTGAGCTGTGCCTGACCCAGACTAGGCAACAGTTCAGTGGTTAAGAAAATCTTCCTGAGAGATAGTGGATTCAAGTTTGAATCCCCTGCCTAAGAAGATACTGAGCCCATATTCTTACTTTCTGGATTGAATTCTGGACACCATTTTTCTTAGTGAAAGTGTGCGCAGCTAGTCCCAGCCTTCAAATACAACCTTCAAATCAAGGCCAGTTTTAATTAAATCTCACATCCTGTGTGCAAAAGAAAAGCCAAGAATTTCAGCTCACACCAACCATGACAGCACCAGCTCAGGGCAGTAGTACAATTTAAGACTGAGAACACACTTTATCATTGTCCTGGTTTCGGCAGGGATAGAGTTAATTTCCTTCCTAGTAGCTGGTACAGTGTTTTGGATTTAGGATGAGAACAAAGTTGGTAACACACCGATGTTTTAGTTGTTGCTAGGTAATGCTTACACTAGCCAAGGACTTCTCAGCTTCCCATGCTCTACCGACTGAGAAGGCTGGAGGTGCACAAGAAGCTGGGAGGGGGCACAGCCAAACTGGCCAAAGGGACATGCCATACCATGTGACGTCAT